>NW_020456021.1:1611150-1630030 GCF_003342845.1 Nothoprocta perdicaria | reverse complement strand
TCAGATATAACTGGAGGCATATTACAGAAACGTGCTCCACAGCAGTCCTCAGCAGTGACTGAATTTGCAAGAGTGCGTTTCATTTTCTTCTATGCAAGAAAGATATGAAAAGAAACTTTCCATAAACTTTTAAAACTGTTTACTTTCCATAAACAGACTTGTTTGAAGTAAAGCCATTGCTCTGAACAACTGAGATGTGTGCTTTAAGAAAAACTTTCAGGTACTCAAAGGACTATATGTAAATATTCAAGTATGGAAGACATTTATGTGTAGGAATGCATGCGTGTGGCAGGCAGAAGTGTATATATGTATGTTAACTGGATAAAACAAGCTTATATTTGGGAATAAAATAACTTCTTAGACATATGCAACTCCCAAAATATTCAGATCTCTTCTTGGAAAGGTCAGATCATTCAACTCTTCTCGATCCTTTCTGAAGTTTGATTATGGGTTAATGCCACTCATTTTTTGTTAGACCTACCCCCAACAAGAATATCTGATGCTTGCTGTACTTTTTAGTAAATAATTAAGAAAGGCACCGATTCATTCCTCCCTAACCTGAATTTGTATGTGCAAACACAAGCAATCTGATTATAGTTCAAGGCGCCACGGTATGAAGAGGAGTGGGGAGGAAGGTACTCCAGGTTCATCGTTCTTAAGCTGGGAGATGAGAAGTGGCGGCTGTAGCTGATTAGTTCTTCAATCACTTGAGTCATTACTGCATTAAATTAAGATTCCTTGAAGGCATACAGAGTAATTTACCTTCCACAAAATAAAAGAATTAACAAAAGTGCCTGTAAGGAAACCACTGTCTGTTTACTGGGAGCAATAGCAATACTTTACACTTCCTCAGCAAGGATCTCAAAGCACATTGGGGCTAAAATTGGGATGAAGATGAATCCCAGTGTCTGCTCAGCAGGTACCACTTCCATAAATTTCCATCTTCCTCACATGAAAGGCATCTGTTGCCCTTAGAGGCCCAGTCCAAAGACCCAAAGTGTGCAGGCAGACCAGATGGGCCAGCACATCTCCAGGCACGGCGTGGCATTTGGCAGGAACAGCTCTCTAAGCTGGCTGGGCCTGCGTGGCATTTGGCAGGAACAGCCCTCTAACGGGTGCTCCGCAGATGGCAGCACTGGAGACGCCGCTTTCACACACTCATTATGGTTCTCTCATCCATGGGCATAAAAAAAGCATGTGGATTATCCTGTCCCTTTCCATTTCCTTCAAGAAGTTACTCTTTCTCTTTTACCCTTAGAGTATACTCTAAGGAGATATAGCTTTTAAAATAATGAAACAAATGAATGAAAATGGCTGTTTCCGTTGCCATAGGCCAGGTTACGGAGCTGCAGAAATGCAAAGGGCTCCTAGAAGCCCCGTTCCCAGGGAGAGGAAAGGAGAACTCCCCGCGTGCTGCAGCTGGAGCTCAGAGCAGCAGGCAGAGGCTGTAACTTTGCACAGGCCTAACTCACGTTTCACGTGTAAGATCCCCTGTGTCAGAGCTGGTATCGCCGGGACACAGCGGACACGCWGGAGGCCCAGGGTGATGCAGCCACTTCCATGCAGCTAAGGACAGACTTCCATAGCTCTGGCAGCTGCTGCCACTCCAGTTGGGTTGATGTCAATGTCTGAAGCAGAGCAGAACTGCACACGTGCAGTGCTGACCTAAAGGTTCAGTTGCTCCCTCCCCTTTAGCTGCAAGTTCTATTCTGTGCATCACAGCATCCTGACCCAAAGATCTAATTTCACACACATTTCAGAACTGGTTGATAACAACTATACAGTGGACATCTACACGGATAAATGCACATGMATGCACAACATAAAGCACATTTAAACATATAACAGAAAGACTCCACAAATTGCCAGCTAGAGGTGGCCAAGACCCTCATTTGTGATGCATCTGCTTTATAACCTTTTCTTTTTGTGTGATTCAAGGTTGCACTCCCCATGGAAATGCCCTAGCTACCAGGATCCAGGTATTTGGATGTATTTTCTCCCACAGCTGATCCAGATGATATAAAAACATTGAACTATTTACTAACTCAGTGTATTTCAAGATACCTCCATAGCTCACTGGCTAATACTCAGGACCCTGACTGGGCAAGTTTCACTCCCTGCCCCAATGAATATTTTTGAACTTGTAGAATGATTTTTTTTTTTTCCCCTCAGAGGGACAAATGAGGGAAAGTTTACTAAGAAAAACTAAAAGATGTCATTTTTGGTCACTCAATAACCATATTAATCACTTTTCCACTTTGAGAGCTCCGTCTCCCAAAGCAATGCCCAGCACGTGCCCAGCAGCATCGACCACAGTGTCTCTTACAGCGTTTTGTCTACAGGGACAAGACACAGCAGGGCAAATTTTCAGAATCATTCAGCTTTCGCTCAGGCACCAAAACTAATTTCCTGATTTTCACAGGATTCGGCCCGTGATAAGCACTGATACTAAGGTCCTGAAAACACAAAGGCACCAGCTGGGAGAGCACAGCCGTTTCCATACATTATTGCCCTCGCTYGCACTCCACCAGAGTGATAGTTTAATCAAAGCTAGGGCAATGGTAAGAAGCAATATTAATATAATCAGCAGGAGACAGATGCATTCAGTACATCAGGATGTTGAATCTCTTGCAGAAACACTGCACCTGCACTGAAGGCACAAGGGAAAACCTGTACCACCACCCATTTCAAGGGGACAAGACTTCACTGCCAGTCTCCAGAGACAATATCACACAGAATGTACCACATTTCTCATATTTATTATGATGTATCAYGGGGTCAATATCCACCATCCGTTCAGGATTGGATTTTTCAGAGAAAATAAGTCTAGTTAATAACTTTAGTCCAAAAGAGAATCATTTAAAAACACACCTAAACAAGAGCACCCCTTATTAACATGTTATGTTTCTTTCCTTCCACCACACCAGCTTTCACAAGCTCTTGAGAAATTTCAGTCTCTACCAGTTTTGAAGAAAGTGGAAGATTTAGGATCTCTATACATGTTGCCAAGCACAGCACGACAGACTTTGCTATTCTACTGCTGTCTTCAGCCTTTTCTCAAACCATGAAAAACATAGATGTAGCATAGCTGATGCCCCAACGTGGATAAAACTTTGCTGAAAACTCCTCATTTTGAGAGTAGTTGGCATTTAATTGTACATATTTTTAGTCTTTTGTGAATTCCCATAGTTACACTAAGACAGCTGACCACCCACAATGGTTGAGTGGAATCCTTAGGAAAGTTTGCAAAGCTGTGAAAATCTGCTCTTGCTTGGACAAATATATAATAGCACTAAAAATACATATTTATTGTCAGCTACTCTTGTCAGCTTATACTGGAGCACATATGGATTGCAGAAATGGCTTAAACCATTACGATTTTCAGCATCTAGTGGGGAAAACCGCTTCCTTGCTAGGGAAAGGGAGCCTAATGAACCAAGTCTTTCAGGAACGATTCTGCAGAGAATCCTCTCCGACAGCTTCCTTGCTTAATTGATTCCAGTGCCTCACCTGCATGCAGGGAGTGCGGGGTCACTGCTGCTTGCAGCTCAGCTCAGCACCGAGCGGTGCAGGCGCAGGCACAAGCCCCTCCTCGCAGTGAGCAGCCCCAGTGTAGCCCCAGTGTAGCCCCAGTRTAGCCCCTTTGCAACGGGGGCTTCCCTGCTCTGCCTCCCCACTGGGTCCTCACTTACTAGCCGTGCAGGAGCAGAACAGCCTCGCTGATGGGGTTCATCTCCGTTCCCATTCTTCCTTCACCTGAGAGAAGCTTTGCAGTTTAAAATAAAAGAGTTTTAAAAGTGTTTTTATGAGATCAGAAAACATATAACTCCCTTCMAAACAGAAGTTACAGGGTAAACAAAACATAACCAGCTGAAATTTAGCTATGGAGACACTTGTCTTGCTCTCCAGCCCTCCCTAGAGCTTAGGCACGGGGCACAGCTTCCAAAGCAGGAGTATGAGAGGTCATGGAAAAGCTTCAGCTCTTCAGGGTGATCTGGGTTTTTAGAGATCTAACTCTCTGGATCTCAACTCTATTTTCTGGGAAATAGCACTGGGAAATGAATGTGGTCACTTCTGATCATCCCACATGGCACTATGTACAATGGACACTTTAAGGATATCTTTCCAGTCTTTCAAATCTAATCAGTCAAAGGGAATCTACATATACATATACGTATTTCTTCATGGAACTGTAGAGCATATTCATTTATTTCCCTCTCTCAGTTCTATTCCATCAACCAGGCATTGTTGGGATAAATACCACAAAATCATTCAATGTGACATTATGTATAAATATTAATATATAAATATATTTTTWAAATGAAACAAAATGCTTTATAAAGCATTCAGATGGTGAGTAGATGAAGTTTCTTCCACCACTTTATCCCCTTAACCACATAGTGAGAGTGTATTCCTGAAGCAAGCCTCCAGCTCAAACATGTCTGCTGCAAGTTGGCAAGCAGATAGTTTCCCCTTGCTGTGAAGAAATTAGACACTCCTATGGATATTTTGCTTGCCCATCTAGAGGAAAATTGAGTGCTGAATGAGGAAGCAGGCGAGAGTTCTAAACACTAAAATAATATGGTAGATTGTGAGGAGCATTGAGAAGAGTCCACCTAGCACTTYTGAAAATGCTGTACTTCTAGGTAAATCTTCAACTTAAAATAGCTCAATGAAGAAAAAAACAAATCCAGAAAGGAACTATTAAAAGGTCCAAAACAGTCTCATTTCCATAAAATTCTTCATCCCCTCACTATCAATATCAGCCATCAACATCAACCACCCTTATCTCTTACCTCTTAGAGTTTTTAAAATGTATTCAAACAGTAATGGAACAAATGACTAGGAGATCACCAAATCCCATTTCCTGCTCCTAGGACGAATATCCAGCCACCCACCTAGGCTGTGTCACTCACTGCAGGAAGGCCCCTGTGTTAAGCTGATTGGGACTATATGTAAAAGGATAAACTTGCACCTCTGCATGCACTTACAGGAAGGTTATGTACCATATACCATCATATACCATCACACACCATCCAGCACCATCCCAGGCTAAGAGATCAATCGTTACAATCACGAAAATTCTTTCCCAAACCGTGCCCAAGCACCCCTTCCAAAACACGATGGGGTTGGGCGCTCCCTGGAAGCGCTCTGAGGAGCTCAAGTTTTTCATCTCCAGGATGAATTTTTTGTGACAAACTGCTATTTTTGTCAAAACAGCATCAGTACAAAAATCAAGCATATTCCCAGCAGAGTGGAACTTACTGTAAATTTGCTTGTCAGCAACATGACCTCCCTCCTGAGATTAAATGGGAATATAAATGCAGAAAGTCCCTTAATACCTGCAGAACACACATCGTGTATAAAATAATCACGTGGTGGGGGAAAAAAGCATTTCTGCTGCAGTCAATTATTAAAATATTGACGGCATATTACTTTTCAGGACAGCGTACCTGTAGCATCTAAAATGGCCACTAAATTTTCCAGTAGTTTCCCATATGTCACGGGAAATTGGCACTGCTAYGCTTGGAAAGAAACTCACATTTGGGGGTTGCTTTATTTCTGCTTTATTATACACTAACACAACATTTATGGAATCTCCTAGAAAGCAGTGAAGCTTTTTGTTCTAATAACTTGAGCTCTACATTAGCAAGAATATGATTTAAAAATAATTTTACATCAAGGAACAAGACTCGGAGGAAAAAAATACCAAAAAAGAATTCCTTTGAAGAACTATTTTAGATTTCTATTATAAGCACAGTGGAATTTTTTTCATATTAAATGTCTCATGAAGGAGTGTGGCTATGGTTTCAAGCTTTCAATGAACTAAAACAATTGAGAAAATTAACAGAAAATGTAAATAGGATTTTAAAATGTCTTTTGTTAAACTTGGAGCCACATTTATTCTTACTGTTATCTGSAGATCCTATTTTGGTTAAAAAGACATTAAAATCAATTCCCTTCTATATACTGATTACAGTCGTTTATAGAAAAGTCTGACAGAAGAGTTTGGAGTAACACCCTTCAACATCTTTCAAAAAATGTTCCACATTTTTTGCATGACATTTAATTTTTAAAAATACCTGTGCTTGGAGAGAGAGGACTTTTGAAGGGGAGACTGAAATAAAGGGCTTCCATATCAGAAGAACCATATCAACTGTGCTCTGGTTTATTAGTAGTATGGATTGCTCTAAACTGTTGGCAAACTTTATTTCAGTCTTATTTGCACATGTGCTTCAAGACCTTCAATACATGCCAGCTACGGGTTTTCTCATCTTTTTTTTCCATTAAGTTTAGACACAAGTACACAAGTTTATCAGAAAACAGCAAACAGAAAACRCTGGCCAACCTGGAGAACAGCTTTTCTGCCACAATTTTTCCTGTAGACGGAGCCCTCAAAGCCAAATTCACAATCATGCAACCAGTGCAAGTGGGGCTCCCCTTCCAAAATAAGCACATATTTCCATTTTTTCTTAATAAATAGGCCATGAGTTCCATCATAAAGATGATTTAGAGGGGAAAAAATATTTTTGGTGTAAATTATAAAGCTTTTACAATTATATAAGAGGTAAAAAGGAGCAGTATAGTTGGAGTCTGTCTTCTTTAAGCAATGCAAAGATTGTCAAGAGGCAACGTAAGGATTAACCACTCTGAAATGGGAGCAGCGGTCGCTTCCACCTTTTATAGTGGAATAAGACAGAATGGAATAAGGCTTGCCTGAATATCCCACTCCCCTTCCCCATGGCGTGCACATCTATGCAGATACAGCTCTGCGAGCCATGCTCCCTGYCCACACAACGGGCAACGTTCACCAGCATTAACTGGAGGCACCAAGTGTCCACACATGAGGAAATGCTCGTTGTGTTTCAAACCTTCCTGCAGCAGGRTTTGCCTTTCTTGACTCCAGATCTGGAGAGCCTAGTCTGGGAAAAACTGCCGGTTTTGGTCACGAAYCTGTATGGTCAATGTAGGACAAAAGCAAATGCAAGTGATTCAGATGTATTCTCAGCTGTATGTCTTGCACCTAAAATGCGGTGCCTACACAGAAGGTAGGTGCTGTACCTGAGAGAGTAACATGTAATTTCAGAATTTAGGAGCAACAAACATGAATAACATAGCCACAAGCATAGCATGTTCCCATTAAAATATCATCATAAGATAGTTATTCTTATCCCTGTGTATATTATWCAGTGGATTTAAAAATTCCTTATTCCAAATGATTTGTATTTGTATCCAAGTCTTAGGAAATTACCACACTGCACAAAGGATGAGGCTTAGCCACTCGACAAGTAGGAATCTTTATAGGAGAACCTCAATAGGAGAACCCCAATTACAGTACCTGGTAGGCAGAGTTAAGTCAGACCCAACTACTGAGTTCAACAAAACCAGATACCGTCCCCAAACTGATTACATAATTCTGGTTATTTGGATTTACTATTAGTAATTTGTCTTGCAGCAGGGCCTTAGACCTCCACTGAGACCACAGCCTCACTGGAGCAAAGCCTTGCAATTATCCACACATTGCACAGGTACAGCAGAGGACTGAGCTCTAAAGCAAGCTAAATAATGGAGAAATGCAGTGAAGGGGAGAGACATACGTTACCTAAGCCAAACAAACCCAGAGCTGAGGTACAGGCAGATTCCAGCCTGGCCGGACTGGTATCATGCAAAGATGAATCACATCTCAAGCCTCTGTGCAACAACTCAGCAGCCAGGCTGATCCCTCCTTACGGCCAAATCAAGATGTACAAATCTCAGAGCAGCCCTAGCAGAACACAGACAGGTTTCCTGCATGGCACTGGCTGATAACTGCTGCTGACACTCACTGCAGATGGTCAGGAGTCTCCCAGCTGCACTTAGACTGAGCCTCGTGGCAGCCCAGAGCACCTGTGAAAAAATCAGAATCCGTCTGCTATTCCTGGTACGCGCAAGCAGGTAGACTGCGAACTTCCATCATAGATAGCACTTTGAGAAACCCCAGCCTTAAAGGCTCAACAAAAAGTACAGAAGACTTGGAAAATGAATCATCATCTCCTTGTGGTGACCCCTGGAAGCCAGCACAAGCTCTGGGAGGAGCACACCAGTTGTGGTCAGACAATTCGTACCTTCTAGGTGTTCTACAGTAATTTAAAAGAAAGGAAAAGCAACTGATGCTTCCCAAAGAAGAGCTGTAGTCATTACCCTGTTCTCATGAAGGATAACCCCTGGAACACATGAGTATGATACCACAACAAGCACAATGGTAAAAAGCCTGTTAAAGGTGTTTGGGTTCATGTCTGATGTGGCTGGCACAGGCTAAAGCCAAAAGCAAAGTGACTTATGAGAGGCATCTGTGGGAGGCTGTCACTCCCCTATCCTAACTACTCCACACTGCAAATTTGAAATTAGCACATGCACCTTGGAGCAAGATATCACTGATACACCTATCAGCGATGTCACAGCTTTGCATTTCTTCCCCAAATTAAGCACCAAGCTCTCTGATAGAACCCAAACCATCCACCCTAACCTACACTGTAGCTCAGATTTGAAATATGCATCTGAGCCTGTTCTCCAGAAATCAGAGATGGAAAAGGAAAGAAAAAACATTCATTTACAGTGTCCCAGTGGGAAAATCGCTGGGATCTCCTTCCTTACTGCAACCTCAAGAGTTATCCCAACTCCCTCAGTCTCCTTCCCTGGCAGATCTACAGTGTCTCCCTGCCTCCCACTTCATCTGCCCTTGCTCTTCTGGCTAGTGAACAGTGTAATATTTGAAATCTTCTTCTGGCTGCTGCCTCTTTGTGGTCAGCAGTAATCTCTGAAGAACTGCATCTGCTTGTGGAGCTGTGCAAACATGGCTGCAACAAGCACTGCAGGCTGAGCTTGCCTCGTGCATCCCTGAATATGCTCGCTGGGGCAGGCACCTGGTCCATGTTAAATTCCTTCAACCTTTATTTCCATTTAAAACAGCTAAACTAAGTGTATTGATGAACTGTTTGCTGCGCTCACCCCTCCAAAACGTAGCATCAGGGCACCCTTTTGCCAACACTTGGCTGCCAAGATACAGAGTGACACTGCTGCTTATCTGTTTCTCTTCATAGTTTAGAATATGAGTATTTCCTTCAACATCTAGCAAAGAAAGGGCAGGGCTGGCTCAGAAAAGGCAAGATTCAGTTCTGTGTTMACCACAGTATCCCTGCGTGACCATCTCAAAGTCTTTGACTATACAAATAAGGTAAGCACAACAGCTTGGTGGGGTCTTCTCTATGGAGGAAAAGGAAAATACAGAATCCATATGGAATTGCCCCACCTCCATCTGTTCTCTTCCCCTTGCCAGCTGCTTCACAGTACCCAGGAGCAGAGAGCACAGGTTCCTGGCTGAGATGCCACTTCTGTAGGATCTAGATGTTGTGCCCTCTACCCCTTCCCTTCCACTGCGGCACTGAGGAAAACAGAACTGGCCAGATGTTCCAGAGGGTGAAAACAGCTTTAAAAGCAACTAAGCAGCCCCCTGAAACTCAGGAGGGCAAGGAGGAAAACAAGGCTACCTGCAGCCATGTCTGCCTGTCTCAAATGACACCATGCAGGCTAGGAGATCACGCACTCATGTCTCATCCCAACACTGAAGGAGCCAACAGGTTCCAGTGCTGCCTCCCAGCTCACTGTTTCCCGCCCCAGCAGCGCACTGAACAAGTGAAATCCAGCAAATCCATCCATTTTACCAGCAAACCAGCCCTGTTGATGAATAATAGATGCTTTGTGTTCGCAAATCCTTTCCTATCACTACTAATTTCCCGCTGAGAGAGATGGCTCCTTTGCCAAGCGCTCGGGGACACCGGGCGCTGGGGAGGCTCTCGGGGGAGCCGGGCGCCGCTTCCCGCCCTTCCGGAGAGTTCTCCACCTGTCTCCTTATCCGCCTGTGCCTCACGGGGCAGGAAGCACCACTCACACCTACGGCAAAGCACTTAACACAGGCCAGGTGCTGCTGCTATCCTATGTACACACACACAGGGAGTATAATACAATACTATACGTAATAGGCGCACACACAGATTTCCAGGGAGATCTCTACCCACTGGAGAAAGAAAAAATACAGGAAAGAATTTGTTTTCCAAGCCAAGAAACAGCTCCTGATTCAGCAAAGCAGGGACCTTGGGATATTTAGACAACTCCACGGTGTTTTGATTGAACTCTCTACTGCATGGTGACTTGTGCTAGTCCTTTCTCTTTCTCCCTGCCTGTTCAGTCTCTCAGCTTTACTTGCACTTCTTTCTCAAGCTTCAGCATCTCTGTTTTCTCTCTTTCCATTTAGCCAGTCCCTCCTCTCTCCGTTCTTCATCCCCCCAAGAAGCAGAGAGGCCTTTACGTGCTCTGGGTGTCCCTGCTGGAGCAGGGGGGTTGGCCTAGATGATCTCCAGAGGTCCCTTCCAACCTTAACGATTCTGTGATCAATCAAGTCACCCTTAACCAAGAGCACCAACAGGCTCCACTCGATGGGGCGCGGGGCAGACGGCGCAGACGCCCCAGGGCGCCGGGCGAGAGCTGCCCAGGCCASGCAGGCCCCGCGGGCAGCACCTCCGGGCCCGCTCTCACCCCCCACATCCTCCTCGCAGCTGATAAGCTCCAGTGCTTCRCACTTCACCTTCCTCTTTTCTGTTGGTTCTGCTAGGAGGAGGTTGGAAAATAACAAGTGGGATTGCTGCTCTCAGGTTTAGTACATCCGAGATGTGGCCGGGCTGCGATTCGGAGTCACCCAAGGTGGAGAGCCCTCTCGTTAGGCCAGACAAGACCCCTTGCACTGACCTGCTTTCCACCAAGGACCAAACCTGAGGCATAGCTAGTGATGCTGCAAAATGCCGAGTTTCACACAGAATCACAGAATCATCAAGGTTGGAAGGGACCTCTAGAGATCATCTAGTCCACCCCCCCTGCTCCAGCAGGGTCRCCCAGAGCACAGGGTGGCATCCAGGTGGGTTTGGAAGATCTCCAGAGARGGAGACTCCACAGTCTCCCTGGGCAGCCTGTGCCAGGGCTCTGTCACCCTCACAGTTTCCGGGGCTGCTGAATTCCAGTGCACCGAGGTGTCCAGTTCCTGCCTCGGTCCATCCGCTCCATGTTTCTGGATGCTGTCCCTGCACCATCTGAGCCTGCCGGGAGCCGGGAAAGCAGCTCTGCCAGCCCCACGCTTCTAACCTAATGACTCACACCCTTCATAAGCATGAGATTGGCTCCAACACTGAGTATTCCTGAGTCTTGTTTGCTACTTCCCTCCTAATTTATTTATTTTTACTTTTAAAATAAATATTCACCTCTTTCTAAATTGTGTCCTTACCCATCTACAGCTCAAATACAGAGACACACAAACATGCAAGTTCCAGGCTTGTTACCGGCAGATCCATCACTTTTCATTACCTCAATCTCAGGGAGCAGAAGTGCTATTTTATCCCCGTTGTATCATTTTATCCCTGTTGTATTTGCCAGGCAAATAGGCTGCCGCATCACGCTCAGCCTCATGCCCAGCTCCTCAGGCTCCTCTCCCTATTAGCTACAGCTTCCCCTCGCATRTCTCTCCTGGCACATATTTTTCCGCTCTTTAATCCCCACAAACCTGCCCATATGCACTCTGAGATCAACTTTTTGGCCCTCAAGGGACATCTGCTTTCTCATCGTTTGCAGCTCACTTGTCCCTGTACGTTCACCTTTTCTGCTGTCCATCACAAGACAACAGTTGCCACTTTGACATTCTCTTCTCCACATTTTTGCTCTCCTGTGGCAACTAAGCAAGCACTGGTTTTCTGGCAAGTGGCCTTGCCAGAACAATACAAAGTGCCCATCATTTTGCTGTCTCTTCTTATTAAAAGAATCTGGAGGTTACCTTGCAAGAACATTTAAGACACTTTAGCTGTCATGAGACTCATGACTAAAAAAATAAAAGAAAAAAAAGGATTTTTTCAAACAAAATATCTCAGTTTCATTGATGCCAGTTTAAAGATCATTCACAATCCAGAAGCACTACTTCTCATGGGGAAAAAAACATGCTGTAACCTCAGATAGCCGTATACATTATATGAGAAATGACAAATCTCTAAAAAGCAAAGACAGCGATCTCAAAAATCCCATAGGAAGGATTTGTAGAAGGGGACAGACAAACAAAAGGCAAAGGCTAAAAAGTTCAAATCTAGGTGTAGCTACATTTCTGTGCAGGCATCTACACAATGTTTATTGTTTTTTATAATCATTTTATTGAAGTATAACTGAAAAAATAAAGTTACTGGGTAAGAAGATCAACCACAATGCACTAGTTCAACAAAGGCAGAAAGACACCCAGAGACACATCTTTGTCCTTTAAAATGGTGCCACAGCCACGTATTCCATGGGATACTCTGCAAAACCCTCAAATTCTAAGCTGAGAAAGATACAACTAAGTCAACAAAAAACTGCTCCAATTATATGGCTATACAAATATCATTATTGGTACGACAGGATTTGCCAGCATAGCTGTCAGGTAGGGATCACAGTACAAGCAGGCAGATTTTAGATGCACTTTTAAAACTACTTTAAACGTAGCCAGCTTGTTCAACAACAGCCATGACGATGCGAAGTGGAACCGGTTGTGCAAGCCTGGAAGTGCAGCCAGGTTGGTTGGCTGAGCTGAAACTTTTGTCACTGCTCTCCGGTGCCACAACGAAAGCTGGACTGTCCCGAGACGGCTTCCAGCAGAGGAACTACCTACCCATGATGTATCCGGGGGGCTTCAGTGCCAGGCAGCCACAGAAACCACTCCATCTTCCCTGCTCTCGCCGCTCCACTGCTGCCCTCTCTCACCAAAGTTGTTTGAAACCAGCAAGCAACTTCTCACTCCCCCAAGTACACCCTGATTTGGAAGGACTTGCCCTCCGTAGAGCTGGGGACCATGCATGGGAGGCTGGGAACCACGAGTGGGAGTCAGTGGCCTCAAGGCAGGTGTCTAATGCAGCCTGAAAATGCCCTGGGGCATTCAATATTCCCTCCTAGGCCTAGGCAGATACAGCACAGGATCTATGGGAGACCCTTTGCTGGGGAAGAGAGGTCCAGCAGAAGACAAGGAAAGGTACCACCAGCCGCCTTAAATAGCACCACACACCTGTGTTTAAGCAACTCAATCCCAACCTTGGGGATCATACAAGGAGCATCGCTCCATGTATCTCATTTCCCCTGTTCCTCTTTCTTGTTCTGTGCTCCCTGCCCCTGAACAACCATCCCCCTGTTAGTTCCACGAGCAGCACACAAGGCGTGCGGCCTGACAACTGYGCTGAACAAGCCACAGAGAAACATTCGCAAATTCCTTGCAGTTTTGCAGCATGCTGTCCTTAAACAGAAATACAATATTAATATGAGTAGAATGGCTTTTTGCRCCAACTTGATTTGTCTGGGGTTTCAATCTATCAAGAGCATGATTATAATGACTGGAAGGAGGAAGTAAGTGTTCCTAAAATACTAGAAACCAAGCTCTTATGTATTATACATATCGTACATATTAGGCAAGTTACATATGTAATACATGTAGGTCAAATCAGGATGATTTAAACAACTGGAAGATACATGAAGTTGAAAGCCTTAATGAAAACTCTACTATGAGAAAAAGACAGAAATGAATCAYAAATTAGTTTAGCATTCAACTCTGAGCTCCAGTTGGGAAGCATCACGCTGTCACATGGTATAATTTGATCTGTCTTCTAATTAACAGATAACATKACCATTTATTTTTCAAGTTTACAAAATCTAAGAAAAATGGTTTGGGAATCTATCAGAAATATGGAAGTTCTTGGAAGTACTCACATCCTGGCATCACATAAGACAGGCGTCATACGTCACAAGATAAGCACTTTTCTAGATTTAGACAGTCATGGTAAGAAATACAATAAAAAAAAATCACACTTCACGTATTTCCAGTATTCTCATTTAGAAAAACTAGAAAGTACACTTTTTTTTGTTCTTTCTGGGAAAACACTTCAATTGACTTGTTCACGCAGTTCTTGGTCTGTGACGTGGGAGTGAAAGGGGTGGCTACTGAAAAAGTGACTTGCTGATTGGCCTCGTTTATTCACAAAGGCCAGGCATGCAAGGACCGGTTTTCTTAGAAATTTAGCACCTGGTATTTTACACTATCAAGTAAATTGCAAAACAAGATTAGATTTTGTCCATCTCTGCAACCTTTGTGTAACAAGACAGCAACCTTGCCTAATGTTCAAACTTGGGCTCTCATAGAAAGCTATCAGATACACAAGCACGGCACCAAAAGTACAAGTGGAAGTTCCCTGTCTTTCACATGAAATCCACAGCGTTGTCTTCAGTGATAATTCCATGTACAATCTGTTGTAGGAACCCACCCGAAGGCAACAGAAACCATGAATCACTGTGACAGGGTCTTGATTTTAAAGAAATGTGGCAAACCCTTAAATGGAGCCCGAGCCATTCCCAGGCGCAGACTCCCTAGGCCGAAGCACAAACCCTCTGAGCACAAGCTCCAAGCCCCTCCACAGCAGGATGGGCACCACGGCTGCTCTCCTCCTCGAAGGTCTCACACTCCACTCATTCCACAAAGGATAAATCCCGGGAAAGAAAAGCATTGCATCACCTGGGCTGGGTGGGGACAGAGCATTTTGTCATATGGTGTCTAGTCTGAAGTTGCCAGCTCCTTTCTCACACAGATTGTTAAAATCTGTTCAGACAGGGACAAGTTTAGATCTTTAGAGATCATCACCAGAAAAAGAGATGTTCTGGGTGAACAAACCTATAGCTTAGTCAGTCAGAAACGTTCACAGCAGTCCATCCAGTCCAAAGTTATTTCGTTTAAAGTTATTTTACTGTGAGAACTGTAATTGTTGGAATGGCACCTGCTGGGCTTTAAGTTAATGCAGTTTTACAGAAAATTTGTAAACTTGTAAGAGATTTTGCTTATAAACCTAAGAGCTTTTAATTTTACAAACTACAATCAATATCAAGTAATACAGAAACACAGAATGCAAGAATCATAATATCTTAGTGAGGTTCTATATTCTTAGAATAGATTTCACATTAAAAAAAAATCAATATCTAATTTTGCTCTGAAATGTAAGAAAAATGTACCGTGTGTTTAATCTCAAAGGAATGTACACACTTTTTACATACCCTCTGAATCAATCCATATAACTGCARTCCCCACTCTGCATGAACACCATACCTACCTATAAGCACAGGAAAAGACAGGTTTGTGGAGAATACAAAGAAACGCAAAATGCATTAAAACTGCAAGAAACTGGGGATATGCAAAACATAGTATAAATTATTAAAAAAAAAAAATCAGGTCTGCTCTTGTACAATGATGAATGTGGTGGGTTTTTCTTAAGTGTAAGTAACCATACCTTCGTTTCACACTTCTTACGTTTACGTTTCATCCAAAGCTTGGAGAGTAACTGAACTGCAGTTTTGAGAGGAAAAAAAAAAGAGAGAAAAAAAGAAGTGTTTCTTTTTTTTCTGAAAAATAAAAAGGTACTGAAAAATAAAAGTTTTCCTGGGAAGCATCCCATTGGACTCAGCACCACCTAAACCTTCTCCCAGTTAGCCGGTGAGCTTTCAGAAACACCAGTTAGGGATCGGCTGAGGATGCAGGCCMACAACAACTGCAGTCGTACAACTCTCTCCAGGCCCAGGGAGGGGKTTGTCAGGCTGTAGCACCAGTTGGACCCTTGGGGAGCTGATTACAGGTGGACCCCATGCCCATTTGAGCTCCTGACCAGCCCAGCCAGCGCGCTCCACATGTACTGAGTGATGGTAGACAACATAATGTTGACACTGTGGCCTATAAAGCAACGCGCACATCATTCCACACGGAACACTTCCGTACCACACACCCAGGAACACATCCAAAGGCTTTTCTAGTTCTCATCCATGCAATGGAAACCTAACGCCCTGATGCTCTGGAAGTGGCAGTTCYGTTCTGCATCCAGGACCAAAATCAATAGAGTTAAACTAGGATGACTGGGAGTGAGAATAAATTGTGCCCTTTCTTCCCAACTGCCTGGCCTCATGCACTCTGCACTCCATCAACCCACTGCAAACACACGCACTCGTTCTGCCAAGCAGCTATGTGTTTTTAACTTTGGTTTAGGTTTTTTCAGCCACTGTCAAAATTTTCACAGTAAATTACAGTACCAGAGAGACTTACGAGCTAAATTAAATACTCGTCATTTGTTCGTGTCCTTTTACAGTTCAAGCTTTCTCATTATGTTTTCATCTACATCAGGGCAATTGCATTTAATCAGCGCAGAACTTGGCCTCCTGATGTCAAATGTCAAAATGCTTCTCAAGTTAATATTGCAAATATGCAAAATTGCAAATGGCTTTATTTTGAAAATAACTTCACGWGAAGAGCTAATTAAAAACCTAGAAAATAATGAATATAAATGAAAAATTACTTTACTTTCTTAGTGCACATCCATGTTTAAGAAATTGTGTAAAGAAAGTACATTAAAAAGATGAGGCAGCTGCTATGTCTGGTTTTGCTTAGGTCTTGATGCCATTTATAAGAGCAAAGGAATCCACAGAAATGTAGTCATACTACTAAATCATGACTAAAAACATGGCTAAATACATTCAATAATTAAAAATGGACCTTTTTTTGTACATAAAATAAACCAGTTTATTGTCATTTCTCTCAAAAGTCCTATTAATAAAGATCTGATCCTGCACAATACTTCCATGTGCTTACTCCATACTTCTGCAATCATTCAACTCTTTGGACTGAAAACAGGAAAACACTTCTTCCCTGTGAGGGTGACAGAGCCCTGGMACAGGCTGCCCAGGGAGGCTGTGGAGTCTCCTTCTCTGGAGATCTTYCAACCCCGCCTGGATGCTGCCCCGTGCCCCGTGCTCTGRRTGTCCCTGCTGGAGCGGGGGTTGGACTGGATGATCTCTAGAGGTCCCTTCCAACCTCAACCATTCTGTGATTTTGCAGCTGATTGTGAAATAAAGGATAGGCTTTACTACATATCTGGAAAGAGAACAGTGAATTAACATATGTTTTGCAAAATCTTGGTTTATTTTTATGATTTTGGAGCCATAATAATACATTCAAAGACCTTAATATATTGTTTACAAAATACTTGGACATCATCTTTCTGAACAACAGCCACAAAAACGTGTGATGCCTAATGCCTTTGTAGGCAAAACTACATTTGTAAGAAGATGTAATATATTTTATTAGACTTTGTATACAAGAGTAGACAGATTTTTGGGCATATAATTTATTTCTGTGATCATTTCAGAGTATTCACTATTGGTAACCAAGAGAAACACTTGAGAAGATACTTCACACTTAGATCACTGAAGCTTGCGGAGGCTCCCATTAGCAATTCTCAGAACAGAGAGCTCTGTTTGGTGGTAAAAGTGTGGTAGACTTATCTGCAATACAACAGCACTTCTACCAAAGTAGTAAGGTTGGGCTTTTTGCACTCATGAACAACGCCCCAAAAAACTTCACATAGCAACATTTACAAAAATAACTCTCAAAAAGGTCTGTAAAGGCAATAACTAGGATTTTTTTTTTTTTTGTGATACACCATTATAAGAAAAAAAATGATGCTTAACTAACACAGAGATACCTACCCTCTGGTTACACCACAAACCCTCAAAATCTGAACCAGCTGGTTAGACCAACCGCTATTTTCATTAAAAAGGGCARCTTGCTCCCTTGCTAGGTTCTTCCATGACCAAAAAGTACTTCCCAGGAGATGTATCAGTTCTCAATGAGTACAAGATTGAGTGCTTAAAATGGAAAAGACTCACTGAAAAATTGAGGATTTCAGAAACTATTCATTTTTATTACACTCATAACTGAGAGAAAAAACATGTGTAGATAAGACCTGCTCCCCAGTCTTCAGTAGGATCAATAACACTTACCATAAGCATCGTGCAAGTCTTGACCCTGTAAATAATCAGACACACTTGGTGTGAACTGATTTAGAAATGAGTGCAAAAATAGATGTACTAACTCAATCTAGAACTGTCTGGAAACAGTTATTCATCGTGCCCTTGTCTCTTCAAGTCTCCAAAGTGGTAAGTGTATGAATGGCTTTGTGTGTGTCATTATTCTGAAAATTGCAACTAGTTTTCCTTGCCTCTGTAGCTGTGCCAGAATATATTTGGAATATGGCTTTCTTGTTTGAAACTCTCTCTGGTCAAAAGTATCTGATATGCAATTATATTTTAAAGATGATATTTCTGTTATAAATACAAAGAATTAAAATGCAGTTCCACTGCCTTGTGCAAACTGTCTTAACCTAGATAACAATATTTTGATAGGGTCTTTCTTTTCTGCTGTTTTTCTGTGAAAACCAAAAATAACCTGAAATAACATTTTTTTCCTGAAATTCAAAGCCAGGCACAGTGAACATTACATAATAGTTTACCATGTCTATGGTGTATATGAGAGGGGATAAACAACCATAACTCTTTGGAGATACAGAGGTCTGATAAGCTATCTACATCCTTACAGGCCCAATACATGGAACTGACTGGGGAAATTCACGGAGTTCTGGGCAGATAGAAAGTTTTATATAAATTTTTCCAAAATGATGCAAGTTTTACACAGATTTTTTCAAAAAGCAGAATTAAACCTTTCTGAGTTTGCAATTGATTGCATAAAACAGGCTTATATATTTTACCACTACTGGAAATTAGAGTCACACTGCAGGTGCTCAAGAGCTTGTTCTCCTCCACCAAAAAAGCATGACTACATTCCAGCACTGTGGTTCCTTGCATATGGAGAAGCCAAATCTGACTGGAAATTAAAACCTGCAGGCCCAAGGCAGAGAAATAATGCAGCGGACTCTAGGGATCAGGGAAAAATGAAAAGGGAAGGGAAGGGAAGGGAAGGGAAGGG
>NW_020456021.1:1606136-1611060 GCF_003342845.1 Nothoprocta perdicaria | reverse complement strand
AAGGAAAGGGGAAGGGAAGGGAAGGGAAGGGAAGGGAAGGGAAGGGAAGGGAAGGGAAGGGAAGGGAAGGGAAGGGAAGGGAAGGGAAGGGTCTCCATCCTTAGAGATATTCAAAAACCCAACTGGACACGGTTCTGGGCAACCTGCTCCAGGTGACCCTGCTTGAGCAGGAAGTTGGTCTAGACTTTTCCAGTTCCTTCCCATCTCAACCATTCCATGATTCTGTGAAAACCCAGTGCTCCACAACTCAGATTTGTAAAGTGAAGCGTCAGGATCAAACTTGGCATTGTCAGGAAGAGACGCAATGCGATGCTGAAAGGGACTATCCAGGCAACTTCAGGTGCCTCCRCCACCCAACAGCAGGCAATGTGAATTCTGCTCCCACTCACCTAAGGAGTCCAAGCATGCTGCTCTGCCATATGGCCAAATAAAGGGTTTTCAGGCAACACAGTTGAGGATATCGGCCATTCCTTCTGTCTCATTGCATGAGAGATTCATGGAGCTAAGGAAAAATAACTAAGAGGGAGCCTGGTTCACAGAATAAGGTCTTGTGTATTATTTATACATTTTATCTTTAATTCCTCAGTGCAAAATGCACAAGTCATTCCCAGAATCCTTGGTTCATCTTTCGCCTTCTCAGTGGGATTATAGATAGACATCCTCTATCCTAAAGATAGGAGAGTGACAGGCTTCCTCGTGATGGCCCCGTGACTCTTACATTCATTTCTCTCTAGTGGCCCAGTTTCCACAGAAATGATGGAGAACGATCCCATCTCTCCCTTCCCTAGTGTTTATGGCAGGGGAATTAGCACTGCTGGGTTTATGCTGTTTAGGCTGGAAAGGTTGTGAAATCCTAGTTCCTTCGTTTTCCTGTAATTGCTATTCAAAATACAAGGGTGGCAGCAGCTGCCGCTGTGTTTTGGGCAGAATTCAATGTTTTCTGCCAACGTTAGGCATGGTCCAAGTGTTAGAAGCAGAGAGGGAAACAAACTGTCTCCAGGAAACTGGTTAGGAGCAGGTGTCTCCTTGCCAATCTGTTAATCTTCAGTTATGTACCTAGCAGTTCTGCCTRGAAACTGCTAGGTGGACACAAGAAATTACAAAGAATACTTGGGGACCTTTCACCATTTACAAAGATTCCCATCAACTGTTAAGTGACTTCAGGATTTGGAGGCCCTAGAAAGTGAGTGCCTCCAATATCTCTGTTGGTTTAGAAACTTGAACGCTCCTACATTCATGTTAGGGCACCACAGTAAGTGGTGAGAACGGTGTGTTTGGACGACCCCTTCCCTARCTATTAACTACCATCCCCATGGCACATCTAGAGAAGTCTGTTGGGTTCCCTAGGGAAGCAACTCGGCTAGGAATACAAAACTACAAGGGTTCTCCCTGTGTCTAAGAGCTCAGATTCCTGCTATGGCCAATACAAGGCAAAGAATCTCTTCAACAGCCTTGTGAAATCCCCTCACAGGAGCAGTTACAGCTTTCCTCCTCATTTAAAATTTGCTCCAGAAAATGACTGCTCTGGTAATGAAGAACTGCCTTCGAATTTCTGCCCAAAATTTATATCCGGAGCTGATTTTTAGCTGTTCCCCTCCTGATCAGCTACTGCTCCGCAAGCAGAGGAGCAGAGCGAACTCGGACTGCGCCAGCGCACGGTGCCTTGCTGGGCTGTGAGAGGCCCCAACAGGACAGACCTGGATCTTGGCTGGCAGCGCTCACACACGCTGTGTTTGGGGCTTCACGATGGCCATCAGGCTCCTCAGCAGCCTGCTCCCCAACACCACACCAAAGGTGGGGCTGGCACGAGGGCGAAGGCCTCACACCGCGCAGGAACAAGGAGGCAGACCCCGAGACAAGACAAGACCGGCCTCCTACTACCCAAGCTCTCTGCATCTTTAATCAAATGACTCTARTAAAAGCTGAATCGCTAGCCCTGGGTGACAAAAGAAATGTACCCCCTTGAAGGRGAGAGCTCTATTTGAGCTTGCTTTGACCCAAGAACTTGTCATTCTGCTCTGGGAACTGTTTGACACTGAAGTGCTCCTCATGCCAAGGTGGGGCTATTTTTAAATTAAAAAAAAAAGAAAAGAAAGGTGCCATGAGGAACTATCACGAAAGCCCTCAAACACATTGCTCCAAGGCATTCAACAGGTAAGAGGATAACAAAGTTTCCCTTCCAAAAACACAACACAGGGGAGTCTCAAATCTGGTGTTGAAAGGGTTGGAGAAGACAGGGTCTTCCACGCTCACCAGGAATACAGGGGAGTCCCACTGGCCAGTAAAGGCTGAAAACCTTGATCCCAAAGGATGGGTGGCTGGTTCCCAAACTAACCTATGCCCCATGCTCTGGGTATCCCTGCTGGAKCAGGGCGGGTGGACTAGATGATCTCTAGAGGTCCCTTCCAACCTTGAACATCCTGTGACTCTGTGAAACTGTGGAAGGCAGCTCAGCAGACCAGTAAACCCCCAGGCAGGGCAAGTTCCTGAAGGAAGACAGGCAAAAGAAGAGCACGTTGCTATCATTGCTGTGTGCTGATGCTGGTGAGCAGAACCCCTCTGTGGGAACGCGTGTAGCTCCGGCTCCGAGAGCGCGTGCAGGAGGGCAGCGGGGCACAGACGCGGCGCCCACGGACACGGCGCCCACGGACACGGCGCCTGCGGACACAGCCCCACCATCATCATCACCACACAAAGTGCCGCGATCTACGGCGCTCACTCGGAGAAACGCCGCGTCCTCACGCCCTTGGATCCACAAAGCTGCCACCATCATGTGAAGAACTGCAATTCAGCTGGCAACTTCTCCTACAGTTCTCACCATGAGAAACGCCCAAAGCGAAAATTGCCAACACTGTTTCAGAAACTTTTACTGCTAACTATGAGGACAGCCAGAACAGGAAGGAAATACTGTATCCTTTTTAGCTCCTATGATTCATGAGACACCAGGTATTATCAGACCTCTTGTCGGTCCAGGATTGAACGTAGCCTAGTTTTCAACACAGACGAGCCTTAATTTCAGGGCACATTCCAGATTTGTACGTGGGCGTTACAGAAGGAAACGTTTCTCCACCAGGTGGTTTTCAATGAAAACTGGTGGCTATATTGCTGAGACATTTGGAAAATCAGAACAACTTTTACCAAAGGTAACAGGCAGGGGAAGTGATGGGATATGGCCTGTATAACATAGCGGTGTCCTGAAGATAGTAGCCTGGCACATCGGCAGCATGGCCCTACAAAATTATGGAAGTAAGTTCTGTCCTCAAAATTAAATTTATAAGGATTATCCTGTGGAAAGACATGTATAACTCTTGTTCTAGAAAAGCAGTAAGTGCTACACATACAAAAAGGTAAATTATTTCAGAATAAATAATTCTGTTGTTTCAGAATAAATAATTCTGCTGTTTCCTGTAATATTTAAAATAATAATCCATATGAAAGCTATTTGCTATGACTTATGTAAGCCAATGATATACCTAAAGTGAGTAAATGGGTTCATAAGCTTTTCAGTATATTTTCTATGAATATAAAAAGCTCTTTGTTTAAAGAAGTTCTTAATTTAAAGCAAAAGAATCTATTTAAAAATCACAATTTCTCAGACTGTTGGAGAGTCTAAACTGTTTTTCTCTTGAATTAAAGAATGGTTTTAGAAGATAAACCTTGAACTTTGGCATCACAAACCACTGAACATAATATAAGCTGATCTAACAATTTTTGACCTYTTCTAAAAATTATTTTTGAAAAAGTCTCCCACAATATTTTAGTGAAACTGCTGAAGACTCGCAGAATCCAATGTATCGTTCCAGAATTCAAAAAAGGAATATATGAATGAAGAATAGAAGAGAAAAAGAGGAGGAAAAATTATCCTCTTGTTAACAAGAACAGGGCTGAGAAATTGCTGTCTTGGCTGACAAAAGTTCATTCTTGCAGTGACTACAGGATTTATAGCATTGCTCTACAACAACATCATAGAATCGAGTCTTCTTCAACGAATGAAAGGTGAATGCATATAGGGAAGTCGCTGTAGCAGAGACAGGAATGGGAGAGGAAGAAACACAGCTCAGAACGTGTGAACTACCCCTCCTTTTGATCTTCTCCCACTAAGTTCAAAGCGGAGGGGCGTCCTTCGCTTGCGTTTCCTCACGTTGACTTTGGGGGTTTGCACAAGTGTCTACTTGTGCAGCCACCAGCCCCGGGCGCGGGGAGCAGCGAGTGGGGCYGAGCTCCCAGATCCCCACCTGAGCCCAGCCCTGGGCGGCCTGACCTCGGCCACCAGCCCCTGCAGCAACCCACATCCAGGAGGCCGGACAGGGACGGCCATGCGAGGAATGACCACGAAGTCCCAGCTTCATCGCTTGGGAGACACGGACGCTCGGAGCCTGCAGGGATGTGGTACCTCCGTGGGTCAGAGGCAGCTGCCAGGACGAGCAGMCCCCCGCGCCTGACGGGCACTTTTCTCTGATGCAGCCAGAAGAAGCCCCCAGACCAACGTCACGCCCTCGGAAGGGCCCTTCCCAGCACACACATACGTGCGATCAGCACACAGGGAGATCAGGACGCGCCTGACACGGGCAAGAGATTGCGGATAACGAGGAGGCTTCTATATATTCCCTCCACCTACTCTGCCATTTCCCCTCACAAAGTGAGCAGGCCTGAAGGGGAGTGACAGGAGGCGCGGATCTCATCTCCTCCACAGGCCACACTGTTTCACTCTGTTTATCCTCCTCACTCACGGCAGGCAATCCGGCAGCGCCGCGTTTGGAGCCTCCCAGGGCCGAGGGAGGCCAGGAAACGTGATGACAGGCGCCGCTCTGCCCGGGAGGAGGAGGAGGGCGCGGAAAACCCCGGGCGGGCAGCGCGCGGCTGGGCAGCGGCTGCGGGGTCCTGCTCCCAAGCAGGGCGAGCAGCGCGGCTCCTTCCACCGCGC
>NW_020456021.1:1553443-1605308 GCF_003342845.1 Nothoprocta perdicaria | reverse complement strand
GCGCCCGGGCCGCGCCGGGGGAGCCCCGCGCTGCGGGGGCCCCGGGAGCCGCCCCGGCCCCTGCGCCCCTCAGCCGCCCCCGCCCGGGCAGCCCCGGCTTGGCCTCGTCCGGCTGGGCTCCACCCGCGCCCGCCTGGCGGCCCCTTCCCCGCGGCAACCGGCACCCAGGCGCTGAAGCGATGCTCGTCCGTGCTTCCCCGCAGGCGGCGAGTGGCCCCTGCCATTCCCTGCCCTCCAGGTGACAAGTATCCCCTGCCATATCCTGCCTTGCAGCTGACAAGTGCCCCCAGCCATTCCCAACTCCATAGGTGCCAATTCCCTACCCTCCAGGTGACAAGTGTCCTCTGCCATATCCTGCCCCATAGGTAGTGAATACCCCCTGCCACTCCCTACTCCACGGGTGGCAAGTGCCCCCTGCCATTCCCTGCCCTCCAGGTGACAAGTGCCCTTTGCCATTCCCTGCCCCATAGATGGTGAATACTGCCTGCCATTCCCAACTCCACAGGTGGTGAGTGCCCTCAGCCATTCCCAGCCCCATAGGTGCCAAGTGCCCCCTGCCATTCCCTGCCCCATAGGTGACAAGTGCCCTCTGCCATTCCCTACTCCACAGGTGGCGAGTGCCCTCTGTCATATTGTGTGTCCCATCCCATTTTTTTTCCCTTCTGGGAACCATCAAAACTTGCCATAAAACATGCCATAGCCCAACCTGTTCATACAGCAAAACAAGACATCGCTTCCAAGTAGCTTCCCTATCCATTTGTGGTTTACAAGCTCACAACCTGATTTGGGGAAGCTGATAACTAGCCTAACAGTCCTTCTCTACGAGAGATTATCTGTGTGTAATCCACTGGCCACAACTCAGGCTTATCAGCTCCRACCAGGGGGCTGAAGGGTCCCCTGTTCGAACATACGCCTATCGGGGAATGAAATCGCTCAGCTGCTCGGAAGTGCAAAGCTGAAAAATGGAGAAAAACGCACTTTCAAATAAAATGCAAGCCACTATCAACACATGCTGACGCTTCAGACCTCTCAGTCATGCTTCTGACGAGGTCACAGCACGGAAACAGCTCTAGTTTCTAGAGAGATCCTCTCACGGGCACGAATTAAATTTAAAAAAAAGTCTCTTTTGGCAGTGCTCAGTGCTTGGTGCTGTCAAGCTCACTGGGTCTGCAGTAAGGAGAGGGACCAGCTTTCAGCCAGCCACACTAATAACCTTTTGCACAAATTCTAAGGGCTGTGAACCTTCCTGACCCTTTGGATGTGAGAGGAATTACCGTGGCCATCTGCTTGTGTCTCCCCAAGAGCTTTCCTGCAGGAAGCAAGTTGGTGACATCAATTAAAAACCACTGAGCAGTACTGTGGCCACCAGGACTTTTGTTGGCTATCTCTGTGTTCAGTCTCTTTCGYCCTGAAAAAGTGAGTCTCTCAACTATTCCAGCACCTGATGGAAGCTGAAACTTGGATGGCCAACAGATGGCTCAGAGCAGATTAARGTGGTGTTAATAAGCAAATCTCTGCAAAGGGATGGTGAATATCATAATGTCACAGTCAGCTAAAAACACAGACCCAACACTAACCTGAGTGGTGATTTGTCCCAGGGTCTGGCTACATTATCACTGCTAGGTGTAGTCCTCCCAGATGGATTTTAACATATCAGTAAAATCTCTTTCCATCATCTGTGACCAGCAGAGAAAGGTAGAGAAAGCTCTACCTTTCTGCTAGTGCCTGATGTTGAAGAACTTTTTCCATTCAAAAAGTATGTCAGCCAACTGAAGAAGGCAAGATGGAACGAATTAGAAGAGAAAACGAGGTGAGATTTCACAGCGTCTTTATTATTAGAAAGAACTGAAACATGAAATGACTGGAATAGTAACACTAGATGTAATAATTATGTTTTTATAGGTAGTCTAGACTCCTTCACATAATTTAGGCCTGCACGTTTCACGTGGAAAATGTAGCCCACGTTGTGGCAATTAGCTGTAATTAGCTGAARCATCAACCCAAAAGTTAGAGGCAATGCTTTACGGCCAACTGAAACAAAATATTAATTGCCTAGTATTAATGGACTATATAATGTGAATGTCTCCATGACAATTTATAAAGATAATGTAACATGTGAAATTAGGAAAGTTAGCCTACTCACTTTTTAAAAAAAAWTACTGATACAATCATGTAAATCTCACCAGTATTACTTTATTAATTACTATATGCTGGGACAAGCACATGAATTATACTGCAGCATGAACTACTGAATAAGTGCAAAGAATGTGAGGAGAATTTTACATAAAATTTCTTAAAAATGAGAGCTTTTGCAGAGTTAGGATAGGAAAAGTAATGATGGRAGATGGAATATAACTTGCACCACGTTGATAGTGTCAGTGAAWGTGTATTCACAACAGAAGATATTACATTATCTTATATTTTTGCATAAAGAACATAGAATTTTCTAGAAAAATAAAAGCATAAAAGAAGACATGAAAGTTGCTTCGTTTTTCCTAAGGTTGCATTAGGAGACTCAACTCATATCCAATGGTCATTTTCTGACTTGCCCATACTTTCCAAATACAAAATATCTGTCAGTGCTACCAACCAAATATTCATGGAAAGGCCGATCTTGTTCAATTTGTTGTATCCTGAAGCTGAAATGATACACGAGAAACTTGAAGAAGATTTCATTGCCTGTCTAGTAAGAATGGTCCTGGATCAGTAACATTCAAATCTTGCCACTGATGGGCACTCTATTAACTTCATTTATTTGAATCCTATCTAGGGAAGACTGCTGTGAAACTTAGAAATGGAATATAAATGCAACTGTTGTAACACTTCAAGTAAATTGTTTTTTTTAAAAAAACTTTGCTGTCTTGAGAAAATAGAATTTGTGAGGAAAAAAATCCGTTTAATGCTGGTTCTTTCTAGATAAAAGTTCGCATGTTCACATTTAATTGTCAAGTTTCTCAATTAAAAATGTTTCTGGAATTAAAAAAAACCCGAATTGCTGAAATGTATAATGTATATTTGTGTTTCGCTACCAGATTCAGCCTTGGTTATCAAGAAATGAAACTGGCTTTCTAAGCCATTGAGAACCTTGAGTTTCATCAGCCTATGAGGCATAAAATCTAGTCGGAAGCCTGCAGCTAGCGGTTTCAGCTTTATTTTTTTGAGATCATTACAATAAGTAGCCCATAATTCTATTGACTTATGCAAAAGCATTACTGGAAATTAAGAAAGTTTTACATTTTAGGGATCCATCTTTGCTTGTGAAACCAAAATTATTTTTCCAGAATACAGGAGTATTAAAGTTTTCCTTTGTAACAGGGCTGTCATAAGATGTTCARTTATTTCAGGCATCATCCTTTATAAAAAGTGTGTATGCTGCGTACAAATTATTTTTGTAAGTGCTTCTGGTGAAATGTCCTTATTTTGCATCTTATATCTTATTTATAAACACCCACCAGAGCTTAAKAATCTTATAATGAACTTTAGCTGAAGGATAGGTTTTATATATTAATCACCATCTCTCATGGCTGTTTTCCTTTCTCCCTGTGTCCTTCTTTCTTCATTGATGCTTCATATTCTCCCTATTTAGAAAATCTCCACAAGCAGCTCACCCCTTATCTGTTCCAATCACTCTCTGCTTTACCTTTCCTCGCTGCCATCAGACACATTTCTGCTCCTGCCTCCACTGCTTATATCTCTCTGTGTACTTGGCATGCGTACAAGCCTCGCCCTTCCACACTGTTCCATCTTCACACAYGATTAGCTCGTACTCCTACATTTCCTTTATTATTTCACAGCTCCAAGCATCCACTGTGAGCCCCTTTTGAGTGCATGCACCTTTGATCACACTGCACCATACCTCATTCACTGCCRTTGATTCATAAAATGTTAATCTCTTCTTGTCAGTTCACACCAAGTATCCACATGTGCCCCACACATGACACGTGCATAGTCCCTTTATCACTTCTTTCACTCGTAGGAACTTCCCTCCTCCTCTCACCTACTTTTCAGGTTATCCAAAAGCCATATTGTGAATTTCTCAGTTCTGCTCATACTTCCTCTTCAAGTTCTCTTCATTAGTCCAGCTGTGAGAAGCCCTGGCTGTCTGTTTTCYTGCAGGAGTCAGACTGAAGCAGACAAGTCGGAAGGTTCTCCTGTGAATTCCTTCTCTAGACAAGTGGTGCTTTTTGTCAGGCTTGTGGGAGACTGAGGATAGTGAAAGCTGTGGAGGAGTTTTCAGTCAGTTTGGGAGTTGTGAGGTTTGCAGGGCAGACRTGAAGGGTGAAATATCCAGTAGCATGAAGGGATCAAAGTAGTTCCTCACAATGGGTTGTAAATGTGGGGCACTGTGACTTCTCTCTCACTCAAAAAATGGTCGAAGGAATTTAAAAGCACCAAAGACAGAGCAAAATCATAGCAAAATCTCATYAACACTTCATGATTTTCAAGAGCAGCTTTTCGTTTTGGGATCTGACTCATGATTTTTCATCCTTTTAAAGTTTGGTGGTACTGCAGTATTTTAAGTGAGAGAAGAGGGTTATGGCCAGTTGTAGCATGAGAAGAAATGGAAACAACCCTTTTCAAGGCAGGCAACAGCCACTGGCACTAAGAGAGATTGTGATGGGAAGGGATTTCATGGGCTCTTCTGGCCAGGATGTAATATTATACCTRATTTTATAGTAAGTACCTAAGTACAAATAGGCACTTACTAGTGTCTTTATGAGTCTCATAAAAATGCTATCAGAAATCTCAGTTTTGTTTTAAGTGTGAAATTTCAATAGGAAAAAAAATACAGACAAAGCAGGTCCATTGGCAGACAAACTTATGGTCTAGGTGTCAGTTTTGGATCCTCTGATTTCAGGGAACATGGCTAAATTCACGTTATACTTCCTCTTTGGTAGCTGCATAAATATGTCTCCCTTGTCCAGCTGCTGGTTTTCATAAAACCTGCTTATCTAAAATTGGTCAAGACATTCAAATGTTATTGCCAGAGAACTAACAGAAAAACAGTGTGCTTGCATAGCTTTGTTTCCTTAAAAAGCAGCCTAAAAAGCCTCTCCCCACCCCCATAGGTCTCTAGTTATTCCCTTTGCTCTTCTCAGTTCCCTCCTGTCGTATTTCTGGCACGGCAGTTTCCAGAAAATCATGCCATCCTTCAGGTGCAGCTTGCCAAAACTGCACAAACAGGAACTGTTACCTTCCTCCTCCAAGACATGATGCTTCTCTATGTGCAGCTCCGAGTCATACACCCTTTTAGGTGCAAGAGTGCATTTGCAAACTTGAATCTGATTTGAATCCATTATGAGGTGATTCTGGTTCTAGCCTGACTACTTCCAACGCGTTTTTGGTAATTATTTCTTTATCCCACCAATACTAGCAACTATCTCAGCACTGTCATTTTCCAGAGCGCTAAGATCAGTTGCATTTTGTCTCCTTTTAACTACRAAGAAGCACAACAAGGGTAGAACTGACCTTCTGCCAAGACAGTATCTTCTGCTTTTCTTTACCTTCTAGACCTGCTGTCTACAGCTGATAGTAGAGGCAGATCTCCCATCACGTTCAGCCCCATTCAGTCCAGGAGAACTCTACGTAAGGCCAGTTGCACAGAAGGTACCTACATTTGTAATATTTTCTTCAAGCTGTCAGAAAGGCTGAGAAGTGCTGTGGCTCAGAGAGAGGAAACTGGAGCTCAATGCTCTTAGTCAGCAATCTGGCAGTTGCAAAAGTGATGATTCAGTTCAAGCATTGAAATAACACGACATTTTCTATAATTGAAGTCCATTTTTTTGGAATAAGGATTTTATCATATCCCAGTTGTTTTGTTGAACAGCTTTAATATCATTAGTAAAGTAGCCCACAAATATAGTAAATATGCAACCTACCTTTTAAATATACCTGAAACTCATGTATTATTACATAGCAGATTGCATTTTTATTTTCAAATGTTCTCTGTCAATTAAAGTATCTTACCATTATTTTTATTCCAAAGGAAATTCATCAATGAGATCTTGAATTTTTCACATTTTGGTTGCAGCAGAGAGGGCAGTGAAGGTAAGATTTAAATGATCTATATCACTAAAAGAGCAGGATGGCTGGTACATTGCAATTTAGTGCTGGCCATGTAACCAAAAGCCCTGTAACAGCTGTCAGCAGCCTAGAAATACACTTGTCGAGGCAGCCCAAGGAGCTCCTGCTGCTTTATCAAGCCTAATTGGCAGTAAACACCTGATTCCCTAGGCAGGCTGTGAAGAAGCAGCAGGAGAGTAGATTGCAGTGAGGGGAGAAGGACTGTCATTGTCCTGCATTGTTTCTGTAATGGAGTTCGGAGCTATGGCAAGTCCTGTCCTAGGGTCTACTTACAACCTTTGTGATGGTACTGGAATGCAGCTCTTGTACATCTCTATTTATCTGTAAAAGGGAATAAGTATTATTACTAAAATAGACAGAAGAATTTTGCTCTTAAAAATGGATAGGCAAAGCTTTAGAAGATTATCTTTAATTATCCAGCTTCTGTAGCCAGGTGAGATGAACCACCTTTCAGACACGCAGGTCCCTTTTATGTCCAAAATACAACCAGCAAAATTGAAGCTTAAAACAGCCTGAGAACAGCTGCTCTGCATTTAACTTTATTATTTTAATCAGATAGACAACTTGAGAGAAAAGAATGCTTGAAAAATATGKAATGGAGAGGATGTTGGTAAAAGGAGTGATGAATTTGTAGCACATGAGGGAAAGAGAGGGACAGACAGACAGAAAGATAATTATTAGCTGTGAAAAAGGAATATATCAGCTGAGGTATAAGAACTAAATGCCATAAAACAAATATCTGTATCGAGTCCATGACAGACCATGCAGAAATGCAGGTTCATCAAAATGCARATATTCTTAAGTAAAGTGTCAGTATCTACTGCATGATTTACATGGAGGAAAATGATGGTTTGTTTCAGTGGTGCAGTATTTCTTTATTCGGTAATGCTATTTTCATTTGTTTTGTTTGAACATTTATATTACACTAAATTATTAAAATAGCATCAACTAGTAAAAAAAAGCTAGATATGTATTACATATAACTTAAACACTTTATATTGTATTTAAGTTAAAAAATTCAATAAAGAAGCACAACTGTACTAGTTGAAGTGAAAGTATGATAAAGAAAGCTGTGATCATCCCAAATCAATATTTGAGGGAACATATAATTGGGGAAACTGAGGCACAGATGGAATACCTGGCTTTATTCACATCATCAAGAGAATCACTGGAAATGAGAAGGAAACAGGAGAAGGCCACATCCCATTCCAGTGCTGTAACCATTCTTCTCCTTGCGCGTGTTAGGGTGCCCCTGTAGTCAAGCTGGATACTCTGGGCAGTTGTTCCCCTCAGTCCTCCCTTAGTTTCCACTCCACAAAGTCGCCACAAGGAGCAAGTGCTTCTAATTTCCTGCAATACTAAGTAAAACAGGTGAGCTTAAACAGGTGCTTTGAAAGTTGTTTTAATATGGCATAAGGAGTGCTTCCGTGGCTACTTACTGTATGTCAAAGATAGGAGTACTAAACTAAAGGTTATGGTAGCTCCAACTCTTCAAACACATTGACATTGGAAATCTGGTACATTTATGTTTACTGGAATTCTACCTCCCCATCCTGAACCACTATGCTGATTTTTTTTTCAATGGAAACAGTTATTGTGAGCACTAGCCAAAATGGGAGGTAATTCCTCTCATTTATTTCTTCTAAGTATAGGCTGGATGATGTTTGAGGGATTTTAGTTTTCTTAATGTAAGGGGAAATGCACATACTGCTTTAAAAGTACTGCGTATCATAARTATTGCAAAAATATGTTAATATTAAAATTTGATTTCCATTCTACTCTGCAAGCTGAGATTTATAGAGAGAATTAACAACCTTTTTTAAGACCGATATAGTTTGAAAAAAACGTTCAGGAATACAAGTTTTTCTTCAGATTTTGATAGAGAATTTAATCTTTTTTAGTTGCTGTGGTTGAGATGTTTCACTTCTGAGGCTGCCATTAAAATGAAGACAAAGAATAGTGAAATTATACAAATTCATAAGAAAATTGAAGTGGAACTCAAGTAAAGTATTCTTGTATATCCAGTGTCATAGCATGGTATTTTTATATTTCACCTGAAAAACAGCTGTTTCCTTTTCTCTTTCAAAATATTATTTTGCTGTTTATATTGCCAGAACGATTGAACATACTCTTCTTGTTTATGCAAGAAATTTCTTTCATATATATGATCCTCTCTGTATGTTTCTTAAAAGCCGTATGTATGCACATATTTGTCATATGCACAAGAAGTACTGAACTATGAAGAGAGAGAAAAAGCAGAACCTTGACGCCTAAATCAGTGTACTTCAATCAGACATTCTCCCCCGAAAAAATGGTGTTTCAACCGTCTAATGATACAATACAGCGTTTTATGTAGAATTCTGTATTAGTTAATAATAAAGATGAATGAAGTACATATGTATGAAGTACATAATGTAAGTTATCAGTGCCTGGAAAGTATGTTCTTAAAATTGCTTCCAATTGCCCTCCAGTAGTAGTTTTGTTGCCAGAGAGTTGTATGCTCAGATTATTTTAACAGTCATCTTTAAAAGTTGAAATTGTAAATAAATAAACCACCTCTCTCTAGCTCTTGTCTTCTCCTCGTTATTTAGGATATTGCGTACTGACCAATTAAAGAGAGGACTACGGAGTTAGGTCACTACCTGAGATTTAACTTGGAAAAGCTGAAAAGATGTGGCTTTGTGTTAAAAATAGAATTAAAATTATATTTGCTGAAACACTTTTTGTGGTGTAAGTTATGAAGACATAACTAGAGAGGAGAAGACTTTTACAAGGTATGAAGACATAACTAGAGAGGAGAAGATTTTTACTTTAATTATAAAAATTATTTTAGTTATATCCAATATTTTTCCATGTGCTAAAGACAAAATCAAAGTGCCTGAAAATAAGGTTATTTTGGTGAAAGGAATGAAGTAGAATTAACGAATTTGCAATGATGGTGAAAGCATTTGGGCTCAGCAGTGCAGTAGAATATCAGGCTAAAGCAGAGAAACAGGGAATAGGGTTGAGGCAAAGAGTAGCAGACTTCAGGACCCAGACTTCAGCAGACCCAGCATCACAAACTCTGAATCAGTTCTGAAAGCAGAACAAGGGGATMAAAAGCTCCTGGTGACAGTACAGAGCAACTGTCAATGGCAGYTGGTTGTCTTCTGTCCACATTCCTCTTTTCCTCTTGATGGAAGGAAGGTAATCAACGGGATGCTGTCTGTAAACATTGATATACAAAATATAAAGGGATGGGAAAAGTCTGCTATGCTACTGCTACAGTATAATTACATATTTAGCTAGAGTTTAAGACTAAATGCAAGGACCAGGTTAACCCTTTTGTCAAGTAGCAGAGGAGCCACATAGTTTGAAATACCAAGACCAAACAAGGAGACTCTAGTGTGGGGTCAATACGACCAACATTCCAGGCAGGAGCTGAGAGGCTGAGATAAACTGTGAGAAGTCAGAAGGGCAGTCAGGGCAGAAAGTAYCAATTGAAATACTTGGGTAAAAAATAAAATAAAATATAATAACCAAAAACCAGGACCAAGAGGTATGACATAGCTGAATAAATGGCAGAAAAACTATTCATGATTGAGGATGACTGTGATTTTGGAAAGCGAAAACGTGGCTCTGTAAAGGCATGTTCTGCCTTGTTGTTGTGCTCTCTCATTAAAGGAGACTGCAAAATAATCCAGAGGGGCAAAACCACTGGGCTTTAGTTAGCTGATTTTATTCGCCAGTGCAAGATAACTATACCCACCATGAGTTTTCTATGCACAGTCTGCTTCTGTATACACTAGGATCAAAGCCGTGTTCAATATCTCATTAAATGCAGTGCTTAATATGCCCTCTGCCTTGACAAAATGGAGACAAAACCGATGTTAGACTGGAGATAGATGAGATTTCCTTATTTTAAAAAGGTCAGGTTGGCTGTGTAAAGGAATGTTTGTTGAATTTTTTATAGTGACCTAACCCGAGCCAGCTGCATTGACAAAAACCCTGGAGAATTCTGCCAGCTGCTGCTTGTAGAGTCTAACAAAATGGATGYCAGGCTAAATACCTCTTTATTCTGTGCAATGGAAGAGGGCTAAAAGGCATGTACAGATCTTTGCCCTTTAACCAAGGGTACGAGAGCACATAGACAGGCTGGTGAAAGYACTCTAATACAGAAGAGCTCTGGTCAGCAAGGAGAGAGCAAGCACAAATTTCAGTTCTTTGGAAAGGGTCGTTGCTGGCCTTCTCACCCTGTCTTAGGGAATCTTTTTTCTCCACTTCGATTTAAAAACCCACATTGTTTTCAATCTAGTGGCTGTACCACAAAGGAARATCAAGAAACCAAAAATCAAAGCTGTTATGCTTCAGAATAAAATAAGTTCTTTCTAAGGACCAGAGATAGTTGTCAAAGCAAAGGTAAATCCATTTATGTTTTAAGAGCTGACAGGATCCGCTGTCCTCTGAGAATTCTCCTGAGGCTCAGAGGCATTGCATACTGGAGAAKGATGCTGGTGATAACAGACAAAGACCCAAGAAAATCACAGAGATCGCACTAAATCTGTCTCAGTATCAATAACTGCTCGCCACTAGGGCTTAATTTATGTAGCTGTTCAGGAGCCAACCTGTAGAACAGACGCAATGTTTAGGCAGGGCACATTGCAGCTTACAGTCTTACACACACCATACTGGCCTGGGTCATCATTTTTGTTATTACTATTTACTTTCCAGAAAAAGAAGAGCCTTGCACCTGCTGCAGYTCTGTCAGCTTAACCCTAGGGATGTGCTTGAAACAGGTATTTCATTGTACAGTCCTGACTCCTGTAAAAGGGAGCTCCCTGCTTAAAGTATTTGCCTCTCCAAGGTATTTGCCGCTACTTAAGGTGTTTCTGGAGAGGCAACAGATTTCACGGAAGTGCTGCTGCTGAAAACAGTTCAGCCCCTAGGGAGGCAGCACATCAGCTGCATGTCTTCAGGCATCACAGTGATGGACTCGAGCGCATCTCGCACAGCTTGCTGTCCTCAGAGCACCCTGCTAAGTCATCCGACCTCCTGCAGGATGAGTGTGGCTGAACCCTGGAAGCGCAGGTTTAACTTGAAGCTCTGGGAGGGCTATCGTTGCGGGAGCTGCAAATGGCAATTTGCAGATCAGTGGGTTGGTGGATTCTTGGCAGAATCCAGAATTTCTTTAGAGCTGTGATGTTAAAATTGCAGAGACAGATCTCCTTCATGCCCCCTTTAGCAGAAGCGTGCTAGCAAGCAGTCATGCTCTTTATGGGTGCTCTGTCTCTGCCAGACTGGCCTGCAGATGGTGGACCAAGTCTTTCTTGACCAAGTTCTTGTTCCATGTTTTTAAAACACAGCTCTTATCTTACAAAATTTTCAAAATGCAGAAGTGTTCCGGTTTCATTTTTGGAGTGATTTTTTTTAGAATTACAGTGGTGGAGAGAGAAAACCCCTGTCTTATGAGGCATGCAAAAGATCAGGACTGCACTTGTACATAGCTTGTTGGTCATCCACTGAGATCTCGAAAAAGATTCGGGTGAAATGTGGCAGTTAAGGAAAAGCAGAGGCCAAGCTTCTTCCCTTTCCTTGAAGTATCGGAGTATCCGACTCACAAGTGTATAAGAAGATTAGAGAAGATGATAAATCATTATAAAAGGGATAAAGTATCTAATGTAACAGGACAGAATGATGAGAAGGAGGTAGAGATGGAAGAAAATGCCGAAGGAGAATTAACATGCCACTATTTTTCTATGTTTCCTGTGTTGTATATTGGAATGTTAAATGGTTTGACAGAAAAGTGTGATAATACACAGGAGTTCATGTAGTACATARCAAAGTCTCTAAGTGCAGCAAATCAGAGACAAATAGGGATAAAATTCACTTGAAGGGGTCACCTGCTCCATCCTTCCGTGCCAGGTAAGATCAGTTATCCATATATTATCACTTATTGTTAGCAGATTCCTGCCTACCCTCTTCCTCAGGATACCTAGTGTGTTCCAGAGATTGGTTATCTTTGCTATTAGGAAGCTCTTGCTAATGTCAAAATTAAGTCTGCTGCAGCTCAAACCCATTGTTTCCTCTTCTATACACTGGGGATATTCTCATTCTCTCTGCAGCAGCCTTAATGCATTTCAAGACTGATATCAGATCTTTCCTCAGTATTCCTTTCTACAGTCAGACTTAAAAATAAATAAATAAATAAAACAAAAAGGCCTTCTTTCCTTTCTCATCCTGAAAATGTGTAAATTTTATTCTTAGTGGGAAGGAACTGCACAGTGCTTAGAATCCCTTGCAAGGACATGAAAGGCAAAAGAAATACTCAGCCTGGCGTAACTATACCCGCCCAGTTCCTCCACGTTTCTTAGAGCAAAGCTTCAATAACCGAATTTCATCATGGCCTTTCAATATGCTTTGATTTTGAGAAGTGGATTCAACTTCTAAGTCCTAGATATTGCAATCTCGTCTGCATTGGCAGAACAAAGATGAATCTAATAGGATCTCATGGAAATTTATTTTTTTTCCTGCAAGATCCATTTTAGAGGCTTTAGGTGTGCTGATCAGTGACAGAAGCAGTGCCACTGAGTTAAGTATCGTTATGAGTGTTACTGTTACAACAAATTGTTACAAGCTATTGTTGTAACTGTAACCTATGAAAGTAATACAGAATGTATTATCTATACATAGAAAATAATTCTTTAAAAAACTAAGTGACAGAATTATACCTTAGAACAAAACATAAGCAAAAAAATGATACTTAACAGCTTTAACTCAAAACTGGAACAGACTAAMCTTCTGGTGAGATATTTGTTTCTCAATATAGTTACAAATGTAGCTTATTTTACTATTTTGCAAATTTTCGAAGCCTGTCTTGCTGATTAAGGTTGCTGCTGTGCTGCAGAGGTATAAAGAGGTATAAGCACAAGAGTCGGCAATTGCCGGGCCATTCAATCTTTCTCCTCTGCTTCTACCCTCGAAAAGGAAAAAGCAAAAAGAGAGGTTCTGTAGAAAGAGGTTCTGTTTCTATTCCTGCCGAAGTTAAGGCAACAGGATCCTGCAGGCTTTAGGTGTTGCTAGGAAGGTACTGCACAAGCTGGTCTGCCTCTTTCACTGTGCTAGCTCTGCCTGCTACCAGCTGAGAATGCCATGGAAACAGAGGTTGGGAAGCAAAAGCTGGGCAGGTTGGGGATTGCAGATTTCATTTCATTTATTTTTTATTTATTTATTTTTTTAGTACACGCATCAAGGGAAACTTTCTTTGTAATGGCAGTGTGAAACATGCTGCCCCATTTCTAGTGATCTGCACAGTGGGGGCCACGCTCCCGCTGGACGGAGATGAAACTCCGTGACAAGGTCAGCGCGGAAGCCGTTTCACTTGGTATCTCCAACGCAGTACGGAAAAGCTTCAAGCAATTAGAAGTGTGTGGTGGACCCAGTACAAGCTAATGAATGGCATGAGTTAGCTAGGGTGAGCAGAAACAATTAAAAAAAGATGGAAATACAGTTTTTATTGGTGCTAGTTTATTTTAAAGAGTAATTTTCCTAATACCCTAGCAAATATCTTGCAAAATAACATGTCATTCTGGTTGCCATGCTGTTATCATGCTGTTATCATTTCTTGTCTATACGAATAAGAGCCTATTCTTAATTATTGTAAGAGAGAGAGGCACCTACCACTTATTGCAGAGGTATCTCAGCCAGGTCACAGGTCTGTGGTGTTCAGGATTCACAGTGGAGTTGCCACAATTAAAGTGTTCCCCCCTGCCAGTTACTGCCCACATGCACAACTTTAGCCTTTGCCAAACGTGGGGCAATACATCTCATTTTAGTTTGTGCAAAGAGGAATCAAATTAATGTTTTAAAATCAAAATCCTTAAAATCAAGTAGCTTAGTGATTTCACTGAAATTGCCCTCCTATACACCTGTGAATCCTCACCTACAAGAATGCCCACAGTTGCTCTAAAATTTCTATGGCTTAGGTAATATCTACTAACTAGTAAAGTGTCAGGAATTGTATATTTGAGCCTACATTGTTTGTTGAAGTAATCTGTAACTTTAAGGTTTTACTGTGTCTGGCAGGTAAAACCTTAACTTTATGGTTTTCCCGTGTCTGGCATTGTCTTGAGCTAGCAAAGCTGCAGTCATTCATGCTTCAGTGTTAAATGGAAAGACAGCCACTATCACTGAAATCATTCGGTAGTATTCTATTAGACATAAACATGCAGTTAGTGGTGGACCAAAAAACATTCAGCTAAGCTGATTTTAAGAAAAATCATCATCTAAAACTACTGAGTTGGTCATGTGTCTTAAGGTGTTAACCATTTCCAGCCAAAGAATATTTTCATTAAACATCCATTACTATCTTGAAACAGTGTCTTGATAAACAAGAAGAGAAGAAGACTTGCACTGCTTAACACATGGAGGTCCTTGTAAAGAACCAAGGCCACAGATGTAAGAGTTCTGAACTGCCTCATTTATATYGTAGGGATTATTTCAGATGGTCAACAATGCTAATCCGATCAGAAAAGATTAGCTTCCTTAACAGAGGCACCTAGTGCCATTTGCAGACACTTCAGATGTTGCAGATAACTTGCATGGGGTTTGCACATATGGTTAAAGGCTTAAAGCCAAGCAGAATGTCCTGTGTTATAACATCATATAATGTTGCTATGTATAATATCACAGTTATCTGTTTATACATATATGTTATCCTGCTCTGGCTCTTACTGTTGTTAAGCTTTCCTCTGCCTGCAAGAGATAGAAGGAAGATCACATTATCATCTTATGCACATCATATTATATAATAATATCACATTATTAGCTTCACAGCAACCCAAAGACTGGCACCTCAGTTTGGTACTGCAAGATGCCCCTTGGAAGAGGGCACCTACTCTCTTTCTGACTTGCTTTTGCTCATTCTGATCCCCTGATCTATTGATAAAAAGAATAAAATTAAGGGTGGCATACAAGTGACCAATTTCACAAGATTTGTCTATATCAGTAAACTAAAGAGCACCATGGAATGGATATAGGCATCAGAGGGCCATTATTTCTGATTTTCAGTTTGCAGCATAGTTTCCTCCTAGATCTCTCAGCCAGAGACAGCAGAGTCTAGCCAATTCCTATAAGGAACTTGAGTAAGTCAATGTAGTTTTACTGCTAAAAGAGTTTAATCAGAACACAGACTGGGCCTTGCAGCTGTGACCGGTCCCTGGGCCACCACACAGAGTCTCTCCCTGATTTTCTATCAATATGGAGTGGATGTAGCTGAAAACACCTCACGAGATCTGAGGAGGCCCAAGAGAATTTTCCACCGTTGAGGTGTCACTGCCTTTTCTCTCTGTGGGGGGATGTGTCCTGGCTCAGGCTTATCTTCCTTTGGCATTTCAGGTGGTCAAAATTTGGTTTACAGGTAGGATTTGACAAAAACACACACACACAAAATAGAGAAAAGAGAAAAAGAAAACAAGAAAACACACTACCAACGTCTTTTTTTCCAATATTAATACTGAGATAGTTTGAGAGTAAGCTGCACACTAAGGATTAGATCCCAAGCAATTAAAGGTTGCTTTAAGACATTTGGGCGGTTTAGATCTCTAATCCAGAAAAAAAAAAAAAAAAGTTTTAAAGCTTCCTAAACTGCAACCTCGTGTGAAAAGAATCAAAGCAGAAGATCTCAACAGCTAACTACAAGGCCTGTTAGTACAGCCAACGACTGGAAAGCACAAAGTGATTGCCCTGTTAATAGGGAGCCAGCAGCAAAACTGAAAATGGATGGAAATTTTTGATTCCCAGGCTTCTGCTTTAATTAGTGTACTCTGTGCCAGGGTAAGGAGCAGCAAGAATAGTGCCACTTTGCGAGAGAAGGTGAAAGGAACACGACGCGAGCAGGAGCAGTGTCCTCACTTACAAGGGCACAGCCACAATATCTAAGCAAAGCAAACAGAGGAGACTTGGTGGCAGTAACGGGTTCAGCCAGCGCTCCAGCGATCAGACACATGCAAAGTGACAAGCTGGATTTGAGGTCAATCCAGGCCTGGTCAGAAAGTCAGGATCACCAAGGAACGGATCTGGGGACACTTATGAGTCTATGGCTGGGCATAGCTTGGSCAAAGAGTAGGGCCTGAGCCTTGGCCAGATCTTAAGTCAAGCTTGTGTATCCTTGTGTACGGCTGTGCAGGCTGTGTTTGCTATGCACAATATTCCTGTTTCTAATGACTATCAAGAGGCATCTTAAGCACCGCTATGGTTAATTTTCTTTAGATGACATAACTTGTCATTAAATGTATGGACAACTTTGTTCTGGCAATGATTCAAGAGCTTCCCTAAAGTTTTTGTTACTATATGCAATTTTAATTAATATGATGCTGTAGTTCTAACATTCTTACAGTATAAAGTAGCAACAAAACAAATCTTTTGACAGTGCTGACTCCCACACGAGTGAGTGGGAAAGCACACGCATGTCCTAAAAGGTAATGTGCATTGGGAGTAACAGTAGACGGAAATTATGAACACTACTCGATTCCAAAAAATTTTACCTGAGGAGAAACTAGTCCAACACTGAAATTGGGCAAGATCATGACTGCCTGCTCATTGCAGTGAAGCTTTTAGTAAAGTGAATAGTCTGTGGGCTGTCTTGCTTTACTGTAACTGATGCTGGATTTGAATAATTGCACTTGAATAAGCTAACATCAGTATTTGTTATGCAATACAGAAAAAAACAGACTGTTAGATCCTGTCCAAATGTTTACATTAGGAGGCTGAGAATCAGGACAATGTGTCWTTTCCTCGCTTTATACAAGACCTTTTTGGACAGACTAGTCCTTTTTAGGTCTTTCAGTGTGTCAGCAGCAAGGGGTAAAGTTGTGACTGCTACACTTGATTGGAAGACCTGACGGGCGGCAAAAGGCACATACCTACCATGAGCGACCCTATGCTGGAAATATTTTTGGGCAGTGAAACTCTCTGTTACATTTTCATTTATGTTATATGACATCGTCTTCTCAGAGCTTTGTCTGTAAAGCACATTTGTATGTGTTCTGTAAATACATTTTGTAAAGCAGAGGTTAGCTAAAGAGTGCAGATATGAYGGTGCATTCACACTGATGTGTTTTCTTTTAATATAGCATTCAGCCTAGGACAGCTCGTTGTTTTCTGTGTTTGCTTTGTAAGCTTCACACCCAAATCTTTAGCTGAATTATGAATGTCAGTATGGTCTTGTCTGTTCTTTAGATGTGAGATACAATTATGCTTACTTAAAAATAGAAAAGTGTATCTAAAAACATAAATTTACAGAGACAATTAAAAATTACTAGGGGGGTGAATACTTGCCTAAAAGTGTGAAATGCTTTACACTGAAGGCAAATGCAATAGCAAGTTGTCAAAAGCTGTCAAAAGCAACTGTTGGTGTAGGTGCTTCACTATTAAGTGTTCATACCCAGATGCATCAAACAGGTTGTTAAACACGTGCTCTCTGGAAATCAGATTCCACATAATATTTTGAATTGGACACTCAATGAAATTCATTTTTTTGCAAAGCGTTATTTAGAGATCTGATGGAACTCATGAGGTATAAATATTTTTATTTCTAAGTATAAGATGCCAAATTAGTTCTGGTTATGAAAAAAACTTCATTTTCCATATCATTGCATATTTATGGGTATTGCTGTCTTTTCAGGAAGCTTTTTATATTGGCTCATAGAAGAGTCACAATATAAGAACCTCCACACTGTACACTTCGTAAGTCATTTTTCTGATTTTTGTTACAGTGAAGTACAACCGTTGTCCTAATGAATTTCAAATAATTAAATGAATAACAAGCTAATAATCCACTTAGAATTAAATGGATTTTTTGTTTACCTAGGTAAAACAAAACATTCATCCTGATATATTTTTTTGCAAAAGGCATTCTTTTAATGTAACTAAGTAGCTAAGTACAGGTGAAATAGTAAGTTGCTTTTGTTAGTTAATGAGATGAAAGTAACTTCAGGGTTTAATCTTTTATTGTAGTGTTACCAGAACACAATAATTCATCGGTATAGCAGCACATATGGCACATGAAATAGCCCCTGGTTAGACAACAATACATGTTCACAAAAAAAAAATGGAAGTTTATTCAAGATTGAATGGTTACTTTATCTCAAAAAAATGACTTGATTTTCTAATTGTATCCAAATTAGATCTTTTTTACTGTAACTATGCTCAGTTTGACAATGCTACAGTATATATATAATTTTATATACAGTATAATTTGCAGATGACACAAGGGTTGGCAGAATCTGAATACAGACGTGTCAGTGTGATATGGGTCGTCTATGCAAACCTCTCTATTTAAACAAAAGTATATTTCCTGAAATTTCAATCTTCATCTCTACCAGACAAGCAGCCTCTTGAAACTCAAGAGGAACGAAGAAAGGTTTGCTATGTACTGTAGTCTAAACATTACTAACTGGCTTTCTTGAATCTTCTTCCTGATTTATTTCTCAGCAACACACACTTCTAGATGTGGCTTTCTTKGAGGTTGTAAACTGTACTATCCTTATTTCACTTCTCATCTTTCAATACTTGGGATACATAAATGWTAAAAGTTCTCTGTGATTCGACGAATGAAAATATCCCACAGGAAATGTGTGTAAATACCAGTAGTTATGGAACAAAGACTGAATCTTCTGTAAGTCAGCTTGGGTGCTCCAAATAGTACAGTGTTAGTACATTGTTAGTACCTAGTTAGTAAAGTTAGTACAGTGTTAATAATAGTACAGAATAGTTCATAACACACACAGTCACATGTACAAAAAGGATATTGTGGAGCATTTGCCTAATGGAAAAGTTAAAACATGAGAATATGTACTGAAAATAAGACTCGAAGAATACTTTGTGAAGGCAAGTTAGACCAAGAACAGTCCAGAGCAAAATCGCASAACATTTGCAATGAAATCTTCGCTATACTGTCTGCTCATTAGTGAAAATTAAAAGACAGGAAGGTATGAATTTCAGTTAACACAAAGAAATAGGTCATTTTACTTTTTTGACACTAGAACAACCCTGCTTGCCACAGGAACTGAGGTGATTTAATGTAGACTTTAGTAACAAGTTTGACTTAGCACCCCATGACTTTCGGTTAAACGATCAGAGCAGCACATAACACCTGTGGAACAAGTAACGAATGGACTCACTTCTCAAAAGKGCCTGTCAACAGGAAATCACCCCTGGCTGAGGTGTCTATGATGAATTTCCTTCTGAATAAATCTTACAGCATTCAACATTCTCCTCAATAATCTACCAGTAAATATAAAATCAGCAGCAATGAAATCTGCAGTTGACACAAGGTTTGGCTGAGGGGTAACTAGCTGGATATGTCAGTGTGCTGTGGGTCAGCTGGTAGGCTTGTCTGTTTAAACAAACTGTAATTTAATACAGCAAGACACATCTCTCTGTAGAGAACAATGGATTCTAAACTGAAAAGCAATGACTCCAAAACAAACTGCAGAGTCGCAGTGAAAAAGGATCCATGTTCTCCTGGTAAAGCTATGGCAAAAAGAATGAGCACAAACTGTAAAAACACAAACAGAAGAGTAGTAAATAGAAATAAGTAGATGAGTTTTACTCTGCATATGGCATTGGATGCACCAGAATGTTACCGCCATGTGTGGTACATACATCTTAAAAACAGTGCTAAAAAAAAATAAAGAGCAGGAAAGAGCTGAAAAAAAATTATGAAAGACTTACAAAAGGCTTACCTTAGTAAGAAGGACATTATGATGTGTCTTGCATATATTGATTCACAGACCTAAAATACAGGATCCTTATCTCTGACAGAAAAAGCCAGAATACTAGGGGAAGAGGATATTTTAAGTTATTGATTTCTTTATGTCTACCTTCCTATCATCAGGAAGTTTTGACCAAAACAAATTTCTCATTTCATGACAAGGTAAAATGTGATGATTTTAGGAAATCCTTTAGGAAAGGCCTGACAAAATCTAGTGTCCTCTCTCAACCTAAACACCAAAAGTCTGTTTTCTTCTAGTGTTGTTTCACTGCTTCACAAACAGATATCATTGTACTAAGTGATAATTCTACTTCTTTACAGAAATCACCAGCAGTATCAAGTGGTAAACATATTTTCAATAATATAGAAAAACCATAGTTAATAAATAAAGAATTTATATTTACAGCACCCTGAGCTSACTAGGCAGATTCATGTACAATGGTATTAACACAGATTGTTGAGTATAAATAGTGAAAATGTTGCTTTTATTCACAAAAACTAATAGCAGAGTTCTTGCACCACAGGTCCTCTAAGAACACAGGCCATTGGAAAAGTTATAGGTACTCCAAAAGTGCCTGCTTTTTCATTGTCCAGTTATTCCAGTCAAATATATCTCATTTTCTATCAGCCTCACACAGCTCAGCACCATGGCCAGAGCTGGTGGCTGCACAGTCACCTTGGCCMCTTGGGTTCCTCACGATGGAAGCCTGTTCCTTCCAAAGGCTTCCACTGCTGGGAAGCAAACCGCTCCTATTGCAAGATTTGGTGGATTAGCTTGATTATCTTTGTAGACGATCCAGAATAACCACATACAAAGTGAGGAGCCTACTTTTTGAAGACATTAAGTGTATATGTGTGAACCAAGCTGCAAGCAGCAGGGCATGGGTCAATACCTGCTTTGCTGGTAACCGTCACTGACAGGATGCACTGCCCTTTGTACTATACACGGAGTGTGAGAGGATTGTTTGGCCCACTGTGTCAGAACTCAGAATAAATATATCTTTTCCTTTTTTTATTCATTTGCCTTGGCTCCACAAGTTTCGTGGGCTTACTCCAGATTTAAACTGTCTAAAGCAGAATGGGGTTAATTTTCATCTATTATCCTCTTTGGATATTCACCACTTTGAACTTGGTATAATTACTTGCAGATGTGCAAAGACAATATGGAATGCTACTTCACTAGTTTTTCAGATGTGTAAAAAACTATGAAGACTCTTGGTGTTTGGAAATGAAAAGAGCACTTAAGGCATATGGGTATTTCTTGAAAACAAATGTGAGTGTAGCACATGATGGCAAATCTCCGTTAGACTGATCTAACGCTTGTATAGACTGATATAAGTAACTGCTGTAATGACCATGCAAGAGCTCCAAGATCTGGAGAGAGTTTGTATCACAGAGGKGCCAGGACACATTCAGGACCATTGTGCCTTCACTTTTACTTGTGCTAACTAGGCTGAAATGGCACCAGCACATTTGGAAATGCAAAATCCATAATTCCACTTTGTTTATAGACTCCTCTCATGTATCAGACACTAGCTTGGTGCAATTTTGTTCTCCACTTYGAATTTCTTTGACTGGATTTTCCTGTGATTGATATTGGTGCAGCTCCATCAACTTCAGAGGCCTAAACCCAGACTGATACCAATATAAGCAACAGAAGAGTATTTATGGCAGCATCCACATGTTGTCCATTATATTCATGGACAATAGTCTACTAAAAAGCCAATCAACTTCCTTCCAAACATACAGAGTAACGAACATAAATTACCAATATCCAGCTATTATTATTCACAGACAAAATGAAATCATGCCAAGAGCAGAAGTGTTTCTATGTTTCACTGTGCTTTTCACAGAGTTCACAAAATTAAGAAACAAAAATAGCAACTCTCTTTTTCTTCTGTGATCCAAAATTCTGCTTCTGGTGGATTTTATGATTTTAATAGATTTTATTTTGCAGTGCATAAATTAATAGGGAATTAACTATCATTTTAATATTCATAAACACAATTTGTATGAAAAAAAGACCTGACAATGTGTTTATTACAATAGGAGAGTCTACCATTATAGACTGATATTATTCTTCTGATAACATATATATTATATATATATATATGCATATATATATTATATGCTGTGGTCTATCAGCTGCAAAGCAGCTTGGCATAGAAGAGTCTGAGGGTCATGGTGGACAAGAAGACAACACGAGGCAACAGGGCAGCCTTGTGGCAAAGAAGGCCAATGCTCTCCTGGGCTGCATTAGGGAGGGTGATGCCAGGAGCTTCAGATGCACACGGTGGTGGAGGTGGAGAGGGCCAATATTCCCCCTGCTCAGCCCTGCTGAGACCACCCCTGCTGTGCTGCTGCAGCTCTCCGGCACAAAAGAGACACAAGAGAGATACTGGAGTGTGGCCTGACTTCATGTCACAGCTGGTAAGTGAGTCTATCAGGGAAGGTGTTTGGCTCACTGTGGATGTGCTCTTTGCAAACAGTGAAGGACTGGGGGGAGAGGTGGTGGTCAGAGGCTGATTTGGCAAAGGGACCACAAAACGATAATTTTCATTTTTTGTTGAAAGTTGCTGCCTTGGAACTCCAGAGGGCAGACTTTGGCACCAGGAGAGATTAGGGGTTGACCTGCTGGAAAGCAGCTCCRCRGAGAGGAACCTGGGAGTCCTGGTTGACACCAAGTTCACCATGAGGCAGCAATGTGCCCTCGTGGCCAAGAAGGCCAATGGGATCCTGGCTGCATCAGGAGGATGTTGTCAGTAGGTCCAGGGAGGGGATCCTGCACCTCTCCTCAGCTCTGGTGAGGCTGCACCTGGAGTATTGGGGGCAGTTCTGGGCTCCCCAGTATAAGAGGGACATGGAGCTTTTGTAGAGTGACAAAGAAGACTAAGAGACTGGAGTGTCTGTTGTCTAAGGACAGTCTAAGTGAGCTGGATCTCTTTAGCCTGAGAAGAGAAGGCTGAGMGGGGATCTGATCAATATGTGTAAATACCTGAGGGGAGAATGTAGGGAAGATGGGGCCAAGCTCTTCTTCCTGGTGGCCAGTGACAGGACAAGGGGAAATGGGTAAAGTTGCAACACAGGCAGTTCCATCTCTATGGGAGGAGGAACTTCTTCCCTGTGAGGGTGACAGAGCCCTGGCACAGGCTGCCCAGGGAGGCTGTGGAGTCTCCTTCTCTGGAGATCTTCCCAACCCGCCTGGATGCCGCCCTGTGCCCCGTGCTCTGGGTGTCCCTGCTGGAGCAGGGGTTTGGACTAGGTGATCTCTAGAGGTCCCTTCCAGCCTCAGCCATTCTGTAACTCTGTGATAATTAAAGAATCAGGATAAAACTGATAAAAAGTTCTTTGGAGAATGAAAAGCCAAAGTCTTACTTTTATCTGTAGGTAAACCTTTGACCTTGCTACCATGCAAAGTCCAGTCTTTTTTTTCCAAATGCAGTACGTTGCTTTCACAATATAAAATAGGTTGCTCAGATAAACCCACTTCAAACAGCAGACTTTCCAGGGTTTGTGTCTGACTTTCTCAGACATTACTTACCCTATATATTTATCAAGATACGAAAGTCCTCTTCAAATTTTGTCAGCTGTGATTTCACTTTTTTTTTCCATATTAATAAAGACATTGTATGAAATAAGGTGCAGAGCAGATCTCTGTAGGACCAGTTAAAGCACTTTCATGGATGATTTTTGATTTACATTTTTCAATTTACATTTGCAAATATATTTTGCAAGCTATTAGCTGGCTAGTTTTTAATTTACTTGAAGTAGGCTTTATTTATTTTGTACTTGCTTAATTTTTATCAGAATGTAATGAATCTAAATATACTCTACCAGTTACTTGTATTAACCATGTTTTTAATCTCACTATAAACAATATCAAATTTGTTTGATAAGACACACAGTCAACAAATCTGTGTTAATTGCCACTAATTAGGCACCTTCTTTAATTCCTTGCCGATTGCATTCTATGTCAGTCTTTTTCTGATTCTTCCCCAAATCATTGCATAGCTGATGTGCCTGTTTTTTCAAGGTGATGGTGCTTAGAAGGGAAAAGAAAACATGCAAATGAGAGAAGAAATATCTATAACAAACAAGTATTTTCAGCTCATGAGTGTCTCTGTTCTCCTGCTCCCTTGGGCACTGGCTGCACTCAAAGGAGGTCGAGCATATGTGTTTATGACAAAAACTCTCACAGTCAGGAAGCCTCAGCAATGACAAAGGTAGAAAAGGTAGAAATGGTATTTTTATATTTTTTCATTGCAAATAATTCACTTATATTTTCAAAGCTAAAGAAATTTCCTGACAAAATGCATCCCTGGAACTAGCAGGACAAGAATGGCAAAGGTGATGTTTGATGATGGAAAAGGCTCTACTGCTCTACAGGGTTATCAGAGAGAGAAAACTCTCCACGAGCAGAGCTCACTGCTTCACAAAACACCACGCTGTGCTAAAGCTGAATGAAGCAGAACTCAAATACAGGGGATGGGATAAAAGGTAGCAATTGCCTTGAATATAGGTCAAGCAGTCTTATTGCTTATTCATTAGATTTTACGTTTTTAAGTATAGGTTATCCTGGTGTGTAATCATTTAAATAAGGAAACGAGGTCCAGCTGACAGTTCGTCACCACACCCCTCTGTCTCCTCTCGTCGTGATCCCGGCGGGACCAGGCGATGCTGTGCAATGCAGGCAGTGTAACTCAGCCTCTGCAGGCAGCCTCACTCACACGCTGCCACACGAGCGCTTTTCACATTAAGGAGCCTGTGGAATGGAATATCTTTCTGGGAAAGGTTGCCTTCCTCTTCATTAGAGAATTGAGCCTGGAATGGATTCCTGAAAGCTGCTATCCAGCAGCAATTTTCATTGTCAAGGCACAGGCACTGCAAAATTCCTAGCTGTATAAATGAGAAGGTATTTTTTTCAGTGTGTCTTATCTTGCACATTTTTGAAGAAATAGTTGGCTGGCACCCTGTGGAAAGCATATTTCAGAGTTAGATTGCACTAGGATTTTGTAGGGATGCTTTTTCTTTCTCTAAATGAGCTGCACTGCTAGTTGCAGATATACATGTAATTCTTATTGTCTTTAAAGGATATAAGGAGAATTTCTTAAGACCCTTTTCCAGGATCAAAAGTCTCTCACAAAAGATATTACATGTTAACTGGGGCTGTACAGCTGCGTAGCTCCATGTCCTCATATGTTGTGGGAGTGCTCATGAAACAGGAATAGTCACCCCATCCTAATTGTTAATGCTACATACTAGTTAATAAGGCCATATGTTCCGGGACTCACCTTTTCTTTAGTGCCCMCTAATAACTTGCCCTTGTCTACCTTATATTGCTTGTACTGCTGGAGGAATTCTGATATAGAACCCACGAGAACTGGTATCTGYGAGTGAGTTTTTTGGAACTGTTCTCTCAGGAGCCATATGCCAGTCCTAATACTCTTTATGTGGTGGATTTCCATATTCTTCAACTATCTCTGAAATTACTTCTTGTTTCTCATAGAAATCAAAGAAAGCTGGATCAGGATAGTAGTGTAACCATTTTAGCTGTATGAGGGTCACCGTCCAAAAGAATCATAAATATTCATTCCACTGGTGTCATCCCTACCAGATAAATCGTCTGGTGTGTTAGTGGAAACAAAAAGGCCTGCAGAAAACTGTTTTGTTATTTAAACTGATGGGGTTTTTTTCTTCAATTTGCCCATAGACTCTTTCTTTTGTCTTTAGTAAACTCCACAGGCAAGTCCTGCCCCACATCTCTGAAATTTAAGATTTCCTTTGCCCAATAGTATTGTCATCACACTCTCTGTTCTCCTCATGAAGAGCCATCCACCTCTCCCTATTCAAAATCCATTTTTTTTTTTTTGCTTTGTCTCCTATTTTTTCTACTAGAGAATCTGAATGATCAAAATCCATCTCAGACTGCCAAAAGAGGTAAGAATTCCTGTAAAAGCAGACTGTGCAAGTGCTCTCTGATAGAGTAGAAACTCTTTTAACCCTCAGAGAAGATGGACAAGGTTTCATGCTAGATTGTTAGTTTAATTGACTTTAAAACAAACCTTCACTGTACTGCCATCTCATGATGTGAAAATAACATGGATGTTTTTAGCTCTGCATGCCTAAAAAGAGTTCAGACTTGAAAGGAAAATAAATGATTTATTTGAATCTTGGTGGTAGTTATTTTCAGATCATCTTGTTTTTGTTTACAGAATAAAATCGTCCCTCACAACTCAGCAGCCAATATTCCTAATTTGAAGTTCTTGGGGCTTTACAATAAAGTCCTTATTTAGATACCTTACAGAAACTAAGCATTCCAGGAGAGCTATCTATAGAGGTATAGCAACTCCGTGTGCATATGCATTTTAATTGCCTTATCTGTTTTTCCTGGCAATAATGCTACTAGTTCTTTTATCTCCTCCTGTCTACTCCATCACTTCAAGCAGACTAAAAAATAATCTAACCAGAAAGGATTCCAAACCAGTTAGTTAAGATGCTTCCTGATGCTTGGGATATTGCTATTTGAAAATAAACATAATAAATGAGAGGACATCCTGTGTCCTGACTATTTTTGGACTCTTCTTGGATTTTAATCCTCTTAGTGCAATGAGTGTAGGGGTCTTTCTGGCACATGTGGGAGTCTATGTTAGAATATCATCTACACAATCTTGAAGAAAATGTCTAAAATAGGTCAGGTGAATGGTGCYTGAAAAATATTTATTCTCCATTGACAGAGAAAGACCAGGATGATTAAACTGTGTAGTAAATGCTTGTTCCATAGGAATCTGAAGTTACATGAGTTGAAACCTGCCTTTCCTCGTAGCAGAATGCTTCACCTACTGAAGTGTCTTATACTGTCTAGGACTCTCTCAGCAGGTCCAAATGATGTAGACCCTCCTCAGAAGTGCTAAAGTCTTGACAGTTTTGTGCTCAGTCAAAGTCTGCAGCAAAGCAGGGACTCTTGTCAAAGTGAGATGTTACTCAACATGGGTATGGTATACAGAACTACTGGCTTGATTTCTTCCYGTTGTCTGGCTAAAAGAATCCCTTGGCTAAAACCAAGGGATTGACCAAAAAAATGAATTACATGCATGTCTGTGTTAAGTTTGTCTAGTTCTGTGCAATGGATCATTCTGCTATGAGAAGAACAAGATTTTTATGTAAACTCCTTACTCTTAGTGGTTTTCATTCATGCTGCAGTCACGTAGCTGTCATGGGTACTGCTTTTTCACACTCTGAATCTATTAAAGGAGCAGGAGGGCTGGTTTGATGGATCATATGYTAGAGTAGAAAAATAGGAGGTAAACCACAAAGAACTTCCCGGGTAACATCCAACCCTAAATGCTTCAAGCAAACATATAATACAATCTCTTTCATAATTTAATCAAGCTCCGTCTTAAAAGCTATTGGATTTTTACTTTGTTACTGTTAGAAGATTATTCCAGAACCTGAATGTTTTGAGTGCTAGAATTCTGAGTTTCAAGCCTCTATTTAATTCATGCCAAATTCTCTTCATCTATCCTGCCCCTTAGTTTAAAAAGCTCTCTTCCTACATTGATCTTTGTATTTATAGACAGTGATTATATCTCCTTCCCGCTCTTGATTTTCTGGACTAAGAACCAATCTCCTATGAGCTCTTCATTGCCCTAGATGTCCATTTCAAAAATGCATTCCAGCTTTTGTGAACATGGCTGAACTGGGTTACATAGGATACCTCAAAGGAGGATTTAGCCCACTATCCTAGTAATCATTCTCCTGATCAAGAGTTAGAAATGAATCCATGTTTGTTATCATAGATATTATAGGTGCTTCTGCAGAAGATTTTTTGGTCCTTCCAACTCAATGTATTGGAAAACGTGTTGTTCTTTGTTGTACTTTGCTACAGAAGAAAGTAATTCAAAAGTGACCAGATAGATGGTGACGGTTTGGAAGTCTGAAATCAGATAAGCATGGCCCAGTCTACAAAGCAATTTCAAGACTTTGTAAGGAACTGCAAATACCTTGGCTCCCAAATGGTTGCTGCTGGTGCCAGACTCAAGGACTAAGTGCACTGAATGTACTAAATGCAAATAATAGAAGATAATGATGACTGTAGGAATCTGTATTATACCTCATTCTTGTGCACGGAATAGAGATTGATTAACATCAGAAAGGAGTTCCCCATCACAGAAATGGAAATGTTGAGGTGGTCAAATGCTTAAAAGCTCCTGACAAGTGGAAATAGGAGTCTAAAGCAAGCCTACTCCATGAACCTGAGACATGTCAGAAAGCTCGAGGAGTTAGTAGTCAAGAGCAGGACGTGACAAAAAAATACCATATTTTTTATTGGAATACTTTCACCCCAAATCTCCTGGTATCACAATTGCTCAATCATTTTGATTATGTTTTTGTCTGATCCTGCACAGGACACTAGAAAAGGTCAGTAAGGATCTCAACAGTACAGGATGTATCTGTACAAATCAAGATATCCATAGAAGATCTGTGGTGTGTTAGGTCCGGAAAGTGTGGCAAAGGACAGTGGACATATAGATGAAATGTGTCCTTGGTTGTCATCTGCTTAGAAAGGTGAGGGTCCAGTTGTTGGTCTCCACTGTATCATGACAGTAGCTCTAGTTACTTGCTGATGATTCATAATATGACATTTATACCACACTAGATACTTCTACTTGAACCACATCCAATCCATTTTATGCTTGTTCCTTCCTTTCCAGCACATGTCTCTAAGATGTTAGCCTTTTGAGAAAGAGTAGGCAGTAATACAAAAATCAATGCATAAATAATACAGAAATACCTAAGTATATGTACTTCATTTATGCCATACAAAATGGATTTTAATTAATTTTTCAAAAAGGCAGAGATGAATTAGATAAGCAGAAATAAATATGATGCACAAAATAACATAAAAGTTAGACTATTTTATAGATCTCAGATTAAAAYGTATGATGAGCTTACATTCCAAAAAAACAGTGATATAAATATCCCTCCTTTTGAATTTAGAGAAATTTGATTTGGTGTCAGTTGGAAAAAAAAAAAAAGGAAAGGAAAATGCAATCATATATCACCTTGCTGGATCAGAACAGAGTTTAACAAGTCACTAGTAACAGGCAAAGCTTCAGAGGCTGATCAGGCAGCTCCCAGACTTGCCTCCCTCTCCCCCCTCAAAAAACCAAAACAACAGTTGGCCACCTGGGAATTTCTCCTTAACAACAGGCAACTCATTTTCACTTTGGAATGTGAGGATTTTTAGACCTATATCTTAATTATTGCTATGTAGTTATCAAGATTTTTAAAATTCGATTGAGGTCTTGGTGTCATTGTTTTGAAGCACTAGCTTCAATGGACTCATTATGTATGTGTGAAAATGCATTAATAGATTCCCTTCCTCATCATCCCTAGCAAGTACCAAATTGTAGCAAGTTATGAAGTCACAGACTTTGGTGAGAAATTTTGCTGAACCAATAAGAAGATTTTATTGATGCATATGATGAGGAAACCAAAGTGAAGGAAAAGAACAAAACAAAAATATAAGGAAAAAATATGCTATTTAATAATTCACAATAAAACAAAAAGCTATTCTCATACAGAAAAAAAAGAAATGAGAAAAGATACTCTTCTTACGCAGAGGTGTCTGAGAATGAGGTAAAAGAAAAAGGAAAGATGAAATATTTGTAATTACTGAAGTTTGAGATTGTGCAGAACTTCTTTCAAGCAAACAAGCCTTGAGTAAGGCTTCTCATGACTGGTGAGAAGAAGCAGACTGACAGGCAAATGAAATGTTGCTGTTCCAACTACACATCCTAAGCAAAAAATCCACAGCTTTTCATAAAAGTCACGCATATTGTCATGGAAACAAAACTGGAAGTGTTGCTTTGGTGAAGGGTATTTCTGGAGCAACAAAAGCAAAGATGCATGGTTGCTTGTTTTGTTTATGCTGAGCAAAGGAAGTTCACTGTCAAGTTATCTCTGGATTGTTACTTTATAAGGACTGCATTTCACTCAGTGCTTTTAACCTTTTATTAAATGTGGAAGAAACGGGAAAATATAAAAATGCTTTATTTAAAAAATATTACTTCATTTTAGTAATTTTCATAATTCTTATATTATTTTCATGTTAGAATCCAAAATTGCTCTCTGGATTTCTAGACTGAATTTGTCATCTTTTGTGGAAATGAGAGTTCAGATATTCTTGAATTGTAGATGAAAACTAATTGGTATATTTCAGATAAAGCCCATGTAAAGTGTGAGAAAAGGCAACTTTGCCTTCTCCCTGGCATTGCCTCACCAGTGGAAAATGATAGGGACAGCCTCTGAGGCTTTTGGCAATTCAGGAAAGTGGATTGATTAATACATTGCTTGAAACACAAATAGTACTGCAGAACAGTTTCCCAGGAAGAGGTTACCTTGTTTGGCTAAACCAGACTCCTATGAAAAAGAAAGAAAAAAAAAAAAAAAAAAGGATGACAAAAGCAGAAAAATGAGTTAGTATGGTAAATGGTAACCAATGTGGAAGTGGTTGAGAAAGCTCTTGTACTAAAGCTGTCATAGATGCTTCGGATTTAACCAGGTTGGAATAATGTGTTGTGGAATAAAGTGCTGTAACATCTCTGTCCTCTTTCTGATAAAGTGATAAGATACTTTAAAAGCAGAACAACCACCCTGATATTAAAAGCATGGAAATGGCCAAACATCTATGTTTGATGGTCAAACTGCTTATAAAGTTGGCTTTTCAGTGAATGTAATTTGGAAAGAAGTGGCAGTCTATTAAACAGTCAAACTCATCTCTTTCAGTAGCACAGGAACTTCCATAGATGAAGACAGTAAGAGGCTGGGAGAGTCAGCTGGAAATTCCTTAAGCATTCGCACATGGTCTCTGTTGGAGACAAAAACAAAATGTGGGCAGGTGGAGGTTTTTTTTGAAAACTGAGATGGTTTACCTGCTTTTTTGTTCTTACAGTGTAAACATTTCCTCCTCACTTGAAAAAACTTTCCTCTCACTGCCACACTACTTCATGTTCTCGCCCCTTAAACCTGCTAGCCATAGATCTTGAAGAACATAATCTGGTTTGTATCATTCATTCTGATGGCTTTTTTTTTTTTCTTACTTCATCTAATTAATTTCTTAACCCAGCAGCTGCCTTCTGACAGATAGTGAGTGTTCTGGGGTTTGGTTCCCCCCATGAAGCTGAGCCGTTCAGAGGGGCTGAGTGCGGTGTGGAGAGCTGGGTGCTGGTAATGGGACCCATCAGCAGCCCCCAACACAGGTGAGGAACCAGGTCAGGGTCCATCCAGGGAGCCCTGTCAAGAACTAAAAGATATGGGGACAGAGATAAGGTTACAACATGAGTCCAAAAACCATCCACCAGGCAGGGCCAGAGACTCAGCTGGGGCCAAGCACAGCCACAGTCACTGGGGCAGGGAGTGGGCTTACATGGGGTCCTGGAAGGGCAGGAGGAGGCCCTGAAGAAGGCTGGTAGTGCCCTCAGAGCCTTGATACTACGAATCAGTACGAAAGTTGAGTTTAACCCCAGTATCTATTGAATACTGCAGTATTAGGAAACGTACATGCTGTGGGAGTAGTATAARATCATGCTAGGAACTATAAGTTGAAAGACTTTTTTATTCGTATGCTCTTATTAATTCAATTTGTTTTTATTCTGGCAAGAAGGGAATACAGCTTACAAGACGATAACATCTTTTCTTTTTTCTGGCTTCATTTAGATGTATAACAGTCAGGTTCTTCCTAACTAGCCAATGATGTATATGTTTCAACTTTCATTACTCTCTCAAACAGGTTGGTAATTAGCCCATAGAAAATATCTGTCATTGAATTAAATCCAAACAGCTGATGAAAAAAATCAATATCCTCAAAATGGCAAATTAATTATACAGTATACTGAAGATGGTAATACAGTAAGTCAAAATCTGAAACTGCACTAAAGATGGATGATAGATCAAATTCTGAAACTGTACGAAAGATGGATGATAGGTCCACTGCAAGTATTTCTATCTAAGCTAGTTACACTTGACTTCCTTTTTAATCCGTGAAAACAAATAAACACTTTCTAGGCATGACGCAGCTCATCCTAAAGCACACATCTAAAATGTGCCCTAAAAATACCCACTTCTCTCTGTTGACTGCAAAGAGTGATGCTCTCCATTGAGAATGTGACATGGTAGACTGTTCACACTTAGGTGAGATGAATCCCACGTTGTATGTCTGAACAAGCTTTAAAATATCAWTCAGACTTCCCTAAAAATGATTCTTCTTTCTTCCCGATGAGCAGACTCTTCTATCAGAAAGATACTTACTGAAGTGTATTCAATTCTGTCTAGCTCCATTTAACATCTGTCCCTCAGCATCACTGGAACATGCCTTGGAGAAGGAAACAAGTTAACTGGAAGTCATATGTCAACTTTGATGTCTTTCTTCCAGGCACCTAGTTCTGTGAAACTTTTCCTTATTCGGTTAGACTGTCAGAGCTTGTTATTGTCATACACTGGCTCGATGTATTAGCTTCACAGTCTAGGATAGCTTAACAGACATTATTAATTTATAATACAAAGCTCAAATACCTGAATTCAACTCTGACAGGGAGTTCAGTAAAAATACGCTCTTAAAATCTCTTTGTTATATAATTCTATTTATTTTCTTTGTCTTGACTTGGTCACRAGAAAACAAAGCATTTATGATATTTAAGTACACTGTTCATGGCAGGACAATTGTGAGGAAAACTAGTGCAAAGTAAACTTATGTGACTGATTATTTTACTTTTATTAGAAGCCTGTTTTTCTAAGATAAGGCATATCTCAAAACTATGCCATAGTTTTTTAGCCTAGGGAAAGTTTGCATATTTTTGTTAACTGAAATAGGAATTTTATATATAAAGAGGGTCTCTAGTTCAAAAAATCCCTTTACATAGGTCTGTGCACGCATAAATAACATACAGCTTGGTAGAAAATATAACTTTCATATTTTTTCCATAAGAATATCATTCTGTTGAAATCAAAACTTTCTGTATAAATGGACCAGTTTTATGACCTCACATCAGACAAAACCAGTCCATCTTGAAGCACCATGATGGGCTCCAAGTATTAATCCTACTGAATCACAAGAACTACTTTTCATCTCTGAATGTAATTTTCTCAATTATGAATTAAAACACATAAAATAAACACTGGAAAGAACTCCTTCAATTTTACTTACCATGGATAAATTTTCAAATACATTATTATCTTTAAAATTTGAACTGTTTTCTTCGTTCTTGTATTGAAGAAAGTGAATTCTAAAATCCATTTCCCACAGAACACAAATATCATTCCCAGTACAACTCTAATCATTTCTGGGATATGTATTTTAGAAATAAATCTTTCTCTACTTAACAACTCTTCTAAAATAGATGGATGATTCACACCCTGGGGGTGCCTGTTTCTTTCAGATGGCTATAAGGGGAATCTAGGTTGATGAGTCTAGACATTGACAACCAACTCTCAGATATGTACCCCTGGGCGAGATGACTCCCTTCTATTGTAAAGATGAAAATACTATACAATTGCTGAAAAATCAAGGCATGTTTATCAGCAGCCAGCTTTAAAACACTGTAGCTATGGAGACTGCGGAATCCCCATTATGGGAGCATAAGAACGTATTAAAGAAATGCCTGTCAGGTACCGGCTGTGCTAGCGTGCTCCACTTTGTTCAGCTTTGCTCCCTGACTTGCTTTAGTTGGAATAGCTCTGTAGTTCACACACAGAAGTGCAGCCCTCCTCTCCCCAGGATCTGGCACAGCGATGCCCTCCTCTCCGAGGACCACAGCAGCAAGTCGCAGGCCTGAGGGCCTGGGCCTGTGCTGATGCCAAGTCCCCTTCAACCACTCGTGGCCTTCCTGTGTGGCTTTGCATGTGGCCTCCATCCCACAGGCAGGCCTGGAGGAACAGGGGCAGGGCTCAATGGGATCACACGGATGTGTAGCACCTTTTTGCCATGGTCTACTATAGCTTGCTTAAATTTAGCCTTGCATCTCAATAGATAGATGGGGAACAARTAGGTCTTTAAAGTAAGTTTATGTATTGATCTAAACTAACTCTAAACCTGAGTATACCTAACCCATAGCCTTAATYCTAACCCACAAACTAAACCCTAACCCAAACCTAACACTAAGTGTAACCTTAACACTAAGCATAATTGAATCATCCATAATTGAACCTAACCTTAAGTATAAACCCTAACCCAAGCCCTACCCTAGCCCTACCTGTGTCTGACCCCAACCCTAACCCTGATTCCTAACCCTTTCTCTCTCTAGGATTCCCGCTTAGCACTGTCTGTCCATCCTGACCCCATGGTTCGTGGCTCCCAATGGGGGGCAGATGTGGCCCGAGTGCCCACAGCACCCACCAAGCACATTTCAGAGCTGGATGTGGTCCTAATATTTGKAAATATTTAGGTAGTTCACTTCCAGAAATTAGAACTAGATTTTTAAATTTCAGGGACCTGGGGCCTTTGTCACTTTGCACCTTGAGGGGGTTGCAAAGCCAAGTGAACTAGAGACTGTAAGATGAGCAAATTGCAGTCATTTGGGTTATGCAAGTAAGCTATTCAAATAAGAAAAAAGACTAAAAGTGAGTTTTTATTTTTACTGCTGCTGCTGTGTCACTTCATATATGCTGATAAGTAACTTATTGTGTGTTTACTGAATAGAATTATGTTTGTCTCACTTTATCTTCCTGTAAGCTCAAATTCAGCAAAATTCAAAACATGTGAAATAAATTAAAATAAAATAAGAAATATAGATGAATTCTGTCCTGCTTCCTCTTCCCATAGGGTCAATAATCAACATCCTCTCCCCACAGGGTCAATAGTCARCAATTAGACCTGAGCAGTCTGCAGAAAGTCCCTGGCCTTAGCAGCAATAGCTGCAGCACGTGGTGACAGCAGCTCAGATGAGCTATGGGGCTGAGAGGAGGCAAAGGGAGATGTTCAGCCCGTCAGGAATGGGAGCCCCTCTCTCAGTCCTTGCTGTGCACTCCAGGGGAAAAAAGAGACGTGCTAGTGCCACGAGAGAGCTTACATATCCTATGTTTGAGCACTGTATGGGATGGGTATGGCCAATTTATGCATTTATGCATTCAGTCAGCACTGAAGATGGAGATGAACATAACTTGTGTAGTGACTAATAGAAAAATGAAAAAAAAGTAGGTTTTACATTGCATCACTCGCATGAGGATGAAGGAGTGGGAAGAGAGGGCGAGCCAGCTGTAAAACCCAGCAGTGTGGGGTCCTGTTGTGGCGTTAGGACAAGCTTGAGCACAGGGAAGTCATAAGTAGCCTCTCTCTTAGTACAGTTTCCAAGGCAGACAGAGAAGCTGTGTGTTTATTGTGCAATTGTTCAAATAAGGCAGAATTAAGGTTATTTGAGAACTTATAATAACTCTTCATTTCCTGGTTTTCAAGAAGCCTAATATTTGTTGACTTTTCCATTCTGAAAGGGCACAGGACCTGCCAGGAATACTGCTATTGCCTTAGAGTTTTTCAGCAGTGAATTACTTAGTTGGAGAGAATGCATTTACATTTCCTTTTGCACATGCCARTGGCCTATCAAGCAGTTGCAAATCCATTTCAGACGTGGCTATAGGGATTTAATTCAAGCATGTCAAGCTTTCACACTGTGTTTTTCTTCAGCATGTACCTGAGCTGGAAACAMGATTTTCCCTGTTGCACAGATAAGGAAAGGGTGAGCTCCCAGGGCACAGCCACAGGTGACCCCACGGGCCTGTGAARTGGCTCTCACAGTCCTAGGCCCCTCTGCTCTCCGCTAGCTGCAAGGGTGCAGGAAGTGCCCAACTCTCATCCCTAGGCTTCTACAATCCAATACACCACAGTCTGGATTATGGTTGTCTCTGAAATGTTACATATGGAAATAGAAAAGAAACTTGGATCCATAGCCCAAAACATCAATGAATTTTCATGATACAGTAATTTTAAGCATTTAAAGGCAGACTGATGTATCTCTCACATCAGCTTCTTCACTGTTTCACATTTCCAGATCTTGTTGCCTTTTCCTTCCCATTATAGCAGTGGCATTTTAGAAGCAGAAAACATCCATGTAATCTGGCAGCCGTAAGAAAAACTCTTTCTTCTTTCCTCAGAAGCTACCCCTGGGGAACCCTAGCTCACAAATTTCCCAAAGCGTAACTCCAGACCCGAAACATTACAGTTAACAGAAAACTGAATAGGCACCCATAATTTAAGCACTTGAAAAAGCTATCCTTGTACAGGATATCCAGATTCGCTAGTCTGTTTGACCCAATACTACTGGATGAGTGCAGATACTCCTGGAAAAGAAATATGTGGAACAGCAGCTCTGAGCACATACCCATGGATGGAGGAGGTCCCAAMGAGCCCCTCTGTATGAGCTTGTGCTGCGAAAAGGTGAACTGCTTAGAGCTGTCTACAAGACGTTCTGTGTAGAGAAGCCAAATGGAAAGACCCTACACCAGGTGTCCCATATCCCTATTCCCACTCTAGCCTTTCATTACCCTCTAAGCTGAACTTGGATATTCGCTCTTTCCTTTCCCGGGACCCAGTCCTTTCCCTTTCCCTCCCACTCATCCTTTACTTTACTCCTCTAACCTCTCCCTCTTCTCTGTTTGCCTCTCAAGCAGTCACTTGCATAATCCACTTTGTTTAAAAAAGCACCTTTTGAGTGTCCAACTGTGTTCTGATTGCACTTACCGTAAAAGCTCAAAGCTTGTGATTGTCCTGTGAAAGGTATTATGTATTGGATTCTGTTAAATTTTATGAGGGATCTCCATGGGGTTCAATATGTTTTTGCTTAGGCTCAAAAATCTGTGAGAAGACTTAATTTTAAAACTCTCTTTCTGAAAGGATGTCCTCACTCATCTRTTTCTGTTGCTTGGTTGTATTTTCATTTCAGAAGAAAATTAACAACAGGTGARGCTTATCAGGATTCTATGGTGAATCTACTCAATTTAAGATATGCATATTTTTCTCTACATTCCACTTATGCATAATATCTATGAAAAATTAATTTACTATGTATATACCCCTGAAATACTTGCTTCTTCGGAAAAAAAATTACTCTGTYTCTATACCAAATTATTTTCTATTAAGTGTTAAAAATAGCTGGGTTTCTTCACTGTCTATGATGCAAACAGCTGATATTATGGGAACCTTTTCTCATCCCTTTAACCATGCTAATTGTAATTAGAACTAAGTGAAAACATTCATATTTATTTGTTTCGTTTTATTTTTTGGCTGCTTATAAGTCATCTGCAAATAGACGAACCCTTTCTAGAAAACATTCTTTGTTTAAATTGCAAAACCTGTTTGAAAGCTTGACTCCCTAAAGTCATAAATGAACAAGTGTAATGCATACACTTTTCCATACATTTCCCCATGGGCACCAGGAGGCCCTTCCTCAGTGACGGGATGGGAGGACACAGAGTGTCCTTTCCCTACCAAACCTGGTGGCCTGGGAGGTGCAGGGGCTGCTTCTCTCACAGCAATTCTTCCTGTTCCCCCAGGCAGCTGCTCTCTCTCTCAGACACCAGCTCCTCAACAAGACTTCAAGGCTCAGGAGTAATCCATTAATATTTATTTTACACCCCCATATTTTGAACAATAATTTATAAAGAAAATTGGGGGAAAGGAATTTGGAGGAAAAGGGCAATCCATTTTGACATGAATCCTTTTAAAGAAAAATTGCTGCAATTCCTTTGCAATATTTGATTAAAAAAAACAGGGAAGTTGAAAACCTTCTGTTAYACCAACTATTTGAAGATCAAAAAGAAGTCAAGCTCACATTTTTTCCAGAAAAAAAAATCCCTAGCTGTGATTAACATATCCTAGGAGATATGTAAATATATATCTTTTTCCATAATACTGAAAAGGGTTTCAGAAGACCTTCTCCTTCCTCACATCATGGTAATTTCAATGAGTATTAAGTGCAGTTAGCTTCACTCCGTCCCTGGAAAGCAACCATCAGCAAAGGTTTTTGAAAAAAGGTGGAGCAAATGTCTGTAAGGGAGGGTTTATGTACAGCTGGTCCTGGCTCAGGGCAGAGGGACGGACTAGGTCAGTGCTCTTCAACACGCAATGGTGTTGATGATGGTGTTGTGTGGATAAACACTAATTACCCATAAGAGAGCACACCACTTTCTGTGCAGGGACTTTCTTGCAGTACATCAACACATTTCAAAACAAGTAAGCAAACAAAATGAGGAAAATAGTACATTAAACTTCATTTTTATATCCACAAGTAAGTTAGAACTTGGAGATTTAAACAGAGGGTTGTGTGTGGATAATTTTGTTAGGGATTGGTGATTCTTGATCAGGAAACAGTAGATGAAGCTACAAGCTCCTTAAATGGCTCTCGCAGCTCTTCTGTGACTGGAAGTTATGAAAAGGGTGGGTACCAGGCATCACTTTATTTACTCCTGCCCTCATGATTTTTAGGAATACATGATCTGCCCTGTGTTTGACTTTTGTGGTGATGTTTAATCTACTGTGGTTGTCCAGAGATGAGCACCTCATGACATACAGCTTTATGCTGGACGTGTTTGATTCTCTTGTCTCTGCTGGGGGCCCAGCGCTGCGTGCCCCTTGCAGCATCAGCAGCCTTCACAAGTCTGAGCACTACTGCTAGACGACACTGCATTAGCGAAGTCTCATCACTCTGAGAGCACTTTATTGTATTAAAAGAGCAATTAAAACAAAATCAAATACTTTCATTAACTGCAACCACCAAAAATTATACTCCCAGATGCTTTCTTCTCATTAAGAGCATTTGCATTTGAATAACTTTTCAACTGTGTGTATTTGTAATTAATGCAATTACAAGTCAGGGATCCGTTCCCAAAAGTAAAGAAAACTTCTTTATCAGTTTTACTATTTTAATTAAAATAAGACTTTGTATAGTGAATTATTTAATGTCTGTTATCTGAAAAGTACATACACAGATAACAAGTCAGCCGCAGTATTTGGGACTGTGCCCATTTATTTTAGAGCTAGTAAAAGTTCTGGAGTCCACAGAGGATAAATTGTTGGGTCCAGCCCTGGAATACTGAGTGATCTGGCTTTGTTAGTTTAAAACCAGGGCCTATTGTTTATTTAATTTTTAAAATTGTCTTTTTTTTTCCCCAAGTTATTATATGATAGATAGGAAGAAAYATTTTCATAAAAGGGGAAAACCCTAGGTAAGTGGATTAAAAGTGTTCATGGCAGGAAAGGGAAAAACTGAAACATGGTTTATTTTAGAAATAAAATAACATCACCTGGGGTTGTCATTTACAACAAGGGGGCTCAAGAGTTCTCTTGATAGCTCGATTGCCTGTCACAAATATAGTAGAAAAAACCACTGAACTCCAGGCCAGTATAACTCCAGGTTAGGAATACTGAGACAAGTAAGGGAATTATGAGTGGGATATTGAGAACAYATTTAAGGAGAAATCAGAATGCTAATCTGATATTAATCTCACACTTAATATAAATTATCATATCAGAGAAAATGGAGTTCTACATTTCCTGTAGAACAAGAGTTCTACCTCTCTTGTGGATGTAGCACTCTCTTGTACATTACTTAGAGTCTTTCATACATTCATGCTTCCCTACATGAGAATAATCCCACTGAAATAATCATTCCAGGAGATGTACTGGGATCCATGAAGACTCGTCTCCTGTAGATGTGTGTCTAAGGTTTGAGCTCCGACATGAATTCTCCAATGGGTCTCCAAAGAAGAGAGGTCTTGCATGCAGTCTTTCCTTCATGGTCTGTGGGGGGCACATTCCCTCCCTAAACATCTTTTAGGAAATAATTACCTTATATTTTCTACTGTCTCAAATTTGGTTGAAATTGCTTCCTAGATTCAAAAGATTCTGAACGAGTAGGCATGTGGCAAAGAACTGAAGAATACAACCATCTGACAGAAGGATACAAAAGAAACAAATCTCATTTTCCACTGGAAAGTATTTTGAATAGAATATTATAAAACAATGTAAAATCAAAGCCTAATTGCTTCATAGTTTACAAATCACATATTATAATTAAATGCCATGCAGTTTCTCTTATTTGACCTCTAAAGTATTAGWAAGCCTTCTGCACAAAATAAATTCCTTTAAACCTGGTCCTAGTGAGACAACATGTTATCTCTTCACTAATAGTTAATCATAATAAACTYACCAACCAATATTAAAACTTGATTTAAGTTAAAGGAATATGATAGATATTTGATGTATTTAAGCAGAGGTTCTTTTAAACATAGACGTTGATGAACCATAAAATAAAAAAAGGAATATATTCCTTTACTAGAATTCCTTTTCCTGGAATATACTCCAAGCAGTTTTGCAAGTTTATATTCATGTTTTTGTTGTACTTTCTGATACCAGCCAGCAGCTAATTAAAGTTTACATGAAGTTTTTTTATTATTATTCAGAAATTAAAAACAGTATGAAATTGAGAGTAAGAAGAATGGAAAGATGCATTTTGATAGATTAGGTAAGAAAGATGCAAATTTGTTCTAGCAGTGTGTAATTATTTCAAGGAATCTACTGCTCCAAAGAAGATAAATGATATATTAGAAGAATTCTATAAAAATCCAGGTAAGAACTTCTAACAAGAAAATTGATGATTATTTTAAAAGATGAGTCTGCTGTCACTTACACATAATGGGAAAAAATCTCCCTTTTTTATCTCACAGGAAATTGAGCAAAGCAATTAAATTCTTCAAATTTGAAAACTTTTACTAATGACAGGTTTCCAATAGTGTTTAACAGACGTTACTGACTGCTCATACTTCAGAATTTAATTCAAATAAATATTTCCTTTACAAAAGAGTTACTTGGACTGCCACTGTGCAAACAATCTTACACTGCTTAAAACAAAAGACATTTGAACTATAATGGTTGGTACACTAAAGTCTGCCCTTAAAAAAGGCTGCAAATTCATTGTCAGCTCTTTTAATATCCAATTCAGAATATAGGCTAAAATGAATTTAAAATAAACAGGATTCAGAATATATGCCAAAATAAATTTACAAAAAAAAAAAAAAAAAAAAAAAAAAAAAAANAAAAAAAAAAAAAAAAAAAAAGTAAAAAAAAGTAGACTTCAGGAAATACAGTTTATTTATTAGCCAAAACACACACAAAACCCAAGATCTAAACCCTGTGCCACAAACACTAGGTATGTTAATTACCTGAAATTTCCTTCCTGTGGTGATGTTCACTGCTCTTAAAAATCCTTTGATTGCACTCAATAGCTGTACAAAATCCCAAGTCATTTCAGTCTGGAAAGATCTTCACCCAGTGGATTAAGGCAGTGGTAGCTGTTTGAAATATCTGAATACTACATTAAATCTGAGAGCCATCAAATGAGATTAGTTCTATTCCTTTTGTGTTGGACACATCCTCTACACTGCAACAATCTGTAGTTATATATGTATGTATTATGAAACAGGCATTTTTCAGTGCCTTTTGATTTAGCAAAGGAAACTATTATCAGATAAGTACATGCTCGGAGTTGGACAAAATTCAAGCACCTTTAGGTGGAAACTAAGTCTTTCCTGCTTGCGTGACACTCAGCAGAATGCAGCTTAATCTGACTGAAGATTCTGGTTTCTGTGGCAGGCTGAAATAAAACACATTTCATCTCTGCTAAACAATCCCTCTTTAAAATGTTCCCAGGATTCTTTTTCATCTAGACTACAGACTAGCAGTAGTATTTTGGATCAAAGTGTTAGTATATATTTTATACATACTCATTTTGCARTCTAATCATAGAGATGTTGGAGCCATAAATGAAAGAATGCAAAGTAGGAACCTTCTTATGAATCTTGCTAGTTTGTGTGTAGCAAAACCCAACTCTTTCACCAAGTCCATAGTGAAAAAAACGCTATGTGTTCAACCAGATCTAATAATAGCATGCACTCTCCTGTCACAAAAAGTTTTCCACAAAARTTGTCCATGCAATATTTCAGTTACATCTTCTGGTAGTGAACAAGCCCAAAAGCATTATGTATCAATACTGGCACTTACCTTCTTGAGGKTTCTCTTCCACTGACCTAGATACCTGAAAACACTGAAAGAATAGAAGCAAGAAAAGAAGTTGTGTAAAAAATAACTCTATAAAATAGAGAAATCACAGAAATTTAAGTTTGGAAATTTCTAAGAATGGGGATGGACCTGTCAAGAACAAGGTTACGTGTGTCTAGATTAGCACTGACAGATATTTGGGTAACCTATTTCTAAAATCTTCCCGTTGAAATCTAAAAAGAGAAAYGACATAGTGGAGCTTCTGTTGCTTTAGAACAATCCTTCAGATAGAAGCCTTTCTTTAATATATGTTTCGATGAAAATCAGATGTTATATATTTGTCCAACTTGTTATATATTCGTCCAACTTATAGCTCTTCCCTTTGCAGGAATCTTACACACACTAGAAGAGTTAAGATGTTCCCTTGGAAGGTTCTTATATATACACACGCATATATATGTATACATGTATGTATCTAATTAAATCAAATCTGTTGGATATAAGTTTTTAAGTGACTAGTGAAGTGTTCGCCCACAGGAATCAYTGAAGTGTCAATCAGTAGTGTAGAGAAGACTGAATGTCTGCAGAGTAGATCCTATCTACATGACAAACCAGAGGTCTTCCCAGACACTTACCTCTCCTTTACACAGCAAAAGTAGACACATTTATAGAGGATTCTTCACTAAACACCACTATTAAAATGCAAGTCAGATACCTAAACGAGAATGAGTGTTTCCCACTGCCTATTTCTTCTATTGTCTCCTAAAGACCATATTTTCTAAAATGTTTACATTTATTGTTATCCTCTGGTTGTTTTTCTTTCTAAAAGTTTGTTGTTCCATAGTAGACCAGCCGATGCACTGTTCATGCCAGATAGTACAGATCWGTCACCTGCTAAGCTTTACATATGACACTTAATACATCACAGAATAAGCTTGCTTTTCAACAGCAGCACCATATTGCCAAACTGAATCAAGTTTCTAGTCCACAGTAAGTCCTTTACTCATCAAACCTCAGGAAGGAGGTGGCCGCAAAGGTATTATTCTGGTGCTGGGTTCTATTGGTCAGATGAGACACTGCAAGGAAGCAGTGACATTGAGACGACAATATGAAAACAAAGATAATCAGAAGTCTGACTATGTACTTTACTGAAAAAAAAAAAGTAGATTTTATGTTGAAGGAAAATTGCATGTCTCATGCAGTGCTTAGCTTCATATTCCCTTTGAATTGTATCTTTATGCATGAAACTACTCGGAGAGTTTTATTGCTACATTGAATAATAGAAGCCAGAGCTGATGGGAACTGAAAGATGTATCTAGTCCCAAGGCATAATCAATTATATCTATGTCACTCCTGACAGATTTGTCAGACTGGCTCTTAAAGAAGAACCACTGCCCATACCAAGACCATCTATTTCAGTACTTTCACTGCTCCTAGTGAAAATAATCTAATGACAATATTCAACCTAAAATTTTACTATGATTTAAGCCCATTTTATATTTTCYTACTCCTGTGAACCCAGAGAAAAGATTATCTTCCTATTTTCAGGTCTTTTACATAAYTGAAGAATTGCCATGTCTCCCCAGCACTTTTACCTTTCTTATAGTAGCACATCATAGATTCACGTTTAACTTGAGGACCACTATCCATTCTTCATGCTATACTGTAGATAAGAACTATCATTCGACTAGTGCAGTGCTTTGAATCTGTCCCTGAACCGCATCCTAATTTTCTCAGACTGTTTCTCTGCCTCARTATTAAACCTCTCTTGAGTGTATTTCAGTCCTCCCAGCTTTGCGCTGTCTGTAGACATAAAACACGTGTAATCAATACTGAGAAATATAGCTTGTGGTTATATCTGCAAGCCATTGCACACACGAGATTTTCTGCATGGTGTATGGGAGGGACAAAAGAAGCCAGAAAAAGAAGAACAATTCGAGATCACTACAATACAGGAGTAGTCACACCAAGCATGTTTATTCATAAACAAAAAGGATTAGAGAAGTGATTCATGTAAGCAACACTATCCCTAAGCAGTTCTAATTTATGAATCTTATATTAACAGAATATGTCAGAAATCCACACTTCCTCAACTTTAGTGTCAGGCAAATCCATGTGCAAGTCTATCCTTCTCCTGGCTGCGTTCTTTCATCTCTCATGTAGAGGCGTTTCAAGAATACTAGGCATTTTGTGCTTTACTGATGCTTCAATAATGGAATATATAATAATTGAATAATTGAACCGTGGATTCCAAATAAAATCTAGCAATTTATGCAGTTTCGAGGTACATGTTCAAAGGCACGCTGATCAGTCATTAAGGCTGCTCTATGCCTTCCCCAAAACACTGCCCACCACCTGCAGCACCAAGGCTCCTCTTCCCCACTTCACCCATACACGCACGCATGTACTCAGCTATTGAAAACACACTGTACTCAGACACTGTTTTCGTCTGCACTTACCCTTTACAAGTCTTTACATAATCATCCCAGAATGCTCTTACTTTTCATTTTGTGAGATAACCATGGAGACCTGAAAGGGCTGACGTTTCTCAGCGAGAAGGAGTAAGGCACTGCTGCAGAGTCTTTGTAGAGAAAGTAATCCAAAACTAATCCTGTTTATTTCAGCAATAGTCCTTCTATAGACCAAGCAGCCAACATTGTTCAGAATTTTTAGTAGATTATTTTTTTCTTAATCCGGAAGCAGTTCTGAGAAAAAGAATATTTAATTGTTGGAACAGTTAGCATGATCAGAGATGTCTGAAATAATACAACAGCAGCTTCATGTGTTGTTTGCAGACCTGTTAAGCAAGCTAATTTTAGCAGTCCTTAGGTATTCTCCGAACATGTGTTCATTCTTTATGAAATTGCAGGATATCTTAGTAGAGGGATTTCATGTAAATTATTTATGATTAATACTCTGGCTTAAAGAGAACTTTAAACTTCTTAAGTGGAAGCATGTTTTGAAATATTAAAGAGAATATTTATATATACATTCTCTTTCTATCTATGGATTTCAGACATGAGATAAAAGRTTTCTATTGTTGATTTTTTTCAGCTCTCTTGGTACTACTGCAGAGTTTGAAGCTACAGCTTGGGGATTTCAAACTGACAGAGAAATGCTCCAAACTAGAAGTTTCCTTTTGATTTGCCAAAAAGAAGTCTGTGGGCTAGTCACAGCAGTATTCTTATGGTACAAGAAAGATCAAAAAATATAAATTACAATTCACACACATCAGAGAAACAACTACATTTCTCCATCAAATAATAGCAGTTTGCATCAGGTAATGATTTCAGGAGTCCATACCTGAGCCCTATCTATATTATGCACCACTGAAGGTTTTGCCCTAGGTAAGAGAGAGGGCACAGTCATATTTTTATTCCAAACTGGCCAGCTTCTCACTCTGCTTTTTCTTTAACAGATGCACTCAGATACAAAACAGGCCATGCTGTCCAGACAGTTTTGTTATATTTAAATAAGAATATGTTTAAAATAAAAATTAATTCAGCAGCTATTCAAGTAATTCCCATTACCCAGTTTAATGCTCCCCATTATAGACAAATCTTCTTTATGGAACCATACAGTGACAGATTGGTTCTGCCTTGTTATCAGGTATCTAGCAAGTGAGTGTCATCAAACAAGTCTGGAGACTATAAATGATGTTCTTGTTCCCCTGGATACACCCTCGTGTCCTTTGCGATTTTACTTTCCTTTGCCTTTCAAAAAGAATTACTAAGGAGCAGAATTTGAATTACCCTTCATAACCAAGGTTGTCCTTTGTCTTCAATGAACACATTTACTATTTGTTATGGCTACTGTATTAAAGAAATTTTGTCATCTAAACATCATAAGAAGTGCTGAGTATATAGCACTTTTGGTTGTCTTTCATCTTTTGGTAATACTTCTTTTTTTCTCTCTCTCCTTTAAATTCTGGAAACTTCCTCCAAAATGATAACTAAATATTCTGTATCTGGCTGTTTTTCTCTCAGAGTGACCAAAGTCTTTTTTTGGTTCCGTAGCTGCATTCCCTGTAACCTGTTCTGATTTTGTGTTTTACCTAAAAACTTGGACTCTTATATTAAAAGAAAGGGGTGGGAAAAGGAAATCTATGGATCTCAACTTGTCAGATCAACATGCTCCTGAAATTAGTAGGTCATTTTTTAAATCATAGCAARTAAGTTCAACTAAGTGAAATCCTAAACTCTGTAAAATTTGAATAAAACAATGTATAATCTGAGGTATACTATTTTCAAAGCTATAACAGGAATGAAGGTTCTTTGGGTAAAAGTGCCTGTTGAGCAATACAAGAATATACAAACTTGTCAGGCTGTTTGGTCAGAAACGTTGTATTCTAATATCCATTTCTGAATGCAATACWAGTTGGCATCAGGGTGTCTGTGTCAGTCAGCAGCTCAAAGCTCAAGGCTTTGCAGACATAAGAGCTGTTAGAATTATTTTCAAACAGAAATCACACAAAGTGAAGGCAAACTCTCTAAGAACATTTGTGTGAATGTGTTTTACTGACTATCCTGAACATGTTGGGGGGTGATCAATCAAGTTGCAAGAGGAAAAAAAAAGTTTAAATACAAACATACTATAAACAACCATCATTCATCAGCCACCTTCAATATGAGCTAAATTTGAGATTTAGACATATCTTCTAAATATATTTAGAAARATATCTTGGGTTTGACAATGTATTGCTGACTTAAAAATTACAGTAAGAAATAATAATGGAACTATGTTATGAGTGCTTCCCATAACATCTTCATAGACAACTTGATAACATTTGCATTGGATAAGTGAGGTGGCCTGAAAACTGGTTGACCTGCTGGGCTCAAAGTGTTTTATCAGTGGCACAAAGTCCATTCTGAGATAAGTCACTAGAGGTGCACCCAGGACTCAGCACGGRGGTCAAAACTGATTAATATCTTCATAATGACCTGGGTGTTGGGACCCTCAGCAAGTTTGCTGATGTTAGAAAACCGGGAGGGGTGGCGGATACAGCAGAGGGCTGGGCTGCTGCTCTGAGGGGCCTCAACAGGCCGCAGAACCCGGCAGAGAGGAACCTCATGAAGTTCAACAAAAGGAAGCGCCGGGTCCTGCTCCTGGGGAGAAACAAGGCCAAGGACAGCACAGGTTGGGGACTGACCAGCTAGAGAGCAGCTTCGCACAAAAGGATTTGAGAATCTTGGTGCACAACAAGTTGACCATGAGCCAGCAATGTGCCCTTGTGGCCAAGAAGGCCMATGGGATCCTGGGCTGCATTAAGCAGAGCTGGCAAAAGGCAGAGGGAGGTGATCGTTGCCCTCTGCTCAGAGCTAATGAGGCCACATCTGGACCACTGCATCCACGCTATGGTTTTGTGGTGGATTTTACTTCCAGTTCCTCTGATATAAATAATTCCTCTGATAAAAAATAATTAAGTTTTCCATTGATGGAAAACTGCTGCAGGATTCCTATCATGACCATTACTTCATACTTCTGTGAAACATAAATAGGACTTATGTCGTTCCTGCAGGATTTTCAAGGTGAAGAATCATCTTTCCTTCACCTTGATATAGACTAATTTAACAAAAAATAAATAAACATCTTTATGAAAGATACACCAGGACAGCAATGTCAATTCTTCTTTTTTCAGCTTATGCTCGATGACCAAAAGTCTTACAGACTTTTCCAAAATGCCTGTGTACTTCAGCTCCCTTTCTTTAAAAGAAAAAGACATGGGTGCCGAGATGTCTCTCATGCTACTTAGCAGTCCAGAATTTAGCTATCTAGGATAAGTTTAGTCATCTAGGTCTCCCTCTGTCGTCAACAAAGTGGCAGGTACTTCCAGTGGATGAGTCATTTCATCTAATTTTAGAAATGTATCTTAGGACAGTATGAATCACTCTGAAAATCCTTCTCCCCATGGATTATAGAGGAAGTCTAGATGATGAGCTTAACCTGGACACCTAAATTTTACTTTACATCTACTTTAGCTGCTTGCTATTTTGTATTCCTATAACAATTAAGTCAATTAGAAAGGAGTGTTTCTTTGAACGTAGAAAGATGTCAGCTAAAGGCAATATTGAGACAAGTGCTTTTTAGATGGGCACTAAACCATCAGATCATAATAGCATTAAACCACTATCAGCCTGTCTTCATTCTAACCGGGAATCCTGAAGTGGAAAGTCCGCATTCCTTTGCCAACTTCTTGAGCTAACTATTTCACATTGCTACACCTTGAAAAGGAAAGTGCAGCTGGGCAAAAAATCTGGCAAAGAGCAACCTGATAAATCAGTGACTAAGGATGTATTTTTTTTTCTCCAGCCAGCTCAGTTAGTCTTTAATCACCATTGGGTAAAACTGCTTCTTGTTTGTATAACCTTCTGATTTAAATTCATAAACACGTTTGCAGAAAAATGCATTCACACAAATTGTATTCAAAATGTGTAATTAGACTTGGAAAAGAATGAAGTGTTATCACAGTGGTATATGTCTATTCTCTTCTTCCCTTCAAATTGGGCCGCGTAAGGAAAAAGAAATCTGCTAATTAAATTACAAAATTCTGAAGAGGTCAAAATAGTGTAGCACAATTCAAGCTCTAATTCAAAGAATACAGGAAGCAGCGAAATTTGGATTTGTCATCCTTTGACATAGATTGTAACAATATAGTCAGGAGTTTCAGAGAAACACACTAACGTCTTTTTTATCCTTTCTCTCCCACTGAGGTCACTGCACTGTGATCTATTTTTATACAGGAAAAAAGTTTCCATTGTTAAAACAAGTTTGATGCTCCCATATCTCCTATACAATCTGAAACCATTTCAGAAAGCCTAACRTCCTCCTTTCAACTTGCTTTGAAGCATTTCTATTGGTTATAGACATCGTTCGTCCACAAGATTGTAACCTTAAAGCTTTACTTTTTAAAAAGAGGAATAATCATGGAACTTCAAAATGACTCATGAATGAACAGTATATATTGAAAATATTTTTTTATTGAAAATTTTATATTTTTATTGAAAAAAATATATTTTTATTGAAAATTTTCTTTAAAAATGCAAAAATAGAAAAGAAGCAAAAGAAGCAGAAAGATCATGATTTTAACTACTTGCTTAAAAAATCTTAGAGGTATTAGTGTCCAGATATGAACTACAAATTCTCTTTAGAAAGAAATATTTGAAAATAGCAGGATTTGTCTAAGAAAGACACAAGTACCTACGAAGTATGATGTAACAGATACTCACCAGATAAGAATGCTATATTCTTGCAACTACTATCATCCTGAAGTACTAATTCAGAGTTGCCAGCTTCCTCATGAAGCACGTTCTGTTACCTCAAAAAACTCAAGTGACGCTGGAATTTTTGTATTTTCCGCCATAAATTATTCAATTGTTGCTCATTTTAGAAAGTGAAAGGCGAAGTGAATTTCTTGATGAAGAAGGAAACTCTGAGGCAGAAGGAAAGGAAGTTGAGAGAAAGATGGAGAAGACTGAAGAAAGAGGGGAACAAAAAAGCCAGGAGCAACAGTTGTCCAGGGATCGYCTCTATCTTACTCATCACACCTGAAGCAAACTTTGTATTGACAAGGAAGAAGTCAAAATGTTCAGCTGCAAACTACAGATGACTGTGATATCTGACTAGCGACAGCAACAAAGCAATCACACTCTATGACCATCGGCAGATATTCGTGAGAGGTCTCGGTGTGCCAGTGAGATCCACACAGGAAACCGTGACATGATCGGTGCCTCATGCAGCACCAAGGGCAGCTCCACCACCCARAGGGCAGGTTCATTTCTCTGCACAATGGAGAACACAAAGGAGACACATGGCACTGTGTCTCCTCTGCTTATCAAGGACCCTAGAAACTATCCGATATTCAAAATTAGAGCTGTTCAGGTTGTGTTGCTTTGATACATTCATTACAAAGCCTATTCCAGTTCTCCRGTTGAATGTGATGTTTAGAACTATTTTTTTTTTTGAAAAAAACAAGATTTTTTGTTGAAAAAAATCTTAAAAATCTTTGTTGAAAGAGAATCTTTGTTAAAAAAATCTTTGTTGAAAAAAATCTTTTGAAAAAAAAAGATTTTTTTGTTGAAACCTTGCCTTTGAAAATGTATCATCCTACAATCTTCAGAAATCTTTTTCATACACATATAAGGCAATTAAGTTGCTTRCTAGATGTGCAAACATCTGGATGAAGAAATAAAGCTTTTTTTTCTTCCAGTGTAGCCAAGCAAAACCCATGGCGTACCTTCAATATGTGAACGTYTTAACGGACCTGTTCCATATTATGCCAATTAATATCCAATTGGGGGCAGCTATTCAATGTAAAAATGCACACTGATGTATTTCAAACTTCTCTTAATACATTGAACTGAGACTATATGAAAMATTATGAAAATAAGAACTTATCAAAAAGTAGCAGAAGCTGCAGATACAACAAAGAAAGAAAAAGAAGAGTATTTTCTGATGGAAGAATTGCTTTGATCTGTAACCTATAACTCTACCCAAAACCTCAAAAAAAAAAAAAAAAACCCAAAAAACCTCTAATTTAAGATACCATTCTGTGTTTTAGGTCTTAACAAATATTCCTGTGCTGAAAATTGTGGAGCACTACCTACCTTTTGATACTTAGCAATGCTGTCTTTTTTCCACTCCTTACCTATCTTCTTCAAAACAGTCCTCTCTGCATTTTTTTTTCATTTGTTTATTCATATGTTGTTACTACTGCAACAGCTTTAGTCTTTTCAGTAAAAGGTACCGTGAATCCACTCTTGTTCTTTTGTGTTTCCTTAAATATCAATTGCTAAATTGCCAGCTTCTGTAACATTAGAATAATATTAAATCCTGAGTTATATTTCCATATTGGCTCATCTGTAAATTTGCTAGCAACAGCAACACTGATGAAATCTTCAAGATGACACCTGGTTTTGCAGGCATCTAGCAGTCCAGTGTGCACATGTAAGCTATATTTTTGCTTACTAGAAGGCAAACAGAGTCTACCCCAGCATTTCCATAGTTTTGCAGCCAGTGGCACCGAAGTAAAAAACTTTGTMCACCTGCATAACAAACACCACAACATTCTCCACATTTCTGGTCTTAAATTATTCTTAAAGACCTCAAAAAAATCTGCATTYTGTATTGCAGTTCAGGCAGAACAGTACTGCTTTCTTTCCTGTGTTTGAGAAGAAAGGTACCCCGGTGCTCCYGCTTTTAAACAATTCCATTGGTTTCCCATTCATATCACTGTCAATTTAAATGTGCATCGTGTTTTCAGACTCCTTCCACGGCTTGCTCCAGAACTTCCCACAAATCCTACTACCTGCTATGTTGCATTTACAACATTATCTTTGAGCAATCTGACCTCAARCCTCACTTACAATAACTCTCAACATGAGGCAGGTATCAATTAGCTATCTCATTATCATTCTCATTTTAAAATACACTTCTCTTCCCTGCTTGATTTGTTTTTCCTACAACCAGCCTTACAAACAACTGCTTTAATGTACATATCAGAATTTTCTATCAGGATGCTGCTATTCATGGCCTAGCTTGTGTGGTTTCATACCATTCTGTGAAATTTGGGATCCACATTTAAAATTCAGACTTTTAGACTGAAATGCAACAGCACTGAAAACCAGTTTATGTCTTTATTAACTGCATTAAATTTGAAAGCCTGACTCAGAAGAGAAATGAAATRAACACCTTACTTTTTGATGTTTGCTGTTTCCTTTATAGCTATTTTCCACATTAAGCGTTACAACACAATGATGTCTTATTTGTAAGTTTTGCTAGTTTCATGCTAGAGTCATACAGATATTCTACTATTTTCTATGTAGAAGCAGGTACAAGTGAGATGGAAGTTAAGAGGCAGAGATATAATTCTCTTTTATTAAAAAAAAAAAAAAGAGAGAGAGAGGGAGAAAAAAGATTTTGAGCAACAGATGCTCGCTCAAAATCAGTCTGGCAGCAAAGTGGTCCAGAAACCAAAAAAAAAAAAAAAAAAA
>NW_020456021.1:1520082-1553433 GCF_003342845.1 Nothoprocta perdicaria | reverse complement strand
ATGTAGAAGAAAAGAAGAAAATATCTGTAGAATCACCATTTATCACCATTTACTTGCCAAATTCTTTTTCTAAGCATTTCTTAACCTTATTTATTACATTGGGGTATACTTTTTATTGGCTACAAAAATCACTTCCATCAAACTAACTTCATCACTCAAATTTCCACAGTTCTACTAATGTTTTATCTCAACTTTGTACTTCATTACATAGGAAGTACAAGAATTCATTACAAGAATATCATGTGTTTATGTTCCTTTCTTGTGGAAACATGAGGTCATTATAACCCTCCTGGTAACAGAGTAACTTCTATATATAAATACACCTGCAATGTAATGCACTTATGCTTAGCAAACTTCTAAAGCTTAATTTTTCCCTGTTTGCCTTTCTGCAAAATTAAACCTTGTCCATAGGGTCAGCTCTCAGTTAAAGCCCATGCAGCTGCATTTATGAATTTTCTTTGGAATTTCTTTTTCTTATAAACTCATTGGATAAGTTGCACACAGGAAAATTATCTTCCAGTTTGTTTTGTACCAGGAGGTGCTGGCTCTTCATCGCAGAGAGAAAGGCATTGGACTTTGTAAAGTATCATTTAAAATGTCGTTTGCTACAGATAACACTATAAGGAAAAAGCAGAGGATTGGTGCAGATCCTCTTGTCTCCCTTCAGCTGCTGGGATTGCCAAGCTGAGCAGCAGCGAATGCGTCTTGTGCACACCCCTTTTGCGGAAAATTTGTGCCTTTTTGGTCTGTTAAGTCCAAGGACAAGTGCAGGGTCCCACAACTGGGGAGGAATAACCCCAGGCACCAGKACAGAYTAGGGSTYGACCTGCTGGAAAGCAGCYCCACAGAGAAGGACCTGGGAGTCCTGGTTGACACCAAGTTCACCATGAGACAGCAGTGCTGTCATGGCCAAGAAGGCCAATGGGATCCTGGCTGCATCAGGARGATGTTGCCAGCAGGTCAAGGGAGGTGATTCTGCCCCTCTCCTCAGCTCTGGTGAGGCCTCACCTGGAGTATTGGGGGCAGTTGTGGGCTCCCCAGTATAAGAGGGACGTGGAGCTTCTAGAGAGGGTCCAGCAGAGAGCAAYAAAGAAGATTAAGGGACTAAAGYGTCTATTGTATGAGGAAAGACTGAGTGAGCTGGGCCTGTTTAGTCTGGAGAAGGCTGAGRGGAGATCTGATCAATATGTACAAATACCTGAGGGGAGAATGTAGGGAAGATGGGGCCAAGCTCTTCTCCGTGGTGGCCAGTGACAGGACAAGAGCTAATGGGTATAAGTTGAAACACAGGCAGTTCCACCTCCATATGAGAAAGGACTTCTTTCTGGTGACAGAGCCCTGGAACAGGCTGCCCAGGGAGGCTGTGGAGTCTCCTTCTCTGGAGGTCTTCCAAAGCAGATGTCACCCTGTGCCCCGTGCTCTGGGTGTCGCTGCTGGAGCAGGAGGGTTCGACTAGATCATCTCTAGAGGCCCCTTCCAACTTCAAACATCCTGTGATTCTGTGAAGTCCCTACAAGATTTCCTTAAAAGAAACCAGTTCTACTCATCACTTCTGCTACCAGTSAGTTCCCAAGAGAACTTATTGCTCACTGTGGAAATTGTCTATAGGCCATTCATTACTCTTATGGCTCTTAGTAAGATCACATGCAYGACAAAATACCTAGGTTGAGCCTTGAGAACCACTGAAGATTATAAGATTACCTAATATTTCCTGCAGTGCTATTAAATTTCAGGCCTTATTTCAAGAAATATTTAAGCAAAATTATTCTATCACTTTTTAAAAGATAAATATGGTTTTACCTAAAGCATAGGCTAAACTATGTTACAATTTCTCTTTTATCACAGAGGTTAGCATGTTAAATGTACACAATTAAGAACGGAACTGGATTTAAACTTAATTAATGGATGAAATAGGTATAGGAAACAAGAAAATACATTCCAGATCTTGGATTTTTAAGTACTTTCAACTGTAGAGATTGTTGAGAACTGTTGAGTGTTTACAAGTGTTTTATGCCTGGGAGAGAAGTTGGACCAAAACAAGCAGGACTTTGCCAGCTCGGAGGGTGCTGTCTTCTCTGAATGAGCGATGCACAAATTCCCTGCACTTGTAGCGAAGAGGTGTGAACTTCAGTCAGATTTAAATCAGGCTTTTAATATTTGCTCATATGTACTACGCAGATTAACCTAATAAGAGTGACTGAAAAGGTTTCACTGAGGGAATGTAAAGCTTTGAATCAACAGCAGAAGAACCGAAAAGAGCTTCAAAAAACTCAGCTTGATCCTGCCTAATTGGAAGGTAAAGTGATGAGCATGGAGCTGGCTGGAATTTAAAGACTATCTACGCATGGAATTTCAAAGCACATATAGATGAATGTGTTTTTGTTTTTGCTTTTCAGAAGAGCAACGACAAGAATGCAACACAGTTTCAGCACTGCAGTAACAAAAATTAAAAAAAGGAAAATGATTAGTTATAATTTAGGTTTCTGTGTTTTACACTTGGATTTCCTTGTGTTTAGAACACTTGCCTAGGATGAGCCCTTCAGCAGAGCAGGGAGTTATAATATTATGGATTATGGAAATGTACAGGTAATCTGGGTTCAAATCTCCTCAAAGGAGGAAAATGAACCTATTTAGCTTCAAGGGAGAGGAAGAGAAATCATCATCACCATTTGTGATTCTAGCCCATTCCCCCAAGAAGATACTTCCAGCTAATCTATTCAACATGCAAATTAATAAATCTGGCTTCATCAGAAATGTGTTTAAGCAAATACCATGCMAACTGCCACACTTCTCATTACTAATTTTCTTTATGTGAAAGAAAACTTAAGTAATATCTTAATTTACATTTAGAAAATAGACCTATTCTCAGAGGAACTGGATTTCCCATCTTTTATAAATAACATATGGCATGAAGTGGTTTACCGTCTTAATTCAACTATGCATGTGAATGAAGGTATTCACCATGCACAAGCATTTGCAGAGCATGACCTGAACATCCTAACACTGCACTGACCTTGCTGTGGCAGTTCTGTCCATCAGTAAACAGAGACCGTCGCCTTTGAAATTTCACATGCACTTTTTCAATTGGTAATGTGTTTCTGCATGTTTATGTGACACATATGCAAGAAGCCTTAGTCTTGATCACGTCTGTTTGGCCTGGAAATTCAAGAAATTGTAATAGATCTGTTTTACATCATTTTATCAAGATTTTCATATTATAGATAATAGACAATCCATACCAAAAAAAAAAAAAAAAAAAAAAAGACTCGCTGTGTATATTGTAATATTGTATATTGTATATTTTATTTTCTTTGCTATTTCCAACAATTAAAACTTCAGTGAGATTCTGGGGAATTCTTACTCTAGACAGGCTTGCCCTTATTTACATGGCTTCTGTGGGAAAATAGAAGGCATAATTCTAGTGATATTTTAGTCATTTGAGATGCAGGGTAGACACTATGGTATTTAGCTGCTCTCTCAGATACACACATCTTCCACTCACATGCGGTAAGATGATTTATTCCCCCAGCTTCAGCCCTCTAGCCCTTACTTACTGTAACACCTCTTTCAAGTGTATCACATGGAGCTTACAAGCGAGAAGGCTTATCTCCACAGAGCGGCACATGCAGAAGAACTAATTTATTCTGTATATGTTTAAAGTTGCTTCTACGGCAATTACAGTATGCAAAGCTCTCATAGGAAAATCAGCAAGAATGAAGTCAATAGGTTGCTACAGAAATGTCTTTTATACATATATATATCATATATATATATATATATGCACTTAGGAGAGATTCCCATTACAGAATTGATTATTAAAAAAAAAAAAAACTATAAAAGTAAAAATAATACTTTCCAGTAAGTCCTGGGGGTTTTCGTAGCATATATTTATAAAGAATCTCATTAAGTTCATCTTCAACAACTTCTGTGGGACATTTTCATCAACATACTTGCTTACCCTGCCTAATTCCACTCTTCAATATATGGTATTTTTCTAATGTAATCACAGTAGAAAAGATACAAAAGAAAAGTTAATTGAAGTGGATTATGCTGCTATACAGGCTATCTTTATAAGAAGGTTTAAATGTCCACTGTCTCCTAAGGAAATAGACAGAAAGCAGTTCAGTGAGGGGTGATTCAGCAATTCATAAGGGATGATATATTGAAAAATGGCCATCACTTTATTGGCAACACATGATTCCCCTCCAGGTTGTCCCTTCCAGGCAGTACTGGTAATACTTTTGTTGTTCCAGTTTTAATTTGGAAACTAACAGTGACCTGGGCTGGAAACAAACAAACAAACAAACAAAMGATTTGATCAGAACTGGAAAAGGGCTCAGAGCAGACAAGGACAAATAGACAAACATGGAGCTAAAAGCAACATCTTGGCTCAGTCTATTGCCTGGTTAAAAAATCTGTGCACTGTTTAATAGAAGTGCTGACAAGGGAAGTGCAATACATGTCAATTTGCACTGGATGGCTGATTCTGTTTTAAAACTTGCAATACGCATATTACAGTTGTATTTTTATTACTTGCATATACTTGTATTACAGATATGCACTTGTAATAAATTAAAACAGGTCAATGACTTCCCAAGTTTGTCATGATTCGTTTGTTTGTCCTGACAAGGAAAAATTCTGCCTCGGGGTTCAAATTCTTCTTGGTTGTGCAAGTATAACCCCAATTAGATCAATGTAGAAACAGTCTTGGTATTTATTTTCACACAAACTCAAGCCAACATGTTASAACAGTCCAAATCATAACTGCGTTAGACTAACATTAACACTTCAGTTTAAGGTACTTTATCMATGTAATGTTTGCTTATCCATGCAAACTATTTAAATAATTCTTGTAAATTATTTTATCCAATTAGTAAAATTTTGACATCACCCCTAACAGCAAGRTATATATTTCATGTTTAAAAAAGTAGATACTACATTTTTGATATCTAAAATTTAAATTTCTGACTCTTTGTGAATGCTATCAGTAAGAGTGAAACACCATCCAGTGTAGTTCTGTTTAATTACACCGCACTAATGCATTTCAACCTGACATCCAGGCTCAAGACAGATCTTAAAACTGAGTGACTACTCAGTTTTATATTGCCATAAATCCTCGTTCTTTGGCTTTCCGCAGTCGTGTCAACTCAGCTCACAGCGTGTCTGGGGCAGATCACATTTATTGGCCTTCAAGGAGCCCTGCCTAGAGCAAAGCAAGGAGCAAAAGGAGGAGGAAGGAGGCTGGGAAGATAAACAGGAGTAGTAAAGGCTGGAAAGCTGACTGCTGGCCAAGCACAGCTTGCATACGTTCAGGGAAATTCTTGCTTATTTTTTTACCATAAAGTTAAAGGAACTTTGGAAGTGATTTTTATTCAGTCAACTTTTAAGCTGTATTTTTCAAGTATTTTCCTCAGATTTTTTTTTTTTTTTTTTTTTTTTTGGTAGTTCTTTTTATAGCAAACAAGTACTTGTTCCTCAAGCAGCTATTATTAAAATAAAACAAAAAAAGCAATCTTATTTCTCGCTTTTGTTATCTAGAATCTGGAAGGATATATATGACTTTTTTGGCATCTGGTCTGTATCACTACAAGCTTGGGATTCAGATGAGACCCTGCTTCTTTCGTGGCTGCACCTGGTTTCCACGTGCATAGACTCGAGCAGCTTCAACTTGGAAAACAAATAACTCCAGGGTGTTTAGAGAGGGGCAGAAGGGCAGGCAGATGGGAGAGGATGTATCCCTTAGGACAGGATGTATCCCTTGGTCCACAGTTGAGGCAGAGGTGCCATTTTTCTAACCCAACTCGAGGAGATACCCAGCAGTGGCARGCAGAGAGGAAATTAAAGGCGTTGCTAACATCTGATACAACAAGGTGCAGCGCCAAGAGGAAATGAAATCAGTTATATCGCCAGCTCTGTGAAGCCACAGCTCAGAGGAAACCTTCACTTCCACAGGCAGCAGCCCCGCCAACTGCCTCCTCGMACTTCCGAGCCACCGCTGGCCGTTCCTGGATCATTAACTGGACGGTTCCTGGCCGTTCCTGGCCCGCCGGCGCGCGAGGGACGCGGCTCCCGGCGCACGGGGGCGACCAGCCGCGGGCGGCCATCTTAGGTGCGGGCAGGGCGCTGCGGGGCCGCCATGTTCCCCGAGGGCGGGCGGCGGCGCGCGGGGGGACGGAGCCGCCTCTGCCCGCCCCGCGGCCGCGCCGCGCGGAGCCGCCGCCTGCCCGTGAGTCCCGCGGAGCGGCCGGTTGGGGCTCCGTGTCCCGTCCCGTCCCGAGGGTGAGCGCGAGGCGCCGGGCGGCAGCCCCCAGCCCCGCGCGAAAGCAGCCGCGCCGGGAGCCGCCGCCGCCGTGTGGAGCGTTCCCCTGCTGCGTGCCCGGGTTTGGGGCGGCCGGGTCGCTTCCCGTTTGCCCTTTCTCGCTTCCACGTGATGGAAGTAAAGCCCTGATGCCGCCGCCGGGGCCGCGGGGAGCGCCTGTTGCTCACAGAGCAGTAATAACAAGCTGCTGGTGACCCGTTTTTGTCGTCCTGTTGCGCTGCGCGAAGTGCAGAGCAGGGCCAGGGCCGGAGGTCGGGATTTCTGAGCAGCAGGGTTGGTTAAACTGTTAACTCGGGACTAGGTCGGCGCCTTCTCTCTGCTGTTATTACTGTGTTTGAATAAAGGGGCACCTGCCCGGACACAGGGAACAGGTAGGATCCAGCTCGGGTGCTTGCTTCTGCCTAACTGCTAAAGTAATGAGCTCTCCAAACAGGGCTCRGGCTGAATCACTAAGTCCCCAAGTAGTTTGGGTTGGGAGGGCCAGGGTAGGGGRCTCCTGTTCCAGCCTCCCACTGAGGGCAGGGCTGACTTCAAAGCGGCATCGAGTTTTTTGGGGCCGCCTTTGTTTGGGATTTGAATCTCGCTGAACTCATTCATGAGAATGCTCAGCATCCTGAAAGGTAAAATCGTTGAAATCAAACCAAGTATATCTGTTAAATTCACCCAAAGGGCTTTCCCCATTAGCCTGGAGAAGAGAAGACTCAGAGAGGATTTGGTCAACATGTACRCATACCTGAGGGGAGAATGTAGGGAGGAAGGGGCCAAGATCTTAGTGGGGGACAGTGACAGGACATGGGGCAGTGGGTACAAGTTGAAACACAGGCAGTTCCATCTCCATGTGAGGAGGAACTTCTTCCCTGTGAGGGTGCCAGAGCCCTGGCACAGGCTGCCCAGGGAGGCTGTGGAGTCTCCTTCTCTGGAGGTCTTCCCAACCCGTCTGGATGCCGCCCTGTGCTCTGGGTGTCCCTGCTGGAGCAGGGGGTTGGTCTGGATGATCTTAGAGTCCCTTCCAACCTCAGCAATCCTGTGACTCTGTGAATGCGAACGACTCCTTTTCCATAACAGGCCAGCGGAGCATCCCGGCTTGGTGCAGGCGGGAGGCCCCGCGCACTCGGGTGCGATGCAGCCCCTCATCGTGGTGCACGGCGGCGCCGGCCGCGTCTTCAAGGAGCGCGAGGGCGGCTGCCGCGCCGGCGTGGTCCGCGCCGCCCTGCGCGGGCACCGGCTCCTCGCGCGCGGCCGCGCCGCCCTCGACGCCGTGGAGGAGGCCGTGCGGGCCATGGAGGACGATCCTCACTTCAATGCAGGTAACTGCTTCAGAAAGCTGCTGGAACCAAGACTTAAGTGGCTTTGGAATCCTTTTTTTTTTTTTTTTTTTTTTGGGTCCAGCTAATCCTGAAAATGCTGAGTTATGTTTTATTTGAGTCGTGCGCATTGCAGTGGGATAAATATTTGCATTACAAATGCTTTGCTTCTCCGTAGGTAGCAAAATGGCGTGGTGCGTAGCAGTTTCTTGTGAGCATGCCTAGGCGCCTGAGTTAGTCTTGCTCCGTTTTCAGAYGTTTTATACTTGCTGTTTCATGCTGGTACTGCAGAATTACTGTTCTGTAAATGTTCTGTTGTTATGTGGTGTCTTCAAGGCATGGATTCCTTAATGGTGTAGATGTTTATTTAACATTCATATTTATATTCCTTGAATATGGCCTTGAGCGAAATTTGAGCCTTAATATTTTGCCTCTACCAATTGCCTGGGGAAGGCTGCTCTCGGAAATTTTATTTTATTTTTAATTAATTCTTATAATTAGTGCTTTGGTAAATAATATTATAAAAATAATGTAATAAGGGTATGTCATTGAATTCATACATTGAGTGTTTTAAACTGCACTTACTAACAAATATGTTTGTATTCTGTAATATTTTTCTCCTCTTCATATGATCTCAGGCTTGTTTTGATGAATTTCAGTGAAAATATTTCCCCCACCAAGGTATGTCAGGAATGACCATAAAAAAGAAAGACCTGTCAGTGTCCAGTGTTTTAGATAGTGTGCTTGTTTGCAATGAGGGCATTGTGTTTGCAGAGATTCCCTTATATTATTCCCTTATAATTGAGGGCAAGGGAGAGATTTTAACCTCAAATTGAAGTTATATTGATTACAATATATATAACCGTATATAACTGACTTGGGTTGGACTTCCTGCTTTTTAGATGATAATCCTGAAGCAGATTTGGAGGTATGGTGTGTACTAGGAGGCTATTATATACTTACTATTGGGCTTGTGTTCTCTCATAGCTTGTAACTTAGCATCTTAACTTGTGTTTCTCTTTACCACTCTCTAAACCTGTCATTAGCCTTTATAGCTTTGTATTGCTTAGGTACTGACCCAATCAGTACCTGTTCAGCCTTTAGCAGTTCTCATGCTTCTTGGGTATATATCTTCTCTGACAAATAATTTAGATTTTTTTTTTTTTTTTAACACAAACTGCTTCAGGGTAGGAAAAATCCCTTATTCTTGAGCTGCCTGATATTAGCTGTCCAGCTGATGATGCAGAAGCAACTGCAATATAAATCATTTAATAATTCTCTGCATCTCTTAATCTGCGTAAACAGTTGCATACCTTCTTAGTTTGCTATACATTGGTTTTGATGATTCTGTGTAAAAGAAAAAAAATATTGAGACAGGAGACAAATTTTAGCTGTAGTGTAACTGTCTCTGTAGTGAAGGCGGAGGTCACAATAGTTTGCTTAAGCTCACTTATCCATAACACCCTGAAGAACTTGCACACTTTTCCTGGTGAGCAGGAGCACAGTAGTAGCAGTACACATGCTGTATTTGAATATGAATATGTTTTTGAATATTTTTTATTTTATTTAAAAAGAAATCCTTSATTTGGCATCTCATCAGTAGTATTGCATTTGCTGAACCATGCTGAGCTTTGGGAAATAGGTGAAAAGAGGTGAAATGAGCCAGAACAGAATATTTTCCTTACTTTAGAGCATTGATCTGGTCTTTCATCTGGAAAAGGAGGCCCTTTCACTGACTTCTGCTCTACCTCTGTTTCTGGTTTGTTTCTGCTGCTGTGGGAGGGAAGGTCGTGCAGTCACTTCATGGTTACCTCCTTGCTCCAGAGCACGGATTCCAGCCTCGCTCCAAGCTAAGTCATCGAGCTGCCATCCGTGAGCAGGGTGTGCTCACACTGCAGCACTTCTTCCATCTAGAGGTGATCCTATCATTTGAGAATAGGACCTTAGGCTTTACCATGTCCAGTCACTTAATTACAACTTTACACTTAACATATGACATGCAGTATGTGCATGTGACAGCCTTTTTCATGGTCTGAGGTCATGTTTTATCCTTGATGGAGAATAAGGGTGTGTTTTTTGTTTGGTTGTGTGAGTTTTTTGTTTGTTTATTTATTTTGTCTGAAGGCAATTTGCTCCAACGTATTCTTTATTCTAATAATTCAGTATTTATATGTTGTTTGTAATATATTAAATGAGCCATTTTTAACAATACTTGCTTAAACCTTAAGCCCTTGTTCGAGTTTGACTRTTTTGATGATGGAGATGGCAAGTAGTGTTGTAATCACTTACCTGTGCATCTAACTGTGTTAATGCTTGTTAGCCTCAGCTGCTCTCAGGAGCTGGGGAGAATGAGCTGCAAGCTGTGTGAAGRGGGCCCTGATTGGAGTGGCTGTTAAAAACTCATCATGCGGCATTTATCTCTGTAAAAGTAAAAGCAGTTTTATTGTCATGTTTTCTGTAAAAACATGGACATTGYTAAGAGGCAACAGAAAGATTGGGAAGGATCAATTTATGTCCCTTTTCAGATGATGGGGTCCAGCTGTACTCTAGTTGCATCTCCACACAGGCATGGTGCTGGGCTCAGGAGCGGCACTGAGGTCGCTGAACTGACYGTCTCAAGGAGTTGGGCAGCATCCAGCTAACAATAAACTCATCAAGCTCCTGCCTGTGGCGAGGAAGTGACCGTGGCTCCGTTTCCTTCGTGCCATATCCAGTGACTAGCAGTGTTAATAGCTTGGCCTGTGTACTTCAGATACAGGAACTGTCTTTCAGGTGCAGTGATCCTTGCACGCTCTTCTTAGCCTTTCTGCTGGACTTAGCTGCAGTGTACGGTGTAGATGGTGGGAATTTGGGTAATCCTCCAAGCATCCCTGCTGGCATTTGGAAATGCCAGATGCGTTCCTTATGAATGGTCCCTTAGATTTTCCCTCTGTTGCTTATTTGCTCCCCTGCCCTTGACTCATAACCGAGCCCTTTCCCTGCCCTACCCGAGCGCTCCTGCAGTTATGCAGCTCCTTCGAAGAGTGACGTGGCCCCTCCTGCCCTTCTGGAAGGCAGTTGGAAAGACAGGCCCATCTGGAAGCATGTGGGTAAGAGCCAGGAGGCCTTCCTGGCTGCAGAAGGAAGGATTCGTGCAACCTCAGCTGACCAGAACTTTGCCGTTTAGCCCTGCCTTGTACCACCTTTCATTGCCACCAGCAGCTAAGTCTGTGTGGATCCCTGGAACAGGTGGAATGAGTTGTGCTTTGAGGTTATCTCCACTGGCAGCAAAAGGAGATCTTTGTAGGTAGCTACCATCAGCCAGAGGAACTCTCCAGTGGATTTCTACTCCGAATGTGACAGTAGGAGCTTGTTTAAGGCTTGGAGGAGGAAGGGCCCCTTTCTTTTATCAAGAAAGAGGAACYTCAATTCTTTTTGTGTCAATTATCTGCATAATGTAATATGCACAGTGTAACAGGAGGTCGGTGCCCRGTGCAGGTGATTAATGGCAGTGAGTGAAGCCCTGGGATATATCCCCTGAGAGATGGGCAGCAAGTGCTATGACTTACAGCAATGGCAGTCRGGAAAGGCACTGGTGGGGCTTCCTGGGGAGCCAGGCATCCTCTGGAAGCGTAAGGGAGAAGCTGGAAGAGTGATGCCAGCACAGGGACTCAGAGCAAGTACCTGTGTGGGTCAGAGTAGTCCAGAAATCAGCAGGTTCTGAATGACGCAGRGCTGAGCTCTAGCATAGGTTTTGGTTTTGGGAGGGACAAAAAATAACCTTTTGGGGACAGAGTTCAGGTACTGGGGGGAAATTTGGAGATTGCAGGAGGAAGTTTACAGGGTTTTGTTGCCTTGTTTAGCAGARGATTGAACTTTGTAGTCAAGTCTGAAATACACTGGTCGTGCCCACAGTTGCTAATGATGGTTTCTGATTTGCATTAACATTAGATTCACAGAACAAAAATCTGTTTTAGCTTTGCACAGTCTTCAGGTCTTTCTACCTAGTTTAGTGCGAGTCTGCCAGGACATTTTTTCTTTTTTTATAACTTGTTTTTATATTTAGTCTTCTCCATATTCTATTAACAAGTCTTGTGTATTTTATCACTTACTGCTTACCATTCCACTGCTGTGCAGGTATTGGGGGGATATATATATATATATATATATAAAAAATATATATAAAATTTGCATTATTTCATTTTGCATATCATTAATTTTAGATTAGGTTAGTGATAGCATTGATAATTATAGAAGAAAATAACTACCCAACATTTTATTACTTAACATTGCTCTTTTTTTCCCTAATTCCTTCATCTACTGTTTTTATTTGGCGATGAAGAACATGATATTTCAAGTTTTTGGCACACTAGTCAGTGGATGCTTTAGCCTTTTGTTTTTCTCTAACAATTTCAGCAATTTTTGGGGCTGTTAGATACTTATCTCCTGATAGGATTGAACCCTGAATTATTTTGCTGGGTTATGTTGTATTCTACTGTTTGGAAAAAAAATATATAAATATAAAGTAGCTTTATGTGTACATAAAATGATTTGGGTGATAGAGAGTCCTGTTTTTCRCTTTATGTTTATCACTTTACCTTTCATATCTCATAGAGCATTTCAGATGGGATTACACTAATGGCATTCCATATACTGAATCAATGCTTTGCGTTTGAGTCACAAGTGTGTTTTCCATCTTAGCAAAGAATAAAAAAAGCTCTTCATTTTTAAGTAGCCATTCTAGCATGCAAGGCTTCTGTTAATGGCACAGGGCTTTGCCAAGTGTAGCCTTCCTTGGCAGCCTCTCTGCAATTCTTTTTATAAGCAGGAGGTAGTCACTATCAATAAGTCAGAAGACAAACTGTAAAAGAGAAAGCCTGCTTGATGGTGTCTCATAACCGAATTGTGATGTTAGCTGTTAATAACATTGTTCTTTTTCTCTTCTTTTTCTTCTTTTTTTTTAGGCTGTGGATCTGTTCTAAACGAAAAAGGTGAAGTAGAAATGGATGCCATTATCATGGATGGAAAAAATCTAGCTTCAGGAGCAGTGTCTGCAGTTAAATGTATAGCAAACCCTATAAAACTTGCTCGGCTTGTTATGGAAAAGGTATGGGGAACAAGTACTCACACCTGCAGCCTTGTGCATGTGCTTTCCCATAACCAGCCTGTGCCTGAGCGGAAAGGCTGCCTCATTTCTGGGGTGTGCATTTTTCAGCCTGCTAGTGCAGCTACACTGTGGTTGGAAAGGGAATGCGTTTGCGAGAACACTTATTAACAAAGAGGATTTATGTCTCTTTAACCTTTCCAAGTGACTTTTGAGAAAACGAAACCTTTCTTTTTTTTCCCTAGTCTATAAAGAAGATTTAAATACAGCTTGTCCTCAGAAGCTTTCAAAGGACGTAAGAATTATTTTTGCCCTTAATTGGACAGTAGTTCTTTTTTGAAAGTGGAACTTTTCACTAAAATATAGATATTTTTTAAAATGTGTGCCCAGCAGAAAGCAGTGTTTAAACTTCTAAGGAATAAGATTTGTCCCTTTATATGGAGTTTATCCTGTTATTCGGGGGATAAAATGCTGGAGAAAATGTTTGGTGTTTTTTTTTCTTTTTCTGTTAATCATTTATTTTAATGCCATTGTTCAGTTAATGTTCCAAAATCGCTGTTTTGATCTCCATTTTCTAGTGATGAAATCTCCTTTAAGTCAACAAGAATAAAGTCAAGGCAGAAGAWATTGTTTCTGAGAAAGTAACATATAAAAGCATTTAAAAGCACAAAAATATACTACCCCCATCCCCAAAAAACCCAAGCAGAACAACTTTGTCAAGTACGATGAGATTTTTCTTGTCATTTCTCGACACTTCTAGTGCTCAAAATGTTGAGGCTAAATTTGAAATGAAATAGTAAAATCCAGCTGTGAAGGAGCAAGCATAATTATATGACTGTGAAAATACGGAATGAAAAGCACATCCATTTTGTGGTCAAGTGTATTTCTTTTTGCCCAGATGCCAGGAATTCTGCTTAAAAGATGMAAGTCACATGTATATATAAGCATGAACTGTTTGATATATCTTAAGCTAAGTTGTAGTAGYTTCTGTGGTAGATAGTGCAGTTTGGAACACCCACTGATGCTGCTTTCCTGCCTGGTCCTAGGCAGGAATTAGGAGTTCCTGTATCCGATATGTTTTCGTTGGTGAAAGAGGGAACAAGGGAAGAGGAAATCTTGGTGTGGAATTAGAAAATACTTTGAACTCGGTGACCTGTGGATGCTGAGGTTGGAGTTTTCATGGGTTGCTGAGCATGTGTGAAGAAAAACAGCACCACCAACAAAAGCACCTCTTGGGATTATCTGTACTTCTGTTCCTTTTGTGGCACAATAGGGGCTCCATCTGGTGGTGGAAGGAATCCCTTAAAATGTTACTGCCCACGGGCGTCTAGTTGGCTGTCGCTGTCWCTAGGCATCTCTGGGCTCCGACTGTCCAAACTGATAGTGCAGAGGAAAGGAGGGCACCACCGTAGTTTCCATTCATGACTTACTRAAATGTTGAACTCTCTAGAGATGAAGGGCTTAGTTCATTAACTAATCCAGGAAATCCTTGAGAAAGCAATTAAATTCCTGTTCGATGATACTGTGTGCAGTGAACAGAGATAGGATGCATTGAAAGGGCTTTCTGTTTTTTTTTTCTTTTTCCAGTGGGGCAGGTAATCCACTCTCTGCCCCAAYGTGTTTATTGAATGGCTCTCACATAGACTGGACCACACGAGCTGCCTTTGGGTATCTTCTCCCGGTACTGATTTGCCCAGCTSTTTAAATTAGACTAAATTAGACTTTAAATTAGTCTAAAGAGAACTTAACTTAGAGCACAGACTGCTTGATACAAAGGTGCCAAGCCCAACTCCTGCTCTGTTCTGTAGGATGCCAGGATAGATTCTCACCRATCCTTTTGGTGAGAATTCCAGGCAAGTGCAGAAGCTTGAGGGTCCTTTYCCTCCCCATATTCCATAAAATTCATGAAACTTGCTATTGTTTGTTTTTTCTTATTCAGAACTCTTTCTGTCTTTTTGTACTATGTCCAGACTACAAGTGTATCCCAGGAAAACTGGACCTTTGAAGTTAGCAAATACATTCATGAAGCTGTAGAAGACAAATAGACTTTTCCAGTCCTTTGCCACGGTTCCACCCACTCTTACGATGGCAATAGGCGTTGAAAGAAAGACACAATGACTTCTTGCTCAGATAACTCTTCTTAGTGAGGATTGCAAGGAAACTGTCACTGAAGCTTGTTCCTCTGTAGGCAAATATTTCTTGTTTGTGGATCTCACGGGGCAGGTGTATTACCACAAGGTGCATATGGGAGAGGGAATGCTTACATATATGTAAATATATRTATTTACATATTTAAATTATTAATTCTCTATTCCTGAAGCAAGCAAGTGATGGAGGAGATGGTCTTCTCAGGTAGATAAAGTCATAGGAGAACTTCAGTGGTCTTTTCTAAAAAGAAAGTTTGCTGCTGGTGTTTGGGCGCAGGGGCAGCGGGGGGCAGCATTGCACAAAGAAGTTCTGTTCCAAGGCCAGGAACCTCAGCTTTGTCCAAAATAGACAGATCTCATATCATTTGGCAGCATCTCCTACTGGGTAATATTCACCCCACTTTCAAGCATCCAGGCGAGTTTTCCTTGCGACCCTTCATGTCGTTCTGTATAGCAGTGCTGTCACAAAGAGAGGACTTAACTTGCAGGAAAAAGATAGTTAATTATTTTCAAATATTTGCAATTACGGCTACTACATGTGTGCATGACCATTCAGGATGGAACTGAAAGTTTATGCACAGTTTTTGCTTGTATAAATGTTTGAAAATGTTAGTGTGGAGACCGTGTTAGGCTGCAGCAGAGCTCAGTACCTGTGGTTTGGAGAGAAGAGGTTCTGCTCAAGTCTAACCCTCAAAACTGCAGTGCTGRGGCTGGCTCGTGGTGCTGATTGCTGGCCCTTGCTTTAGCCGTGCTGCAGCATCTGAAATGGGAAGCTTTGAGACCGTACGTGTTCTGCAGAGCCCAGCTTGCCCCACATGCTGCACTGCAGCCTGCCGGSCTGCCGGCACGTGGCTGCTCCCAGCGTGCCAGGGAGCTTCCTTTGGGCCCCAGCCTGGAGCCTGTGTGCTCTGCTACTGCCATAAGGGCCTATGGCCAAAAGTTGGCTGCTGTGCCCTTCAGTAACCCTGGGCAGTATCCTGAGACCCCTGCTCCTCCAAAAGCCTCATCTTTTTAAATGATGATGTCTGTGCGCTGGTATAAGAAGTTGATGTTTATTTTTAGGTCGGATGTTAAAAACAAAAAACACTAACCGAGATTTCAGAGCTTCTAGTAATAAAGTTAGGAGGGTTAATGAAACAAATGTGGCAAGTTTCTCTAAAAATGGAAGCATGCAGACTTTGAAGCATGGACTTAACTAAGCTTACTGACTTAAGATCAAGTTGGTACRTTGTTGAACGGAAAGATCAAAATAGAGCTTAGCGAATGTAAATATTGTTAGAAGAGAGAAAGCAGTCTTGTGTGAAATCTGAGAAGAACATTTTGTTCTTATATATGAAATTCAGGGTCCCTAAGAGCAGCAACTAGTAAGGGAAGTATTAATAAGTAATCTAGCTAAAAAACACTTTASCATATGGTATTTAAATCTTTTGTGATCCTGCTTCTACAAAGTGTAGATATTTTAACCAGATCAGGGATTTATTTACTGTTCTTTCCTGTGATTAAAGCCATTCTAGATCTCTTAGTTAACGGACAAACCAGTCATTAAGATAAGTAAAGACTTGGAGATGGATTGAAGATAATATAAAGAAGTTTAATGCAAATTAGCAAAAAAAAAAAAAAAAAAGAGCAAACTTACCACATTTTCTACTATAGTCAGTTTTAAATAGATTAATGTAGTTCTGTTCAAATGCTGAAGGCTTTTATCTGTGTTGTAGAAAGCAGTAACACTTTTCTAGTAGAAGAGGAGATAGGCATAGAAATCAGGGAAGTTTAAAAATAAAACCAAATCTGGAATGTCTTCTAGATACATATTTCTAAAAATGAAGAGTGGTCMTACAGAATTATCCGTATAAAACAAATAATGTCAGTCAAATATTGTTGTTTTCTGTCTCCTGCAGACGAAACACCTGCTGCTCACTGGCCACGGGGCTCACCTCTTTGCTCGGGCCATGGGGATTCCTGAGGTCCCAGAGGAGAAACTCRTCACCGAAAGATCCCGGGAGAGATGGAGGAAGAACCTCGAGCCAGATTCCAACCCTGAAGAGTTTCAGAAGTAGGGCTCTTGAAAATAGGTTTGAGGTTGAAATAGAGGAATTGGTTAAAAAAAAAACCCACAGAATGTGTAGGTTTATTCTCAGATTTGAGGATATTTCAGTTCTTATTGATACTGTCCTCTGTATATCCTCAGTGAAAGTAATGAATCAAATTCAAAATGCAACAGTATATGCTCTTTATGCAATGCAAAAATATTGTTATAGAAAAATTTTTATATATACAAAGCAAAACTTCTATACTATATATAGTATAACACTGTATTTGCTTTGTGTAAGTAACTGGTGAATGAACAAGTTCCTTAATACACGAGAAGGAAGATTGTTGCTTAGTGTTGGCTTAGTGTGGGTTTAGTGGCATTAATGGTGGACAGGATTAGAACTTGTCTTTGCTCTTAAAATCACCAGCTACAGAAGTGCCTAGAGCAGCTTTAGCAAACAAATTACTTACCACAAAACAACTGTGGCTTAAAAAAAATCAGTCCACATGCCCAAATGTATGTTTTTAAAAACTGGTTTTGAAATGTAAATGATTGGGTGTCTCTCTAAACTGAATTAGATAGTTGATGTCATCTGAGTTTGGCCTGTGGGGCTTTCTGAGTGCTGATACGGCTGCAGGTAGTGGGGGGAAGAAAAAAATAGACAAGAAGATCAGTATAGTGATGGATGTTAATGTGTATGTAATTGGATTGTAATAGACATCACAATAATAGCCATTTAGAAAGTAAGCAAACCTGACATAAAATAGAAGGAAGGTGAAGTGGAGGTAAAAAGAGGAAAAATCAAGCATCAAAAACGTCTTTTCTGTCTTGGTGGGATAGGCATGAATATTATTTTTTTCAGCTTCCATATATATGGCAGTATTGTGGCATAGGRAAATACTGCATTACATAATGTTGCTTGTCTCTTGCGTGAAGCAGTGGGAATGAGATCAAGATTTTGTCGATCAGGAAGAAGACATTTCTTCTGTGGGCATGATAACGAAAATGCATGAAATGGGGCCACAAAAAAAAAAAAAGTAATTTCTAATATACTGCTAGAAAGAAAAATTTACGAGACCAGTGTAAATATGGCCTTATAAACAAAGTGAAGTTGTTCCCTGGCAATAAAGGTCACAGCCATAGTTCATCTTGGGTATGACACAAGGGTTTTGATCCATTGCCTATCAAGGACTGTGTGGTATAATTCATCCTCACGAATTTAAAGCGTGGAGTAACCCCCACTGTCTCATGTGAGTTGAACAGCATAACCTGCTCTKTGTTCATTCTGCCTAGCTGCTTAAAAAGCCTCTCTTTATTTATAACAGTGTTAGGTACCCTCAGTTTCAGTGTTGTCTCAATCTGGACTATCTGATGCTGGAAGACTTGTCTGTTTCTGAGGCACTTGGGAATTGTCTTTATTTTATTTTTTTTTTCTGAAAATCAGTGCCCACAAACTTGCCAAGCTGAGAGCAGGGCTGTTTGTCAGCTCGTTTGTGCCTGTACTGAGTGTAGGAAGTTGTTTTTACTCGTCGTGTCCACAGCGATTATGCAGAAACCTGCCTGAGGTGGAAGTGTTATCAGGGAGAGGCGACATACTAGGAGATCATCCTGGGAAGGGGAACGTTGGTGGGTGCCCCACTCTCAGTCCTGAGACCCTACTACTGTACAGCTGACTGTACTGGTGGCTTCTGGATTCATGGCTTTCTGAGTGGAAGTTCAGTGTCTCAAGAGAAGAGACCCTTGTCTTCCGCTGGTATAAACCTGCAGTGATTCACACAACTGAATATTGAGAGTGTATTTCTGAGAACACGTCAAAGCTTTGTGGTTCTGCAGCATGAACAACACTATGCSGTGGGTACCCCTTTTGCTGAGAGGGAGCTGCAGGTCGTTCCATCTTCAGTGCCTCGTTCCAAAGGTTTGCAGCAGGTGGGTGGGCGGGAAGGCCCTGTGCGGTGGTCCCGCTCCGCGCGGGCGCCAGGGCCGTCTGCGAGGGGGACGCTGCCCGGTCCACCTCGATCCGGAGCGCGGGCAGGAAGGAAACAGAAGATGGTTTCGTGATGCGTGAGACTTTGCCTGGCTTTGGCTTTGGCTTTGGGGGGCTGTGGAGAGACCTTCACCCAAGCCAGGACACCTGGCAAAGGTCTCTCTGTTCCAGTCACCCGCTGGCAGTTCCTGGGAGAGCAGCAYGAAGTCTTCCCTCTGTGGACGGATTTAAGTACTCCGAGTGCCTCCCTGCCAACCAGATACTATTTTATGTCATTGCCTGCATTACCAAAATTGGAATATGGAGCCAGATACTTAGACCCTTGGCCATTGAAAATGTCTTGCTTCTCAATCAGCAACTTCTACAGCAAGTTACGATAGCCTTTCTCTCACTTGCTCATTCTCTCTACTACACAAACATATTTTTAAAGTAGTCTCTTACAACTGGCTTGTCTGGCTTGTGCTGAAGCCATTGCTGAAACTTGTTTTTCTCCTCAGTGTATGGAGATTTTTAAATTGATACTCAGTTCCAACAGATTGTACTGGCTAAGCCCTTTAAACCTTAAGATGACTTGTCTACCAAATACAGAGGAAAAATGCATTAATGATGCATTACGAAGTATTAGTTGAAAGACACAGAAATAACCTTTCTTTTTTGTGGCATTTAGGGGGATACGGAAGAGGAAAGAGGAGGAACCAGGAAGGAAATGATTCAGTGGATTCATAACAAGATTGCTCTTTCTGTATTTACCTGTTTCTGTGCATTATTATTAATATTCCAAGTGAATTTCCCTGTGAGGCAGTGGGGACGATTCTTGCAGCTTTGAGTGGTTGTGCAGGGGAAAGCTCTGCCTCAGGTGTCACATGTAACCAAACCTGCTGTGAGCTGCAACAGCGAGAAAGATTCCTGCCCCCGGGGGAATTCTTYTTTTTCCCTCCCCAAGTCGTTGCCATGCTGGATAGAGGGGAGGGATCAGGCACATGGCAAAAATCAAGCGTATTTTCTGTACTATTAATTAGAAAGCTATCCCAGTTGTTATGTATCGCTTACAAGCTAAAGAGAGAGTGCCTTTTGTAATGAGACCGTGGTAGAAATGCCTTTCTCGTCAGCATAGCTCAGAGTTCTGCACGTCGTAACGTGCAGTGATTTCTCGGAGCCCCCTGGAGCTGGGCGCAGCGTGCCGCGGCACGCCGGCCGCCGCTGCGCTCTGCCTCCCTCTGCCAGCTGCTTTTCTTGGCAGGGACCTGGGAACAGTCGGYGCCGTCGCCATAGACAGCGAAGGGAACGTCGCCTGTGCCACATCCACGGGAGGACTCTCCAACAAGCTGACCGGCCGTGTTGGTGACACAGCCTGCATAGGTACGGGCAGTTGTCTTGCTTAAGAACACATACAGTCTCGCTGCTTTTAGGGAATTGAAACAGGAATATTAGAAAGTATGAAACAGTTTCTTGCTAACATTCAGTATATCAAAGTTTTGGCTCCGTTGTACAACATGGGAGCTGCAAGTAGAGAGTTGAAATAGAACAGGTGAATTGTCATCATCATCCTCCAAGACTTCTTTGATTTGGGAAAATAATAGCATTCAATCTGATTATTTTCTTTTTCCTGTGTGTCCTTTCTGTTCATTTTAATAATGTTATCCTTATTCCTTGCTCACAGTTAAGTCAAAAATGTACCCTGTTCTGCACTAAAATGCTCTTTTTCTTGATACTTAGGAAGGAGGTGTAACTATAATGACTGTGGTTTCATGCTACAGGCAGCCCAAAGTCCGAAATGACTGGCAACTTGGAAAAGATTCCTGCTCTTGGAGAGCCCAGATAAGACTGCAGCAGAACCTAGGAGCTGCGGTGTGGAAWAAAGGAAATATTTTAAGAGGTCTCTTACCCAAGTGTAGAGAGGCACTTGAAATCCCTTCCCCAGGCTGGTTCCTCTCATGGGACAGACTTGCCCTTTGATTACCTCAGGACTCTGTCAGAGAGTTGGGATTTGGGAAATAGTTATTTTTAGTAAAATATGTTCCAAACACAGACAGCGCCACTGTTGGCAGCTTGTTATTATCATAGACTTTTTCTCATGTCCCAAACAACTGATATTCTGATACCCCCTGCRTTTTGAGAGCAATTTTTTCTTAATTTCTGATTGCAGCCTTCCCAGCGTGCTGTTGCCTGCAACTTTTCCCTTTACTAGAGGTGTGTGTGGCTGGGTGCAGAAAAGCTRGTGATGCCTCTAGCTGTCCCAGCCTTTGGCCCAGCAACAGTTTGAAAAGGGGGTTGGCAACTGTGGCCAAATGTTTCACGTGTAAATCGGGGTCTGTTGTAAGGGAGCTGTGAGATGAGGAAAGTAGGGGAGGGAAGGATCCCTTGCTGTTCTGCCTGGCCTCCTTGCCCTCCCTSTGTGCCTTGCTCCATTCACTCCCTGCGTGCTCCTGCCTGGGCTCCTGGGAGGTGCTTCCCTCTGGAGTCCTGCTGGAAGCGGGGGTGTCAGGTTAGTGGAAGCTTGGTGGAGAGCAGATTGGGGAACAGGGTGCCTGCAAAACAGGGGAAAAAGAGGGAAGTGGATGGTAGAAGCAGCACCCTGCTTGAGATGAGGGGGTGGGAGTTTTTCAGGAGAGCTTCATGACGCTGCACTGGGGCCCAGGCTCTTGAAATCCCTCATCTGCCTTCGCAGTGTCYGTTTCCTTCATGTCCTCTGTAGTAGCAGTGTTTCCTGACCGGGTGTTCTGCGCCCCACTGTTATCCTGCCGATCCGCAACGTGTCCTCCCTTGCTCTCCTGGAAAATGCTTATGCCCCCCAGAGCCACCCCGTGAAGCCCCAGCCTCCTCTTGCTGCTTCTGCTCCAGGCAAATCACTGGTTTTCCAGCACTCCTAACTTGGCACTTGGCTTCCTCCTGCTGCTGCCGAGTTCTCTCATGCGTTSTGCTGTGGAGAGAGGCAGAAAAGAGCAAGGAGGTAGTTGCTGACATTGCTCCTAGAAGTGATCAGACCTTCCTTACCGTCAGGAAGAAATGGTTGATACCTTGGTTTTGTTATTTTTCTTTAATAACACAGAGTTGGAATCTATATTACAGAGTATTACCGTTTTTTTCTTTCCTTTGCCAAGGAAGTGGAGGTTATGCTGACAACTGCTGTGGTGCCGTTTCCACCACGGGACACGGGGAGAGCATTATGAAAGTGGTCTTAGCCCGGCTGGTCCTCCATCACRTGGAGCAAGGTGGGTTTCAAACCTCCTGTCAGCTGAAATAAGGACAGCAAATGTTGCCCAACCACAGGTCTAGGTTCGTGTGCCATTGTTGCGGAGCTGTTGTCCAAACAGTAACTTCCAGGAGTTCTGTGGTTGGATTATCCCCCTTAAAAACAAACAAAAAAGCCCTGAAGCAATAAAAGTGATAACATGGCCTTAAATGGACRGAAATCTCTCTGCTGCTTGATGCTGAATCATATCCTAGGACAATGTATGTTGCAAGATGCTGGCTACTCTGTCATGTTAAACTTTCTTTGAGAAAGTTTTGTTCACGAAAATCAGTTAAAAATTGGAAAAAAAAGAGATTTTTAGCAGAGATTACGGGAAGATTAGAGAGAAAAATCAAAGCAGTAGTAAGAAAGCACAGAGTATCACATTTCTAATGAGCTGTAATGGTCCCTGTTTTAAAAGCATTGATTATAGCAACAGAAGTGCTGGAAAGACACTTCAGAATAGCTACGCTTTAAAATTTCATTTTGTTTTGGCAAGTGCCCTGAGCTGGCTGGCTGGGTGTGTGGTCAGCAGCTGACACCGGGTGTCCTGTGCGGCTGTAGCGGGATCGGCCTGTGGGCCGCCCGCGGGGAGCTTCGGGAGGGAGCCTGGCACCCAAACCCTCCGCGGGGCAGCCTGCTCTGTCTGGGGAGAGCCGGGCTTCGGGCACGGGGGAGCTGTGGCCTAAATCCCTGGGAGATCAGTGCAGCGGGAAAAGTTGGGAGAACCTTCGGTTTGCCTTTTTGTTAGAGAAGCAGTAAACAGGGAGACAAATAACAGCTGAGAGTGTTTTTGTTATGCTTCATGGGGCTGTTTTCACACTAGATCCGTATTTCTCTGCAGTTCTCCTGTTTCATTTCAAGGTTTCAGCATAAAATACACGAGGGGGTTATTTTTCAAAGTTCCAACTTCTCACTGTCTCTCCTCACTCTCTTAGAAATGGCTTTCTAAACTCTGTTTAATCTGACTTGTGCAAGGCAGTTTCTTCTCGTGCTTGAAGTTACCTTCACTGCAAAAAGCGCTGATTGTTATTTTGCCCGTGCCTTACTAGTAGGGAAAGAGAATGAGGATCAAATGAAAAGAAAAAAATAAGAGTGAGGAAGGGGTGCAAGAGAAAAACGACTTGCATGTTAAATAATAATAATAATAATAATAGTAATAGTAAGTGGTTTGCACTTGTTGCCCACAACTGTGCTTACCTCCATTCAGCCTGCCCAGGAGGGCAGGTGCAACTTGGCTGCCAGGGAAGAGCAGCAGCAATAGGCAGTTCCTGCACGTTTCGAGGAAGGTGCTGAAAATAAATTCCCCTAATTACTGCAGCTTCTGAGTCCTTGAGCTGTCAACCGAAGCAGCGTGTTGAAGAACAACTGTAAAACTGAACACACTCTTCAGTCTTCACTCATTTGCACAGTGCATATTTTGGGACCAATATGGCAAAATAAATTTACATGCCTAGAGAGGAAMTTGTTTTGTAAGTCTTAATAGCCACTGGAATCTGGGCCTTATGGAGACAGCTGCTGTCATGATGAAAAGCTCATACGGTGAAATGCTGCCCCTTGGACCCKGCAGTGTGGGTTTGCTCTTGACTCCAAGTTGGGAGAGGAGGGCTGCAGGTCAGTTGTTCTGCAGCTGAAGCTGCCTAACGTTGTGGATGACAGATATCTTGGAAGAGTGGAACAAAGCTAACTGCCTTCCTGAGTGGATACTCAGACTCGTAGGGAGCAAATATCCTCTGGCTATTACAGGCTTCTGTATGTGATACACATGGTAATTTTTTCTCTATATTCCTGTTAGTATAAATGATCATGTTGAATGAATATGAGGTTACAAAAAGATGAAATTGCTCTGCTGCTGCTTTCCCTGATGGCTAGTCCTTTTAGTCCTCATCTTCCCAGGTGGGTTCTGAAGCTTCAGGAAGAGCAACACCCATGTCCGTGTGTGATAAATTGTGGAAGTGCATGCTTTGAGTTCCACTGTGTCCGGTGGGCTTGGAGTACACATAATGCCTGAAAAATGTGACTATTTTCATGTGTATTTAAATCTTAAATGCCTTAGACCCAGTCTGTGACAGGCCTCAGATAGAAAGCTTGCAGGCTCCATTTTCCCCCGTAAATGCTGGCACGTGAGATGCATCCTGAACACAGAGCTGTGAGTTGGGCTCTGCTGAGGCCTGGAAGTGAAGTGTAATCCAGAAGTGTCGAGCTGCCATCCTTGCAGCAGCAGCCACCTGCAGCCATGCAGGGCCACCCTCTGTGGCGGGCAGCTCCTGGGCTGTGCTCACCGGTTTAGTCGGAGCAGGAATTAGTTTTGCTCAGCTCAGCAACGGGGGGGTCGTAACGTTTTTCCCAGAGCGACAGCGTGTGGGTAACTTGTTCTTCCTTGCAGGAATGGCCCCGGCGGCGGCTGCCGACGCCGCGCTGGACTACATGAAGAGGCGGGTCGGGGGCCTGGGCGGCGTCATCGTTGTGAGCAGCTCGGGCCAGTGGGCAGCCAGGTTCTCCACCCAGCAGATGTCCTGGGCTGCTGTGCAGGATGAGCAGCTGCTCCATGGGATCTACGCTGGGGAGCAGCACACGGAGCCCCTGGAGCAAGCGCTTGCAGCCCACTGCGACAGGCTCTGAGGAGGAGGATGCTGGGCAGCAAGGAAGGACAAAGTTTGCCCATTTCTGCTTGAGGGTGATGACAATGTAATCCTTCCAGAGGATCTGTGCTCTGGGTTAGCTCACGGGTGTTCACCGTCAAAATGAAAGCTGGGCAAAGCTTTTCCTAAGAGTTGGGAAGGGTGATGTGTGCTGGGACTCCTGTTCACAGGCATCAGACCTAGAATTAAAAAACAAAGACCACAACAAAGTATTTCAAAACATTTTAATGTTTTGGAATATGACTGGACCATTAACAGTAAGGACTACTGACTGGCATGGTAGCGGTAAAGAAGGTCATGATTTCAACAAAAAATAAGTTTCACAGCGTAAATATGTAGGTGATAGGCACCATGTTTAGACTTAACATGACTGCGATTTATGATGACTAACTGGAAAGTAATTCTGTACAAGAAGTCACATCATAAAATCAAGCTGTGCTAACACAAATATAACTGTCCTTCTTAACAAACATCTTGTGTGAAACCTGAAGTATTTTTGGAGAGATTTTGATTGTTTTTTCTTTAAAAAGATAAATAATATTAAACTATATGATTTAAAAATTATATTCTGCATTATCTCTTTTTGCAGTACAGTTTCTTCATCAAGATTTGGTGTTTCTGAAGGAAATAAAGAGCAAGAATATTTCATGGATTTTTTTTTCTGTTTTCTAACTTTAATCATTTGTGTATTAAAACAGTGCAATCACCTTTATGTTTTAGCTAGTGCCGTGACTTCTGTTTCCTCTGAAGAAATACACAGATTTGTATATTCTAATTATATGGCATTGTACTGTGGAATGTTCCCTTTACAAGATAACCCAAATAAACATAGAAGAAAATCTTTGGGTATGTTTTGATATTATTCATACCTGTATCCCAACTCCAGTAAGCTGTGTCACTGACTTGGCTTATACTAAATGGCAGCGTTGTCAAGATCATCTAATCTCTTCTCTACATTAATCCGTGTTTTATTAGATGTTGCAGATGACTGGATGTGGACAGTGATGGACAGAGGAGGCAGCTCTCGCACCCTTGCTGTGCTCAGGTACTTGGTTGCACAAGAGAACAGAGAATGGCTGCTGATCTGATCATGGGCAGTTTATGAAATCGTAACAGAACCTAAGATGTGGCTGTCTTTAAAGTCAAAGAGAAACACTCAGTCTTGTGAGTCAAACCTGATTTGTTTCTCTGGTGCATTAGGCACTGATCTCACAGGACCAGACTTATTTTCCAGAAGAAAGCAGCATTGTCTTAATTTCATTGCCAGAATCTCAATCCAGGTTTTAATGGTCAAGAGTCTGCTTTGTTTAGATGAACTGTACCTAGCTGCAAGATCAAATTTAGGACAGACAGTAGAAAAAAAGGATAAAACGATGGCTTGATTTAGGACAGCCAGGAGAAAAAAAAAAAAAAAAAAAAAAAAAGGGCTAAAAAATTTCTGCTAAATATCATTTTGCAACATTGCCTTGATCATTTTTTTCTTGTAATTGGGAGAAAAAGAAAAAGATTGAACTTAGTTTTCCAGAGCTAAATCGTGATTATAAGCATGGGTGTGGGCTGTTTAGCTCTGGGCTGACCAAGAACGAAGTGACTTGGTGCAGCAGCAAGTGCAGGCTCATGGACCTGCCGAGTGCTTTGTTGGCTGCGCTGGCGTGGTGCTCATGCCGACAGCGGCCTGCGGTAGCCACAAGTTCACGTCTGTCCACAAGGCCCCGTGAGCCACAGGAGCAGCACAGATGCAAKGTCAGGGCTGCCACGATTGCCGGTGAACAGTTACTTAATTCACCTCAGCTGTACTTGGGAATACAACGTAATGAACTGCCACCGCTTGACAAAGAGCATTATTCTGCACAGGTTTCTGTATCACTCATCACCAGCCTAGCTGGGCGCTTTCCAGCAGTGCATGGAGCAATGTGACTCCCATGTGTTCCATGTGATCTGGCTTCCCTGTTCCTTGGTAGCTTGCTGTACGTATGGTCCCTTGTTGCGAAAAAGTGTGTTTTTCAAAAATACGCATGTGTTATGTCTGTTTGACTGCAGGAAGGTTGGAAGTGAAGCCTGCCCTGCTTGGTCATGATGGCTCTTACAGCCCTTGGAGTTTGCTGCGCAGTGAAGTCATAGAATYACAGAACCCTTAAGCTTGGAAGGGACCTCTAGAGATGATCAAATCTAACCTCCTGCACACACTAGAGCACGGGGCACAGGGTGGCATCCGAGCRGGTCTTGAAGATCTCCAGAAAAAGAGGCTCCGCAACCTCCCTGGGCAGCCTGTTCCAGGGCTCTGTCACCCTCACAGGAAAGAAATTTTTCCTTAAGTCCCTGTGGAACTTTAGGTGCTTAAGTTTGTGGCCGTTTCCTCTATTTCTGTCACTGGCCACCACTGAAAGGAGGCTGGTCCCATCCTCTTCCTTTGAGGTATTTATACACACTGATCAGGTYYCCCCTCAGCCTCCTCTTCTCCAGGCTGAACAGGCCCAGCTCCTTCAGCCTTTGCTCACAGGGCAGATGTTCCAGGCCCCAATCATCCTTGAAGCCCTGCGCTATGAAGTGACGGCGCCCCACGCAGAGCTCRAGCGCTGCCTTGCCCCTCTGTTTGTGTTTTTCCAGCTAGCTGAGCGAGTCAAAGCTAATCACAGATCCATATATTAAMCTCCCTGTAATGTCAACGGCAGATTCAGCTGTTTTCTAGGACAGTGTTTTCCTTTTTCATCAGAAGGTGGGATGGCAGTAAGTGGTTAGGGATGCACGTAGTGCTCTAACTAATCGGGGACCTGACGGGAAGCTCTTGTCGTCTCCTGTCTCCCTGGCCCCTTTCACACAGGCTCTTTTGGTGGAACACCAAGGGCTCTGCTCCTGCTGGTGGGGGGAAGCTGCTGGTGCTGCAGGAAGCTACCTGATGTCTGAACATGCTCACATGTCCCCTTATTTTGTGTGTTTTACAAAATTCCCCATACTAGGGCCTTAGCACTCAACAGATTTTACAAATACAGTTGAAGGACTAACTTCAGGGGAACCTTTCCCAGGGAGAGGAGGTTGCATGGTGGTGGTGTGCACTGCCAGTGGAGACGATCCTTTAATTCAAATGGTCGTGACCTGGATATCAAGGAAGGAAAATCAGAGGTCTGCTGCCAAGAAACTGAGTGTCCTTGGCATGTAGCAGAGCAGCAACAGTTTTAATTATCTAATTAAAATGTGGCATCCCRTTATTTTACATTGTTTATAATACTAGTTGTGTATGTGTGTGGTGGTTTTGTTTTTACTTTTTCTAACTGCAAAGTAAAAAAGATTCCTGGCCTGAGATGGCAGCAGCAAATGGAGGGTGTACCATAAAAATGAAGTTGCAGCAAAGCAGCAAGGCGCTGACTGTTGATGGTAGTCACAAACTGTTAGCTCCATGTATGTTTTCCTTGTTAATCTTTGCAAGTTACAAGTAAGTGAAAAATCCTCTGTGAGAGATGTAGGACATTTCTGTTTGGAAACTTGTTTTTATTTTTTCTTAGTTTTCAACTTTGTCCTACATTTTTAGCTCTGTGTCTCTGGGGTGGTTTTCGCTGACTTTGAAATCTGTCTTGGCAGAGTTGAATGGCCCTCACTGTTCTGCTCGTTTCTTTTCGAGAACGCCTTGCCTTTGATTCGCCCCGATAAACATTTGCCGGGGGACAGATCTCAGTCTTGATTGCGTCAGTACAAATTMCAAGCAGAGTCACCGAGGTGCCCGACTCCGCTCAGTTAGGTGGGCCCGCGCGTGGGCCTGCGCGTCGCCACTCGGTGTCCCCGTGGCCTCGCAGCCTCCCCGCTGAGGAGAGCGCAGGGCGGCAGGGCGGCTCTGGGCCGCAGCCTCACCCCGAGCCGTGCCCAGGAGGAGACGATGCCAGGACAACGGCTGTATCCATTCACTGGGGAATGAACAGGTGCCGGGTGATTCACACCGTGTAACGTGGCGTGGGCTTCTTGCCAATGAAGAAAGACCCGTTGGTTTAGACGCGTAAACAGGAGCGAGGGGAATCTTAGTCTCTACTCGCAGCTTGTGCTGCGACACAGCAGCCTTCACTAACTGAGCCCTGCTAGGCCTGGCCACGTGTGCCTTAACTCCAGTTATTTTTAACATCCTCGCCCTTTGGCCTTTGAGGTTCTGCCTGGTTGGAGAGGTTCTAGTTTTCTTGCAATTCCAAGTCCCTTTCTGCCGAGAATATGGTTTGGTCTCGGTGTGTGTAGTAGCCTCAAGCCCTGCCCTCCTGGCCCTCCTCMTACCTCCTTTGACTAAGGAAGGCAAACACAAGCCTAGCTGTGCTAGCCTAACTCCTGTGAGTTCGAGTGACAGCAAAACAGATGTGCGCAGCAGTTCTGGTTTAGCACTGGCTTTAGCTCTTAGAAACTCTCATGTGGCTGCTGCTGGTAGCTTCAAGAACAGATGAAATAAACTTTCTGTCCTGAGCTGCAAAAAGTGCACCCTTCCGGAGCGCTCGTGCCCTCTGTCCTTGGCACTGATTCCTCTCCTGTAAGAGAGGTACCGGCATATTCGGTATTTGTGTCTTCTCTGTATGAGATAAGCTRTCTTTAAAAAGGAAAAGAGTCATCATGACTTTATGAAGGAGACTTTACCTAGCTATCATTTTACCTACAGAGAGGCCTTTGGGAAATAACGGGGCTCAGCTAGACCCCTGCAAGGGGGACGTTCAGAAATGACTCTGGGCAAAATGAGCAGAACCTGGCACTCGGTCAAGGAYTTGGAGCCAGAGGGAATCTCAGTCATTATCTGTGCTTACTTCCTAAATAAACAGGCCATAATCCTTATCTCRACTATTTCTGCATTATGCTGATATTTTCAGTTGAAATACGGTCTGCTTGTACCACTGCCTGAAAAAAAAAAAGAGGACAGGACACTCATTAAGAGAAAGCATGTGAATTATGTTTAAAATAATTTTGTTTTCAAATATTTGAGGAAAAAAATGACATTTTATGTGGTAGATAGTAGTTCTAAGTGTTCTCGCTTTTTCAAAGTCTTTTGTGCTGCCATCAGGAATCCCTAGGAATCCCTGCAGGACGAGTGCAAGTTTGTTAGAAATAGAGCTGGTATTTCAGATCCATCAAGGCAAGGCAAATGTTTTCCTGGAGACAAACTTGAACAAGTCTTGCCTGTAACAGCCGCATTTGTGTAACAACTCACATCTTCAGAGAAGCTACGGAAGCTGGGAACTGATCTGCTCAGCTTCTCAGTGGAGAACAAAGTTTATTCTATTTGAGCAATCTCATTCTGGTGTACATACAGGGAGATTAAACTACTGCATTGGAACTGCAGAATGTAGCTGARGCAGAGTCGGGATTAAAATATTGATTTCTGACCTCCATAGTGCCAGGCTCAGTTCACTACATTATGTTGTTTTCACGAATAACATTTAGAGAAATAGATCTTGACATATCAGAAATGTGGTAGACTCTCAGTAAATTGAGCAGGGCTTTAGCTGTTCMATTTATGTGATTTGTGTGTGCCTTATGCTTGGTCTTAGGAATCTCAGTAACTGCTGTATATTTACAGCGAAACTCACTTACAGCCTGAAGCATACTAGAAATTTTTTCCCTGAAGCAGAAATAAAAGAGGTATTTATGGTAAGTTCTTGTTGTCACATTGAGATTTGCAAATACGTTCCTTCAAAGGAACATTCTTGTTCCACAAATTTGAACTTTAGCCTCAAAGTTCAAATACAAGTGCTTTTAATGAAGTCACCAGATGTCACGTTTGGATACTCAGTTTGATATCTGAGTGCCTAAACAGAGGCARGCGTGCACTTGAAAACTGAAATGAATTCTACAAAGAAAATAAAATAATTCAGATATGCTTGCATTTGAATGTTCATGTCCCAGTATCTAAAATGCTGCAAGGACACTGCCGTTGCTACAACCGCATAAATTTCAGAAATACCTGAGCATGGTTAGATGTAGCCCAGAACTGTTTTTTTTTTTTTCCTGTATTTCTGAACCCCAGGTATGTCATTTGCAGCTGACAAGCCAGCCCTGCTTGCGTTTATGGAGCACACTTGCAGCACACTTGGAGCACACTTGGAGCACACTGCCTGGAGCACAGGCAGTCCTACAAAAATGGTACTGTTTTTTGAGCCACATCAGGCGCTCCAGCAGCCTTCTCCACCCTTCTTTGTTAGCTGATGCAGGAGCACCATGTCATTTGTCAGGCAGCCAAAACTGGAGACATGCTGAATATGTGAATACCAAGGAAGTGGTTTCCTTAGCAATAACAGGCATGTGAAAGTCAAAACTTCCTCTCCTCCTCATGTGACCTTTTCCAAAGCAATTCACATAGGAGACAATAGCAGTGAATTCCAAGCAGCCACAAGGCTCTTGCATTGCCAAGCAGGGATTTGCTGAGTGGCCAAGTGCTCTTGCCTTTTTATTAAGGTAAAATTACTTTGCCTTTAGGTGGCTTCCATTAGGGATTGTGTGTGTGTGTGCACTGTAGTTTTTCATGAGGCCAAAATCACCTAAAGCAATGCAAACAGGTAGAAGCAATACTGTGTTGTGGACCAGAACTTGTGATAYGCATGAAATTCAAAGGCCTTTCTGCTGGGAGGAAATGATGGCATGGAAAGTTTAGCTGGCTTGTTTCCATAGCTGGAACTTCCTGGATGCAGTAGCAATTACTGCAGATACTTCACCCATTTCTTATTAAAAACTCTAAGGAAAAACTAAAGGGGTAGGGAACTGCTGTTCTTCCCCTTGTTCCTAGCAGGGAGAGTACRGAGCAGAGATACTGATAGGTGCCAAAAGGGCAGGAAAAACAATCCTGCTAGGAATGGAAATAGCTCAGCATCCTTTCTGCAGTGAAACACRTGAGAAATGGACTCGGATTTCAAAAATTGAGGGAGAATTCAGTCATTGGGGTTCTCCCTCGCCTTGATGTTTCTGGGCTAACCATGACCTGAATCTTGGGCACCACTGGGCTTCATTTTGCTTGTAGTTATGCATCAATTTGGTGGTTATTTGCGGGGAGGAAAAGGGGCCGGTTTGTTTTCCTCTCCCCGGCTCCCAGGTTTCAGGGTTTGCTCTGGAGGACRAGGGTGTTTCCGAGGTGAGACCGGACAGAGAGCGGAGTCGGAGGAGAGGCCGGAGAGCRGCCTCAGTTATTCTGCTCTCAGTTATTCCCCCCGAAAGTCACAGGGCAATATTTTCTGCTGCRTGTGGCTAATTAATAGCTTTTTTTCGTTACTTTTTCCTTTGTACATGTTACGGCAAGATTTATTTCCCTTGTTGTGTCATCTAGCTGTAAAGAGGTATTTGAACAATTTTTTAACAACTGTTTCGCAAAGACTCCAAGTACGTGTCCCTTTTGGAGAATATTTGGCCCAATATCCGCTGACCTATTACATAGGATAGAAAATGCATTCAGGATATGGAAGTTTCTCTGGTGGAGCAGTTATTTTTTCCTTATGTCTGTTTATGCTTCAGATTTACARTTGCTCCCACAGGCCATAAAGAAAACAAGATACAAAGAAAATATATTCAGCATATTTTGAAAAATAACAAGCCGCATCCTTTACAGGAAATGTGGGCTGGGGCATCCTATACAAACTCCTGTCGTGCTCTGCAGCCTTGTTTAAGTGGAACAGATCTCAGCCGCGCCGGTTTCTCCAGAGCGTTTGCTGATATGATCCAATTAATAAATGAGATTTCAGATTCCGGCCCTGCTAGAAAATGCTCCGCAGCAAAGTCATTCTGACAGAGCTGCCTTTCCAACATATTGTTCTCCTGCTGAAAGATCCGCCCATGAATCCAATGTCTGTCTGGGGCGTCRAGGAGAGCGCTGACCTAAAACCAACGGTGCTGCCCGGCAGTCACAGCTTGTCATCCTCAGTTACTTTCACAGCAGCCCATTCACATCCTGCTGGATAAATACAGGTATTACATTAGGCGGCCGATGGGAAAGCCGCGGTTTGCATTCAAATCCGTGCGCTACGATGTTTCTGGACCCGGCTTCCCAAGTTGTGCTCAGCTCTAACAAAGCTTGGGTATCCGGGAGACGGGAGCGGGTGGGAAGGCAGGACCTCGTCCCGCGGGCATTTTCCAGCTGTCAGCGCCGCGCGCTTGGTAAACTCCCTCTGAAACGGCTATGACGGGACTGGTAAAACACACAAAACGCCAGGGATTTGGGAGAGCTGCTCCAGCTTGGCGGGATGTGGGGCATGGCGGGACGTGGGCCTGAGGGACGTGGCACCACGGAGGTGACCGCAGCGGTGGGTGACGTCCCGCTAGCAGGGCAGGGCCAGGCGCCTCAGCCCGTGCGAGGGGCCGGCGCGTCGCGAGCTGGAGCGAGCACAAGGCGTGCGAGCCGGCAGCCGGGCGCTCCAGTGATTAACTGACCCGCGTGCCCTTCCCGCGAGGCGGGTTTGCTGCCGGGGACGGCTGCAGGGCACCGCTGGAGTCAGCAGGGCTGTGCGAGAGCAGCCGCCGAGACCCGCGGGCCGTGTTGGCCACCAGCTCTGCGAGCCGTGTTGGCCACCAGCTCTGAGAGGCTGGCCACCAGCTCTGCGGGTCGGGATGGCCACCAGCTCTGCGGGGCTGGCCACCAGCTCTGTGGGCCATGTTGGCCACCAGCTCT
>NW_020456021.1:1514458-1519595 GCF_003342845.1 Nothoprocta perdicaria | reverse complement strand
TGGCCACCAGCTCTGCGGGTCGGGATGGCCACCAGCTCTGTGGGCCTGGCTGCAGGGCGTGCGTGGCAGCCTCTGCTCTTGTGCACTGTGGAGTCCCACGGCCGTGTCCCGGCCTTGCCCTCCCTGCCTCACCTCCGTCCCCCGGGAGCCTTGGAACATGGGCCAGGGAGCTCCCACACGCAGATCTCCAGCAGCTTCACCGAAAGGAAAGGAATGGGGAGAGTGCGGCGAGGGGAGGCGCTGCGGCTGGGGGCGCCGCGTCCGGGCGGTGGTGCCGGGCCGTGGGGCAGCTCCCGCAGTGACACCCGCTGCGCAGATCCTGGGTGCCCCCCGGGAGGGCTCGGCCCCCACGGGCCCGGCTCACTGGAGCAGCGTTACCCTGCGTGGGGCCTTCCCTCCTCCGCGCTTTTGAGAGTCACTCGTGCAAGGTGCATCGAAAGGAACCATGAAATCACTAACATGTTGCAAAGTAGAATAAGGTTCACAGAATCACAGGGTGGGCGAGGTTGGAAGGGGCCTCTAGAGATCATCTAGTCCAGCCCCCTGCTCCAGCAGGGACACCCAGAGCACGGGGCACAGGGCGGCATCCAGGTTGTTTATGTTTTTTAATTTTATTTTTTTTCTGGTCTCTGCATGATACAATGTGAAATTATGTTCCACCAGCTAAACGTTTTGGATCCTGTTTTCCTAGATGGTAAGGAAAACGCTGCTGCTTATTTTTACTGATTATTTACTATGGAAAATAATATATTAAACATGAATGATATGTTCAGTGATTTAACAGTTACCAAGAGCAATAACGCTATAAAATATTGCTGTGGGATTTTTTTCCTTAGGTCCTTATAGTATATTTCCTGTAAAAATGTTTTAGTGACTAACATGGGAAGCCCAGAGTTGAAAAACCTTTTGGCAAAGAAATATTTTCAGTGAGCGAGAAAAGTAATCTGAGGAAGAGCGAAGGATGAGGACTAATTGCTTTCCTTTCATGTCCCAGGCATTGAGCTGGAGAAGCGTTCTGAAACCCACGGGATCAGTGCGAGCGGAGCAGCCCGTGTGTCCCAAGGGCGCCGCTGGTCGGTGCTGTGCGAGGGGGACCCTGCGGCGCCTGCTCCGGGCGCTCCGGGTGCACCGGAGCTGCCCTGGGACGCAGGGCGGCCRCAGAGCTGGTCCTGCCTCGCCGCCGGAGTCATGGGGCTCCCGTCCCCAAAGGGTAAGTGCTCCTTCCTGGAACACAGTGTTTCACCTTCTCCCTTCTTCCCTCTTCACCTCTATCCCGGAATCTAAATTGTTAGGAAATTACACTTGTCATGTGTTCCGGCCCATTCCTTGGGGAAAGTGCAAGGAGCTATACTGCAGTTACGGATCCCCTATAATCTTACAAATATAATTTGTTTTAGATTTAAACAAATAGAGAAGCCCTCGTGTCAGAAGAAGTGCTGTTTGCGCCTCTGGAGACATTTATAGGGGACAGTTCTGGCTATGGCCTGGTGACCTGTCGCCTTCCAGGGCTGTTTCTGCCCTCTCTAGCTGCCATGGAGTGGTTACCGACTGAAGCGTCCCGCTGCCTTTCCGCACGGCCCTGACGAAGGGAAGGATCACGCGGCCGCGGCTCTTTCCTAACACCACCCGTAGCAGCGCAGGGCTCACGGAGCGAGGGAGGGAAGTGGGAAAGAAGGGAAGGAAGGAGGGAAGAGGGGAAGGAGGAGGCTCCCGCGCGCTGACCCGGCGCTCGCGGCGGCGCTCGGTGCCCTCGGCTCCAAGCCAGGGCGCCCGCGTCGCCGCCCCRAGCCCGGCTTCCCTTCGGGCTCGCGGCTGCGCTTTCAGCCAGCGATGCCACCGAACAACAGGGCGACACGAGTCCCAACAGCCGCTGGGAAAATCTCTACCCTGTTCCAAAGCTGCCAGGTTAGGACGAGGGAAGAGTCGTAAGAGCCAGTGTGAAGCAATCAGGAGCACTGAAGTTATTTGGTCTTTATGTGGCTATACAGAGCTGCTGCACCTTTCCTAGCATGGGAGAATCCTTAAGGCTGGAAGGGACCTTCAGAGACCATCAACCCACCCCCCTGCACACACAGGCTCACCTGGAGCAGTGGCACATGCTCCTTCGAGACCTGCCTATGGGCCAAGCTTTCAACCAGAGCATTTCTCAGAAGCTGCAGGTACCAGCACGCCCAGCTCTTCCAGAACACCTCTTTTTCCCTCCTCTTCCTCTTTTTCTGGGGGAATTCAGCACACAGGAAAAAGTAAGAAGGCGTTTGTCACCAAACCCGCATTCAGAGCGGGCGCTGGGCTGCACCCCGAGTCCCGGGCACCCCAGCGCGGGGCCCGGCCGGGTACTGCTATGTGCCTTCCATCTGCTCTGCAAGCCTGCATCTTCTTCTTGCAAAACACCAAAAATCGAAAAAAAAGCACATGGAGGATGAGGATGTGTAAAAAGATCCAATTTCCTTATACAGCAACACTGAAAGTTAAGTGGGGAAGGGAGCGAGGAGGAGAACTGCCCGTTTACAACTGAGCCTTTATTTGGAGCTAGGGAAGGTGGGACATCCCTGCTGATATAACCTATGGGCCTAACACTTAGGACGGCTTAGAAAAAGAGCACTTGCCTTCATAATGTTCTTTTCTCAAACAGGAAAACTTAATATGACCTTAATGACTTAATATGACCTTAATATGACCTTAATTTGACTTACTATGCGAAACAGCACGTGCTCCAGAGCCTTCTTTTTTTCCTAATGTTTTGGCTACAGTAAGATATTTGTGAAAATCAAGGGAAGGATAAACAAGTGTATAAAGTATTAATGTGGGACCTGTTGAACCTGCGTGCCTTTGGGCAGGCCTCAAAGGTGCTTCTAAGCCTTCAGAAGACAGTTGCACCTTCCAGCCAAGCTCACCGGCAGCAGCAGCAGGTGTTATTGGGATCGGTTTGCTCCAGCTAGGCATTTTGCTAGGAAATTTTGGACTTTTTCATTAGCATATACTGCCTTTACTGTGCTATACGGAGTTAAATTGGGACATCTATAACTCTGCGGAGAGAAGAAGGTGACTGGTAATATTGGAGATACGACGGACATCTCTGTGAGGCACTAAATTGAATCCTATCAATCAATATTTAGCTATAGCTGAAATCTGTGTGACTTAAGAATCACTGTTGATGAAGTTGTAAGGCAGCATTTTCTAAGCTGTTTTTACTTTGTAGTCCAAAGCGGGAAAAAAAAATGCAAGGCACTACCTCGGTTATTCCGACCATGGTTTTTAAAGGTTGTGCAAGACATAACCTGCTGCTCCCTCATTGTTACTCATTGTGTGCATGGCAGAAGTGCTGAATTGGACATCTGCTGCTGTCCTGCTTCTCGGCCCTGCCACTTTAAAAAAGTGTCTGTTCTGCTTCCAAAGGGAAAGCGGCGAGTTCCAGCGCGGGACACAATAGCGGAGGGCAAAGCTCTAACCCCGCTCGCCCCAACGTTGCGAATTCATTCATCATACGACGCCTCCTGCAGGAGAGAAACCATCTTTTAAATGCAAAAGAAAACACGTTTTTTGGAACAGAATGTTTTTCTGAATGACTGTTTCAATTGGAAATGAATGACAGATCTGCTCAGGCTTAGTATTATTCGTTAAGCGGGTTCATTATGGCCCAGCAACGGCCAACTCACAATAGTTCCTGTTATGCTGGACTTTACAAAACCAAGAGACGCGAGCTGTTCGAAAAGCTGGAGCATGCACAAAATCATTTTGTACCTCWGAAATTTGATGCTTGGAGAAGGGCCATCTTTCTAACTTTTCAGTACAAATATGTGTAACAAGGGATGAAAAATATATTTAAATATCTATTTAAATTTATTTTTATATTTAAATTTATTTGCTTCCAAACATAATGCTGATAAAAGAAACAAAAAAGTAATAGAAAAGCCACGTAGATGGGCAGGAAGCAAGCAAAATACAAACTTTGGTTACACAGGGCTGCACCCCTCAGTATATTCAATAAATGCTGGCTAAAATCTGTTCAAAATTGCTCATTAGGGTGGCTACCTTAATCGAAAATAATCCTAATCCTCAAAAGCTCAGAGCATGTAAACCATGCTGCTTGGAAATAGAATGTGTCAGACAGTAAGTGTTGCTTGAAGGTCTGTTTGTTTGGGACTGGGAACAGGTAGGGATAGAATCACAGAGGCACAGACTGGTTGAGGCTGGAAGGGACCTCTAGAGATCATCCAGTCCAACCCCCTGCTCCAGCAGGGACACSCAGAGCACGGGGCTTCCAGRCGGGTTGGGAAGACCTCCAGAGAAGGAGACTCCACAGCCTCCCTGGGCAGCCTGTGCCAGGGCTCCGCCACCCTYACAGAGAAGAAATTTTTCCTTAAGTCCGTGTGGAACTTTTGGTGCTTCAGTTTGTGGCCATTTCCTCTACTCCTATCAGTGGCCACCAGTGAAAAGAAGCCGGCTCCATCTTCCTCCCTCCTTCCCTTGAGGTGTTTATTACAGACACTGATCAGGTCCCCCCTCAGTCTTCTCTTCTTCAGGCTGAACAGGCCCAGCTCTCTCACACAGAGTCAGGATGGAAAACGTCGGCCTGAGGGAAACTTAAGGAATCCCTCATTTTGGTAGGAAACTGCGTAGAAGCAACCTTGGAATACTGAGTGGATTTTGAAGACGGCATCTTCTTCTACAGGGAAACAGGACTTTGCCCTCAACATAATTTTTCAGATGGAAATAATCAGTGAGGTTATTGGATCAAAAGGTCCAAAAGGTGTCAGTGTTTTTGCCCATAACTGTTCGTCCTTCTTTCAGAGATCAAATAAAACACCCGTGCTTTCTCCCGAGCTCCGGGCAGCAGCTCTGCTGGATCCGATGCCCCGCACGGGGCCRGTTGCTCTCATTCCCAGCTGCGGTTGTTCCCTCTCCTCCTTCCCTTCGGCTCCGTTTCTCTCACAGTGCAATAAAGCGCACACGTTATGCAGCGGTGTGAATATACCAGGTCCCTGACCTGGTATACTCTATGCTAATAGATGGATGGGCACCAGTGACTTCGTGCCTGCAGCGGTCGTGGTCACCGCGGAACCCATGTGCGGTCACCGCGGGGCCCGTTGAAGCGCACGGACTTTGCCGGGGGCGGCCGTTGGGGGCGGCCGTTGGC
>NW_020456021.1:1467039-1513188 GCF_003342845.1 Nothoprocta perdicaria | reverse complement strand
CTCCTGCCCGGGGTCCGGGGCTCCCTCCTGCCCGGGGTCCGGGGCTCGCTCCCTGCGCGGAGACATCCCCGTGTCCGAGGAAGAGGGAAAACTCCAGCGGGCAGTCAGGAAGCTGCAGGTGCCCGACTTGCAGGTGCCTGATTGCCCACTAGGACCGGCTTAGGCTCCTGCTCCCTGTATAACCCTCGCCTATGTCACCCGTAGGAAAGGTTCAAGCCGGCAGCCTCTGAAACGGGTGAACGGAAGAGCTCAGGCGACCAGCAGGACACGACGGGGGTCCCGCCTGCGCTCAGCCCCCTTCACGGGGGCCTCGCTCTTGGCTCTCGCCGTGTGAAGGTTTCTGTGCGTTCGTAGTGTTTGCACTTGCAAGTACTTTCCTGGCATTAGGTGCATGAGCAGCGTCGGTGGCTTCTTAGGAAAAGCAGCACCTAARTAGATGTCTTCAAGAGCAAGCGAGAGGCTCACGGGCAGCCCGGGCCCCTGCCCCAGGGATATAGGATGGGCCTGGAAGCTGCCCTTTGGAAAGCCCAAAGGCTTTCCGGTTGCGGAAGGGGCTTGAGAACCTCGTGGGGCCTTCGAGGGGGTCTCTGGTTCCGGCCATCATTGTGAAGGCTCCGGTGTTCGGGCAGGCTCCAAGTAGCCGAAATGTGTCTGCATGGAGTAGTCGGGAGTAACCCCAGGGTTATCCAGCAGCTGAGCAGCCGTGCGGCGAGCCTCGTGCCTATCCGAAGGTCTATCGGGCACCTAAGCCCTGGAGGGCTGAGAGGGAGAGACTCCCGCGGGTGACGGTTGATGTTCTGCATTCCTGGATGCCTCCGAGGAGGATAACGTGAGGCCACTCGCTGCAGATTCTGGCACTGCGTGAATGGAAAGGAACGCCAGGCCCTAAATGAATAGGATTGGGAAAGGCTCGTTCCCAACTGCAGTTTGTTAATCCGCCAGTTTGCATGTAAGCCCAGTCCACAGTTTGCACCCGGAATTTGTACACAATAAATGCAGCTTTTATAATAAAGGGACTAGAATTTGTGCAGGATAAATGTAAGTTTTATAATAAAGGGACCTGCCGCACCACATGTGTTTTTGGAAAGATTAAGCACAAGGAAAGATTCCCCCCGGTCCTATAGGTCTGGCTGTGTAGCAAGTGCGTTGTACATTATATTCTGAGTCTGAGTAAAGCAGGAAGGCTGTGTGGTTGTGAGCAGAGTCAGACCCGAGGCCTTTCCCGTTCAGCCCCTGGAGCGCAAACACACATAGGGCTGGTTGTATTTTAACGTAACTCGCTGGTCAAGGTGAGCCCGAGCCATCCTGATGTGACAYGCTTGGCATAATCCAAAGGGGATTAGTTACTAATACATTTGAAAAGTACACTCTGGTGTCGCTGCAGTGTTTTGCTCCATGACACGCATTCTAAATTAAAGCTTTTATGGAAACTTCTTTACAAACTTCCCATGAGTTTAAACCACAAAGACCTTTTCTTGAAGCTGTCAAGATATACCCCAGTAGCTCTAATTTTTAGCTGCCTACAGAGTTTGATTTATTCACTTTTTTTTTTTTTTTTAACTTCCCCCTCTACAAAATACCAGAAAAGTTTTGGAGATTACCTGTTTACTGGGTGCCCAGGCCCCTTTCCCTTTTCTGYCCAATAACTTTGGGCAATTTTTTCTGCTAATCCAAAGCACAACGAAACATTCACAGCACTTCTGTAGAGGGCTGTGCAGAGGCAGAAATACTAATATAGCTGTTCCTGGTTTGTAGTGGGGTTTGGGGGTGTGAGGGGAAAAGGAGGGTAAAAAGGAGGGCAATTTTAAGTTGCAGGTGCCTGACGTGAACAGCAATGTTTCTTTCTTTGGGTCCTCTCCCTAGCCCTGTTCCTGGTTTTTCAAAACTGGCCTGGGTGTCCTGGTGTGAGCCCTTCCGCGTGGCGCCGTTCGCTTTTTCCCTTTTCGCTTTTCATGTGGCTTCTTTGTGGCTTAACTTAGTGGATATTTTTTCAGTGCTATTATTATTATTATTATTGTTATTATTATTATTATTATTATTATATTTTGCTTCTAGAAAAGGGGAGGAAGGGCCTTTTTACACTGATGAGATTACAGGTTAAGTGATATTTGAAGGTGTAACATTAACCGGATTCCAGGCTCGTGACCCTGTCGATGCTGCCAGCGTTTCTATCCAGGAGGTTCAAGTACTTAATTGCCAACTGCCATGGGAACAGGCAGTGACTTTGTGTCTTCAAAGGCGGTGGTTGCCCCCATCCTGGTTCCTCGTGCCGTGAGCCTCGTCCCACCCCAGAAAGGGGAGGCTCTTGGGAATAAGTGAAGAACTGGACTCGAGCGCGCGACCGGGCAGGTGCCAGAGCGAATGCATTTGTCAAAGGTGACCTCCACTTTGGTCCTTTGAGGGTGCAAGTGTTGGTGTGTTTCACTTGCACGCTGCTCTAAATAAAGGCTCGTCTACACTGCTTTAGCACATGATGGAGTTAAACAAGTTGTTTCCTGCACATTTTAGTGGATGTGTCGTTCAATGCGGCGCGCAGAGGTGCTCTTGTGGCTAATACAAGTCTCTGGTAACGTCAGGTACTGTTGGGACAAAAGAGCAATTGGTGCCTTGTTGCAGCCTCAGAGGTAAAGAGTGGAGGCTGAATCCTGGTGTGGCCTGCTATGGAGCACCTACGGATCGCTGTGCAGTAAATGATCGTCATATGGCCGGAGATTTTGTGACCTTTGATATGCTGGCGATGAAGGACAAGAATTGTGATCGTGCTAATTGTCTGGGGAGTCTTTGGGTCCTAATTGTGTGTTGTAGAAGAGAAGCAGTAATGAGAAAAGTGGCCTTTGCTGCGTCTCCCTGCCCTGCTGTCCGGTTGAGACGTGCGCGATCAAAGCTAATTCCCTGCCTGATGGTGTGAGCAGATTTGGGGGCTAAAGGACACCCTGAAGTCAGGGCTCACCCTGTAGCCTTCTAGCACGTGACGTGGCGGGTCACTGAGCCGGCACAAGGAGCCCAGCTGAAGTCCTTGACTGGAGCAGGGTATAAAATACCTTCCCTGGAGATGTGSCTTGAGATAAAATCACACATCCTGGAAAATGCACCTAAGAAACGGGAGATGGGAGAGCTTTTGAAAAGTGGGGCAAAAGCGTCCTAAAAAATCTCGGGGTTGCGGGGGCGGAGGTTGGTTGGGCGAGTGCTCTGGCACCATCCCAGCGCGGGCGCCCGGCTGTCCTCACTGTGAAACCTGCTGCGCCGCTGCCYTCTCCTCTCACACAGTCTCTTTAGTCTTGGGTCCAAGGTTGTGCAGCATTTATATATAAGTATATATTTGTATTTATCCACGTAGCATTTCTTTAGGAGAGAAAACCATGAATTTAATGTCCCAGGGGAGCCGAGCTGCAGCTTGTGTGAAGCCCCAGGCAGGCCACGTTCCCCTCGGAGCAGCAACCGGCACCTGTGTCTGCCAAGGAGGACATGGATGCGCCGAACTCCAGGGCCCTTCGCCTCTGCCAGGTGGTATTAAAGGTGGCTGGGTGTTTTTCACCCTCCTTTTTACACGTGGCCTTAGGGTACCAAGGGCCAATAGATTTCACCCTGATGCTCTCGTGCTGAGCTGTAAAAGCAGAAAACATTTGTGTGCTGCCCACTGATTCGGTGTAAGCTAAGTGTAAACCCTGCTGATTTCCTCACCTAATTTTCTTTTATTGGAGCTGGTCAATTGACCAGGAAAGGTTTAGGAGGAGGGAACCAATAAAATATTCTGAGCCTATGAATTGCAGTTAATAAGCCCAACCTGCCATATTTCTTGTGCATTTGCTTTATGTTCACCATTGAGATTCCAGATTTATCAAGAGTGTGTCCTTTTCCTTCTATTGATTGTTCTATTTTAGCTCTCCTTATTGGATTCTCTTCCTGCTCTTCTCTTCTGAATCTTTTCCTCAGTCTTGTGTGTTCATCTATCCATCCGTGTGCAAAGGCTTCTCCGTGTTCCGTTTCTTCCATAAAAGAAGGAAAGAGCAAGTTTCTCCTTCTTATCTTAAAGCAAGGATGGAACTAGGAGGAGTCGGGGGATTCTGCTTTCCTGAAGGAGCCTCAGTCCCAGGTTTTGGCTGCTTTTGGTGGCATGAGCTGGGCATCTGTCGACCTCTCAAGAGAGAAGTTGTTCTACCCCTCTCTGGTCAGACATTTCCCTCGGCCTTGGGTGCCCGTGCTAGTGAAAATAAACCTGCATCTGCAGCTGCCCTGAAGAGCAACGAGCCACCTGGAAAGGCCTCCTGAAGCCGAAGGGGCTGGGGCAGCACAGGACGTGGTTTCCATCGTGGTGGTTAAAACGTGGCCGACTTACTCCCGAGAGTCTTCCCGATGAGAGCTGCGCCGTCAGAACCCCTGAACTCCTGGGATTACAATAACGGCTGTCAACRCGCGTGGCACGGATGCCGGGGAACGGGAGGAGCAGTCGGGCAGTGCCGAGGAATGCAGCTCTCCCCGGATGCCTGGGGATCTCGCGGAAATCCCACGGGAGTGGGACGGGCTCGCAGTAAAAAGTAAGTTTTTGTGCCTTTGCCAGGCACGTTTCTCTCCGGGTAGCTGTTTCCTAGGGCTTGTAATGCGCACCAGTATTCACCCACCTAGACGAGCAGGATTAAAAACTGAAAATGCTTGGGAAGAGGCCCTGGAAAAGGGATTGGGAAGAGCGAAAATGATGGGAAGAGGCCCTGGAAAATGCACTCCATGTTGTTTGTGCTTTTCCAAACTCGGATGGGTGCCTCCTTTCCAAAGGAACGCTCTGTGTCTCAGTGTGTGTGTGTGTGTGTGATCTCAGTGGCCGGGGTGCAGGTGCCTTCGCGTGGCCCCGGGCACGGGAGTTTGCCCCCGAAGGCAGCTCCCCGTGAGCTCGGGTGCCCTTGGAAGTGCAGCAACAGTTGGAGACGCTCATTCCGTATCCGAACAGCTGTGAGCCTGAGCCCGGGCATGGAGTGCGCGGTTAATCTTACTGCGCTGTCAGCGGTAGGGAGAGGAGGGGGAACTTTGCTGTGTTTACCAGTGATCTTGAGCAAGGCTTTGGACAGGCAAATGCAGACATGCAGGGCAGGCTGAGAATTCTTCATGATTCTCATTTTGTAAAGCTTTGGAGTTGCATTTCTCTCTCTTGGTATTTCAGTGTTGCTCTAATATAATTAAAAACCAATTTACTTGTCTGAGTTTGCGCATCACCCCAGCTATATGGAAGGTGATGGAAAAAGCAGAGGCCCTGTAGCTTTACGGTTGTCTCCTACTTATCTTTGGACTTAAAGGAAAACCTACTTAAAGGAAAACCTTTATCTCTTTCACCAATAATTCATTTCATCTTGTTTGGAGATTTCAGGAGAAAGAGAGAAAAATGATCAGATTTGTTAACTGAAAAGTGCTCGAGTGCCACTGCTTTGCCTCTCTTCCATATCACAAAATATAAGTTCATGAAGATGCCTAAATGTGTGTGCCAGCTTAGAATGATTCTGCCTTTTTCTTACTTATTTTTTCAAGACTTTATAAAGATCAGCATCAATCCARTCGTATTCCTTGTGTCCCGAATACTTCGGACCAAAACCTTTCTGCAAGAACACTATACAAATTAAAAGAAAATACAGTAAAGATAAGTGATCACCTTCTTTTGCCTACCGGCCTGAACTGTGGCACAAAATGCCTCACAGTTTGGCCTGGCCTCGCGTTGACTTCTGTGCAGATATAATCTGTTTGCCTTTGAAAAGCTGAAAAGGAGCAGTCCGTGGAGAGAAGTCGCGCATTGTTGCTGACATAATGTCCTTCATCTAATTAATTCCAACTAACAGGATTTCATAGTCTCTCTCCTCCTCCCCCCCACGCTCGTCTCAAAGCTGCAGATATTAGGCCGCTGCCTGCACGGAGGAAGAGCTCCTCTCAGTTCAGTGACAAGGGGGGTCTGACTCTTTCACAACCTTGTCCTGTTTAGTGATTATTTGCATTTTTCCTGGCTGGCTTAGGGTATACGAGATGGGACTTGTCTGAGGAGGCGCATTTCTCTCCTCTTTTTTCAGAAGTGTTAGTCCTGGAATTACGTTTCCTTCCCCTAGTGCCTTTGGATAGACCCTACAGGATCACTGGAGGATATAAGGGATGTCACACAGGGATATAAGCAGCTGCCCGTATCTGCACTCGGGCGAGCTGGGCACYGTGCTGAGAATTTCATCGTTTGCCTGCGTTTGGTAGCTCTGCTAAGGAGAGTCAAGCTCATGGCTCTCTGGAGTGCTATAGAGATGCCAAGTGCTAGGAATTCCTGGAATGTGGACTTGCACAGCGCTGATAAAGTTTGCTTTGTTTCCTTAGTGACTTGACCCATTGAGAAAGTGTGGTTTCCTAGGAAGCTTTAATAGCTCCAAGTTGGTATTGAATAAAGGGAAAGGCCCCAACATAATTCTGCTTGTTTTCACCTGCTGCCTAAAAGATTAATTTTCTTAACCTTAGTGCAGAAGATATAACYGCGCATTTTGCAAGTGATTTATAGAGATCCTTCTCACTTATCCGTGTGGGGAAATGCGCCACAGGCTCCTGCGTTTCCAACAACTATGGTCTTGCTCATAACCTAGCGAGTTTACAATGTGGTAATTTCATTTCAGGGCATGAAAGCTTCAAGGAAAAACACCTTCTAATTAGAGTGATACAATCACTGCGCTTACATACTGCGGTTTCGTATGACTTCAGAAAAATAGCTGAGTGATTAATTTTACCCATCATTAACTTAATAAGGAAACTGGAGATAAAATGAAAAACAAATGGCAGAACTGTACAAGGGGGGCATTATTATGCCAAACCCTTTCAGCTCTTTCATTTGATGAGAAAAGCCTGTGTAAAATGTGGCAGCAACTGGTTGCCTCAAATAATTCATAAAAAAATTTTAGAACAGGTTTGAACTTTGCTGAAGCCTTTGCAGAGCTTGACAGAATCACAGGATGGTTGAGGCTGGAAGGGACCTCTAGAGACCATCCAGTCCAGCCCCCTGCTCCAGCAGGGACACCCAGAGCACGGGGTGGCATCCAGGTGSGTTTGGAGACCTCCAGAGAAGGAGACTCCACAGCCTCCCTGGGCAGCCTGTTCCAGGGCTCTGTCACCCTCAYGGGGAAGAAGTTCCTCCTCACCTGGAGACGGAACTTCCTGTGTTTCAGCTTATGGCCATTATCCCTCGTCCTATCGCTGGCCACCARTGARAASAGCTTGTCCCCTTCCTCCCTGCATTCTCCCTTCCTGAACTTATACATGTTAATCAGATCCCCTCTCAGCCTTCTCTTTTCCAGTCTAAACAGGCCCAACTCACTCAGTCTTCCCTTGTACAGGAGATGCTCCAGTCCCTTAATCATCTTGGTTGTTCTCCACTGGACCCTCTCCAGAAGCTCTACATCCCTCTTATACTTGCCATGGAGTTCCTCCCTCTTCCCTGCAATCCATATTTTTGTTTCCCACCTCAATTTTATTGGGAAGCAAGCATTGCATAAACCAACTTCTAATACCACAATTCCCTCCCATCCATTTTTCCAGAAGGGAGAAGCCCTCCTGAGCTGCATGGGAATATTCTTGGAGTGAGCTGGGTTCTATTTCGGTGCCTGCTGCTATCTTTAGTCGTGTTGCTGACGAGCAGTTGCCTTGCCCAGCTGTGTGCTAGGGCAGGTCTCCTCATAAACGTGGCAGGGTGGCTCCCGTGCCTTGAAGACCCAAGCGGATGACACCATGGAAGCAAATTGTGCTTTATTTTTCAATAAAACTTTTTTTAATTCTTGCCACGTGCCAAGTAAGCTACACAGTGCCTGAATAGGGAGTATGCCTGGCTGTCTGAGRATGGTCCTGTGGAAGTTGCACTTTTTAAACTTGTAAATTCTGGTGAAGAGCAGCCGCACAAACTGCAGACTGTAGCATCACACCCGACAGGGAGCTGTAGCGTCCATAGCTAACCTGCCCGGAGGCCCCTGCGCGTTCATCACATAAAGTAAACAGCCGAGGAATGCGTGTTGCTGCTGACAGCGAGCGACTGTAAACATCCTCGACTGGAAGCTGTGAAGCAGCCCATGGGGCTTTCAGTCGGATGTTTGCAGCTGCCAACTGCCACCGACGACGGCAAGAAGTGCTTGACACCTAAAGCCAAGTTGTGCAGGGTTTAAACCCCTGCTCCCTTGGGCTTGTCACAGGGCAGGAGTCGAGCCCGAACCTTTCTGCTTGGTGCTTAGTTGTTCTTGCGGGGCCCGTGTCTGAATACCTAGAACTAGCCCRCTTGTTGGAACTGTGAGATACCGAAAAGTGAAGAGAAAGCAAAAATAGAATGAATGAGGGGGGTTATTTTTAGCTGCAAACTTCATTTGAGGTCTTCAAGGCTCCGTGCGGGCTGCCCTGCGGCGGCGTTGCTTTGCTGGACCCCGCTGAACTTTTTACGAGGCTCGTGCGCACGTTCAGCGTCTCATTAATAGTTCATCTAGAGTCTGAAACCCTAAGCCTGGTAGGAAGCAATCACTTTCAGGGGTTTTGGAAACTAGGAACACACTAATTATAGCAGCTGTGGAAAAAAAAGTACAAAAATAGCTTTTCCTGGAAAGGGCCAGGGCTGCAAACTGATGGRGAGGCCAGGGAGATACATTGGGTTTGGCTCCGGTCCGACATGTAGCCGGGCGTCTCCGTCCTCCCAGATCCTAATGATTTCCCCCCCACACGCCCTCTTCCTTTCATTCTTGTCCTCCTCCCCTTGCCCAAAGGAGAGGAAGTAGCTGAGAGCTGATTCACGCTCTTCTAGAAGTCAGCTGAGACACTTCAGACTCCCGTCTTGCTGATTATTTCCACGTRTGGGTGGACCCCTGTGTTGAAATGTGTCCCTGGGCTTTGGGCTGCAGAGCAGGGGTCGTGGTCAGGGCCATGCTGGCCCTCCTGCTGGGTGGTGGTGGTTGGTGGTGGCTGCTGTCAGGCAACCTCTCTGCTCTCCTGCAGCACGTAGCTGGTTGAGGTTGATTTGAAAGCACTTGGAGATGTAGATTGGTGTTTTGGTGGGCACCCRTGTTAGCTAAGGTTTTGGTAAAATGAATTTTGTTATCTTTTTTTCTTGTTGACAGCATCCTTCTTTCCCAAATGTGTATGTATGTTCATAAAGAAATATGAAGGGGCTTATCCTGAGCATTAATACATTTGTGCACATGAGATAATCCAAGACTCCCTGAAGGTTCTACCTGTTTTTTTGGTTCTGTTTAAGGAGCTGCGTCTTGGTCCGGATTTTCATAAAACACGACTGACACATCCGCCTGGAGCTGTGTCTGTGCAGTGCAGAGAGTGCTCCATACTTGACACAACTCTATTAATCCATGCTTTCCAAATAACTTTTAGTGTAGACTTATTGGTTTGCCATAGACTTGGCTTGTATATATTTCAGTAGGCTGCTGTTAGGATTAGCACTGAGCCTCATTTTGCACACTTTGCCCTACGTAGTGAGGCAAGAGCCCTTCCACCAAGGGATTCCAGTCTAATTCAAGACCAGTTATCAAAGTGGAATCCAGATAACGTGGGCAGGGAACAAATGGGAAGAGGGAGTGGAAAACCATGGGGACCAGGGATGAAGTTTGAGGCACGATTATACGGAGGAGCTGTCTGCGTGCGTAGGTGGCTTTGAGTTGTTTGCTTAATTAAAATGGAAGGGGAGAGAAAAGAGATCTAATTAACCAGTTGATTGTCTAGCTATAAACAAGAATATTAAGAAGATGGCTTGGTTGGATGGGGCATGTGTCTGAAGTGAGGAATGAGGTGGCCGAAGCTTCTGGTGTGCGGTGTGTTGGTTTGTTTCTCCAATGCAAGGACAGCAGAGAGGGCAGATAATATGGAGTGATTTCAATAGCGATTTCAAAGGTGTTTTCTATAAAAATATTAAGAATTTGTGCAAGACTTGCGATGGCCCCCGAGGCCACAGAGCCCACGGGAACGCAACGCTCGGCCYGGCGGTGACTTGGAGGCCTACGGATGGGTCAAGGTGGGTGTCGGGATTGGGACTGGCCCGTGGTGTGGAAGGAACTGCTGTTTGCTCTGCATGTCCATGACAAATTACAATGGGGAGATCAGGACCAGAGTCAGGCTCTAGTTTTATAGCTGCAAATGATAAAGAAGGTTGTTGGGACAACAGGTGAAGAAATGTAGCTCAGTGTGTATGATCCCACATATTTAGGTGCTGCTGTTGCAACCTTCCTGCACTTAAAGGTAGCCTCCTGACAACCTGGAAAATTTCCCGAGTGACCTTGGAATGAAACTCATGAAGGTTGGAGCCACTTGGGAAATATTATCTAGGCAGGGGATTCTTAACATAGTGTCCTCATCTGGAAAGCTTCACTAGGTATTTGAAGAAGAGGATTGAGCAATAGGAGAGAACTTGCATAGGCAGAGTATTTAATATCAAAAGCATTAAGTACCTCCTGTGAAGATTTACATATTGATAATACTTGTTCTTTGGCAGGAAATTCTTGCAATACCCATTCTATTACTCTTCTTCCTGAATTACGCACCGTCTCGAAGCTCGGMTTGTTTGCTCTTGGAAAATGGAGTCGTTTGTTGAGACTGTTTGGAAGAAAACATGAGGAGTTTTCCTCCAGAAAAACAGCTACAGACAAGTAACCTGCTCTCCTGCCAGCCACCACTGAAAACCTGCTCCCTACTCTGCTATTCTGCTAGGGCTTTAGGGGAGTGTTAGAGCTTTGGTTGCTGTCTGCAGTGGAAGAAGGCTGCAAATTTAGTGTAATCCCAAATACTACTGTATGTTGCCTTATGTGGTACTTGCTGAGGTCACTGTCTCGCCTGGAACTTTGTCTCGAGTGGTTTTTAATTAAGGATTTGCTCTCAGGACCTGATCCAGATCTGGACACGTGAAGTCAGGTTGTCTTCACCCCGCTATTGAAAGGACAGCTGTGTTCTTAGAAGAGCTGCTTTCCTATTGAAACCTGTTGAAAGGGAAGAGCACTTACATAAGGAGAGCTGGTTCCCATTCAGAAGTTAGAGATGTCATTGAGGAAGGAGGGAAGGACAAGGGAAAGTCGACTGTCATTTCTAATCCGAGCACCACATCGTCCAAGGAAATCAGCTTGGAAGTGGCGGGACACATGCTGGAAAAGGCACCATCCATCTGCCTGTGTGTGCGCTTGTTGGGAAGAGCAGGGAGTTGTGATGTGAATGGAAAGGCCTCAGTGCAGAGCTGCTGTCGCTGCTCAAGCCACACTCAACAACATCAGTCGTTCAGATAGGTGCTTTAATTTGCTCGAAAAGTGGCAGTGTTCAATACCGCACTTCTTGGGGAGTTTTCTTTGGAAATGATATGAAAAAAAGCATTCCACATTAGTGCKCGGTGTGTTTGATTTGTTTAAAGATATACTAAGAGGGGATGAAATAATCCTGTAGTTCTTCAACAAATCTAAACTTGGGAGCGTGGCTGAGAGTTGAACAGGGCTTATAACTTTGTACTGTAAGTAATAATTTGTAGAGCAGGATTCATGAAATCATTGCTGCTTTGTACTGACAGATAATAAAACTTCCTGCAGCCCGTTCAGGGTTTTTCCCCTAAAGCTTCAAGCAGTCRGTATGACACAGATGGCTGGAGGAGATGGAAAGGAAGCTACGGGCTGTCCAAGGGTRCAGTGTTTCTCCCCATGATGACTTGAGGCATTTTTTTAGCTGTGGATGTGAATGTAGCTTCTGTTGTTTAACAATATTTCTCTTGATTTAACCTACATTACCAGCATTTTGAGCAGACCCTCCCTTCCTGTCTTTGGCATTTGGTTTTTCTTGGGAGTAAATTTGAGAGATGATGAGCTGCCTTCCATCTGGAGTGTTGCTAAACATTTTCTTGCTTTCTGTTTCCCCCTGCCCTGCATTCCCTCTGACGGTGCAGACGGACCCCAGAGCTTCCCTGGAGCCAGGAGCAGGCAGGGACATCAGTGGAAGGGAGGGATTTTGCCAGGAGCCTCTTCAGGGCCTCCCCATGTATTTCAGTCCATGACTGCTCCTTCAAATGAACTTCTGAGCCACTTTCTCCTCTCTACTACTCTTAAGGGCAAAATGAAATAGCCTGGAGCTGCTACTTAAACTGTGTTTTCTTTTCAGGGCCWTCGCAGCCTGTGTGCTAATGTCTACATCCTTTAGGCCTGTAAACTCTTCTGCATTATGGACTTTTTAATCTCTTCACAAATAAAGCAATAACGGGTCAATAGCTGCAGGTTGCTAGATATTTTCTTACAAGAATTTTCATAGCGCTTTCTCCCCACCCCTTGCCCTCATTACCTTCTGTGCACTTGGAGGAGATACCTGAATRTTGAAAGTAGGGAGGAAGGGACCAAGCTCTTCTCAGTGGTGGCCAGTGACAGGACAAGGAATAATGAGTACAAGTTGAAACACAGGCAGTTCCATCTCCATGTGAGGAAGAACTTCTTCCCTGTGAGRGTGCCAGAGCCCTGGCACAGGCTGCCCAGGGAGGCTGTGGAGTCTCCTTCTCTGGAGATCTTCCAAAACCCGCCTGGATGCCGCCCTGTGCCCCGTGCTCTGGGTGTCCCTGCTGGAGCAGGGGGTTGGACTGGATGATCTCTAGGGGTCCCTTCCAGCCTCAACCAGTCTATGAAGAACATTGTCCTTATTTCAATACAGGTCTTGCTGGTTTCATAGCTGTTCCTGATGTGTGCAGCCGTTCCTGGGCAAAGCGCCTCCCTTAGGATTCTGTGCAGAAGGCTGGAAGCAGTTCCAGCCTGACGTGACACAAAGGAGTTGCAGCCTAACGTGACACGATAGGCACCAGGTTGGAGGGGAAAGAGGCAAAGGAGGCTGAGCTTCAGCTGCCGGGATCTGCGCGCTGGGCAGATGAAGTCAGGCTCAAATTCCAGAATTTCTTAGTACAGATACTTGCAAACACTTGGCTGGTTCTCTCTCTCTCTCTCTTTTTTTTCCCCTTATGACATTATTCCATATATAAGCTTATCTGAAGCTCTTGCTTGAAAGTTACTCTTAAAAGARATAATAAATTAAAAAATAAACCGAATATCTAGTCTACTTACATTAAGAACAAACGCTGCTTTTCCCACAGAGTCAGGATCTTAATGAGGTCCCAGCAATGTAAGGTACAGAGGCCAGGATAAACTGCCAAGTTCCTCTATTCTCATTGTGGAGAGTTGCATCATCTTAAAGCCTCTATGCCTACCTGATATGGTTGAGATTTATAGCAGTGAGTGATTCTATAGCTATACATGCTCGTCATCCTAAATGCCCTGAAATGTTTTCCAAACATATGGAGGTTTTTTAAGGGCTTAAAATAAACAGCAGAAAAATAACTGAAAGCCTAAAATGTATTTGCACCATTAGCTACTGTTTCTTTGAAATTGTACCCGCTTTATATATAAATAACCTATTTTTTGAATATATATATATATACATATTTATTTTTGGTCTTCCTTATCAATAATAGTGCCCCTCAAGACGTTCCAGCCAGTGACTGGAACATCCGATTCTACGTAATGCAAGAAAAACATTTTCTGAGGGTCCACTTTTTCATACAAGTCAGTAAGAAATACCTTGGGGTATTTGTTGGGATTTGTGCTGCTGAACTCCTCTCAGCTGAGGTGCAGACAGGGGTGTTTGAGTGGCTCCTGTTCCGCTCACCTGAAYGGAGCGGGAGAGGCCTTTTCCAGGACCAGGGAGGAAACTTCACAAGGCCTCAAAGGCCTCCACAAGGTCTCAAAACACAYGGGTTGAAAGGTGGGCGACAAATAGAAAGTCAAGCACTTTGTGAGGGCTTGCAAAAGCCTCACTCATTATCAAAGAATCCACCATCAAGTGAAATATCAAAATGACTGAGAATAGAGATGGAAATGGCTATTAAAAATGCTTTTTTTCCCCCCACTTCTTCCTGCCACCAGAAATCCCTAAATAGATGGCTGCCAGCTTTTATTCCATGAATATAAATCAGCACTTAATGAAGCAAYATATAAAAATAGTAAGAAAATGACATAGAGGGCAGGAGGACAGCTGGACAGTTAGGGAAAGAAAGACTTTATTAGATAGAAGAGATCTTTTAATGTTGGTGCTTTGTGACCAGCCAATACTGTGACCAGTCCTATAGCAGTGCAGAGAGATGAAAATGCTTGATTTGCCAGCGTGTGGTGAGAACTAGATTTCTGCCGGGCACAAATGCTACATTTTTTAACAAGAAAGGAGGATATCTAACAGCAGCTATTAAAATACAGCGTAAATTAGATGATGCAAGTAACTTGTGTCAAGGAGTTTGGGAATAGCAGCAGGAGAAACTCTCTGYGCTGCTCAGCTGGAGTCCTCGTGTTTTATTTTTAGATTACAGATTGAAACTAGTTTGTGCCAGGGCTTAACTGGGTGCGTAGAATGTATGACTCCTTACAGTCTGTCAGCTGGCCACGTGTTTTGGACAAGAGCATTGAAATCGGACTTGTTATTTTTTGTTTTAAGTCACCCTGACTAGTAGTCTCGTATAAATACTTGCCTTTATGATGCGTTTCAAGATAATAGACTTGGAAACTCAAACATTCAGAAGAAGAAAAATGAACGTAAGAAATCCATGGATCAGATAAATTAAAAAATGTCCAACAGGTGTAAAAAGGTCACTCTTAGTGGAGAATCACCCGGTGGTTGATGATTGATATAAGTCATCCCCAGAGCGGGGTGATCTGGGTGTCAGTTCTTTATTATCTCTTACTTAGTTTTTATTTTTATTTATTTATTTATTTATTTATTTATTTATTTATTTATTTATTGTGAATATTTGGTTTTGATATAGAGAAAAACAGAGGTATTCTTGTCCCGCTGTAGATGGACTAAGGATTGGGAAGGCATAACAAAGATGAGGACATGTCATCCTACCGTATGAAGCAGACAATCGTGGAAGGAACGTTGCCAAGAACTTGAAAAGAACCTCTGCAGATAAAGCTGTTAAAGTTCTTTGATTTTTCTTCGCTCCCTTTTGAGTTGTTCATTGTTCTGTCTGGCAAAATAAAGTCACCTCTGTGCCTCGGTATGGCCTGATCAAAGGCATTCTTGCATTCCTGAATGACTGGGTGGAAACATGGTGCTAATCAACCCTGTGGGGACAATGTTTTCAAGAGAGCAGCCTTTAGCTAAAACTAAGCTTCAAGGGGCATAACTATTTTTATGAGGCAGGGTGGTTAGTGTCTTCAGGAAGAGGAGACTTTGAGATTCGTCTCCATGTAATAGTAAAAATCATCAAGGTTGTCTCATGACTTGTGTTAGATAGTGGTTTTGCAAGGAGCAAAAGAAGGAACTTTGCCATGTAAAAGTAACACGTTAAAAGTGTCGCTTGAGTTTCTGGAGCTGTTTGGTCTCAAGGCTGAAGCAGCTGAACTGCAGATCACCCCTAGCACTTCAAGATACAGCTGGCCTACGAGGCGAGGGTAACAGAGCGAGTTCCTAATTCAGCCTGCCGCTGATTCATCTCTTAAGTGGTGTTTCAGTTCTTCAGAGGAAGCCAGATTCACTACAGCAACAAACGTTCCCCCTTCTGCGAGCGCGCTGAGCAAGTAAATAACCGCAGCACCGTCCAGCTCCGGAGCTGCTGGAAATGCTTGCCTGCCAGAAGGGCCTTGGCAAGGGCCCTCCGCTGCTTTCAGTGGAACTGGAGCGAAATCAGACGAGATCCCAGCTCTTCTCCATGGAAACGCGGTGGCGGTGTTAGATGTTCCCGCTATGGAGCGGCGCAGCGCGGGAAGGCTCCCTCACACCGTCGCCGTGGCTGGCGCACAGCCGCTCAGGTGCCGGTTACGCGGTAAACAACAACCGCGCGGGCCTGTGAGCTTCCCGGCTAGGGGCCGAGGCTTCCTGCGGTGCTGAGGAGTTAGCGGCTGTTGCGCTGGATCTGGCCGTGGTTCGAGTTTCCCCTTCCGCAGGCAGAATGCAGCCAGCAGCGCCTCGCATTAACAGCCAGGAGCTTCATGTGCTTCTCCTGGAAACTAGTCCCAGGAGGTGGAAGAGCCAGAGAAGAGTGGGAAGAAGTCTGTGTTAATAGCATCCAATAGCATCCTGTTTTTTTTTTTTTTTTCTTAAAATTTCCTGTGGTGCTAGTAGTAGCACCAATACAGATCAGATGCAACTGTTTCAGCTATATTTAATACTATGGGGCAAATGACTGGGGGCTTCGTTAAGCTTTCCAGGTGTACGTGGTGATGAGAAACCTTAGGGGAATGGGCAATAACGAGGTAAAGTGTATGGTGAGAACCAGCAGAAGGGGAATTCTCCCCCATGAGAAGGCAGAAAAAAGTATTTTTTATWCTTTGTTCAGACAGTAAGTGGACAAAGAAAGAGCAGTGGGTAATGGTGAGCAGTGTAAGTGGGGACTGAAGAACTTCAGTCTAACAAGAGCAAGAAAGGCAGCATGAAATCTGGGGTTTGGCATAGGCCCTGCTCTGATATTTGCTTTTTAAATGTTTTATCTCTGACCTGATGGAGTAGAATCCTCAGACCGCAGCACAGTGGGAGTGTGGCTGGTGATGAGGCATAAGATGGATGCTCTCGAGCACCCTGTATGTGTAGGATTTAGATGCCAAAAATTAGACAGCATCTCCCTCTGGAGGTCTTCAAAGGCATCTCTGTCTGTGCCAGGAACTGGGTACTTATTTTAGGAATATTACATCATTGTGTGCCTAGGTCTTGTAGTTATCCTGGATGCTCGAGTCGCTCCTATCGCCCCTGTGTGTTCAGGAGAAAAAAGAATAGGTGGCAGAACTGGACTGAGCACTGACAGAATAGGAAAATTGAATTGTTCCCTATAATTGGGCTTCATCTTTCCCCCTAAGGAAAAACTGACTAAGGAAATTGGTGCAGGATTGGCAATGAGTTGTATAGAAAGCTTTGGCATGTGGATTCTAACCTGATCTTTTGGCAAGAAATTACGTATATCTGCTTCGTGAGAAGACTGGACCCTAAAAAAAAGATTGAGTGCTAGTCCAGAATTGATGAAAATCTCTTACGTGGCCCCAGTGCCCATTAAGGAATAGCCTAAGAGGCCGTTGTGCAGGCGGCAGTTCTGCTGTTAACCGGCGGGGCAGGGAGGGCTGCGTTCAGCCCATCCTGGCGCCAGCGCTGAAGGTTTTCCCTCTGCCTTCAGAGCAGGTGAAGATGCAGTCGCTGCGGTCCAGGTCGCAGCTCAGCAGCCCAGGGGGGTGCAGGGGCTCAGCTCACTAGCCCAAACCTAATGCCGTTTGGCATCACAGGAGTTCTGGAAAAAATGCATAATCCTCATGGTTGCAGTCTGGAAGCTGCAGGATTTGCGGGAGAAGCAGCCAGGGGYCAGGTAGGATGTCCTGGGGTACTTAAAATGGTGGCGGATCCCTATGTTTGGATAACTGGATTGTGTCCAGAGTGTCTCCTGTGGGTGAACTGAATCTTTCTGGAGGCTTCATTGACTAACGGGGAAAACTGTTACGTCTTTGTTTTATGTGTTTTGTCCGGATTTGAATCCTACCTTAAATGTCTCATTGCTCTCGAACCTGCAAATAACCAGGCATACTCATCTGGATTAAAAACGGTGCGAGGGATTCTCAGAAGAATCATCATTTCACCTGAGAGCATCAGAACAGTGTCTTTATAGGTCCATGCAACATTACATTGTCAGGCAGCATTAGTAGCATTTAAAGATAACCTGGCCTTTGATTCCCTGGAGTCTCCTGTGGCAGGATTTAGCATTGCTTTTATTGTGCTTGAAATTGTAGGGTCCTTCAAGTCTGTCGTCAGACTCAAGGGGCCGTTTCTCTCTCAAGCTGTGTGGAACACRTGGGAGCTCCATAAAGTGTCTGACACCGTTTGTCCTCCACCATCCCACGGCCTGGATACAAGATGTGGCTAAAGGGTTTCCRTTTCAGGATGGACCCAGTGGAGCACATTGGAAACCTGTAAACAAGAGGTCGGATCTCCCCCTTTTTCCCTTCRGTCTGCACCACAGCAACTGTCTGCAAAGAAGGATTTCATACCTCCTATGAAGATATTTGCAAAGAAGCCTTGTTATTCTTGTGTTCATTTCCCTCACAAAGATATGCCGAATGAACACACGTGATGCTGTCTTGGAGATGTGGGTATTTCATCCATGGGCAGAAGCAATTGCAAATAGCACTTTAATTAAAAGATTTTGTTTTTTCTTAAGCTTCCTTAAGCTTTTCTTAAGCATCCTGAGGTGGGATCCTCACTGTAAAGAATTAGTGAACTTATTCTGAGAATCACACGTGTTTTCAGAACCTGGATATTTCTCCATCTCAGTAGGAAGATCTATAGCTTTTCCACTGGATAAATGGAATAAAATGGGTCGCTTAAAGAAATGGAGAGCATAAATGTTTCACGGCAGAGTTTGAATAGTTAAAGCTTGGAACTAAGTACATTTTAGGCATCTTGCAATTGCTGTTTATGAGGGAGATGTTCCTTCAGAATGACTTGGATCTTTGGTCAATATTGCTGATTTAAGTGCAAAGACTGATTTACRATTGGTTAGACCTTATACTAGCAGATAGGCTACTACTGAGGGCAGGCTGAGACAGGAGAAAAAGGGCAGTTGTTCCTCAAGGAATACAGACAAAAAGCTGTAAGCACAAGATAAATGTATTACAGACACTGAATGTGTTTTTCTTACTACTAGTAAGAAAATAAGTAGTAAGAAAGTAAGTAGTGTTGGCTGGACCCAGCTCTGAGCCTGTATACATTTTTTTCTGCAATTATGTATAGATTTTCTACTGCTAACAGATATTCATGAATGTGTTTGCCCAGTAAACTTGCATATTCCCCTCTGGGTGCTCTATGTCAAATACTCAAAGCATGTCTGGTGTTCGGAGGTGCTTATTGTYCAGAACATTAAATTGCATCAGGAAATGCTGTACGAGTGTTACTTGTTGCTTGAAGTCCATRGGACTTTTGGCACTTCCCGTGCCCAAGGCACATCAGTTCCTGCCCTTTGTCACTGCATTGGCCAAGTTTCTCTTCCAGAAGAAAAGTTTTCCAAGCAGATGGCGGATGACACTTGCTGGGTGTGTTGAGCTACAGTATGATGGTGCAACGTGGAACAGTTGCGTTGTCTTCCATGAAAGCTCTCCAACAAGATTGCCTGCTGTTTGCTTTTGTTGGTGAAGTATCTGGGCTCCTAGAAATTCGGTAGCTCTTAATATAAGTTGTATAGTATAACTTCCAGTGTTGTGTTTCCATACAACCTTTGTTTCTATTGCAACAACCTTTTCTGTTGTATGAAGTAGATGTGTGAAGCAAGTGCTAAAATTGTATCAGGAACAAAATCTGGTTTGTGACATATATGATATCATGAAATACTTTGCGTGGAATTTCGTATGCTTACTCAAAAGGCCATGTGCAGGTCCAAGTTTTTGTTTTCATYCCAAGGTTTATATAAATTAGCTCCCTAATGAGACAGCACTTTGCCAACAGAGTAGACATTGGCCGTATGTTGCTAATACTCTTCTTTGGTTTGCTGGAATTGATGTGGTGGAATGATTTGACTCTTAGGAGAGAAATACTGTTGATGGGATAGAAATTTCTTTGAGTTGACCAAAAGAGTAGCTGATGGACAACTACTTGTGTTGTTTCTCTTTGGCTTAGATGTGCATTCTTTACACTTTGATTTGTTTCAGACCTCATTTGAAGGTCACTTTAAACTTAATAGAATATTTGCCTCTCGGAGTAGGACTTAAACTTTTGAATCTGGTCTGAGAAGTTACCCCTGTTATGGTAAATGCTGTAGCARATAACTTGCTTTACCTCTCTAAAGATTCTGAAGAAATAGGATATAAAGCTGGACATTATTTTATCTTCATTTTGATATTTATCATTCCAGGATGGTGAATTTTTTTTTGCTTAAAATCTGAACCCAACTGAACTTTCAACTTCACTTCCCATTTTAGCATCTCCTGACACTGCTGTTGTGTCCGTGAGAGGTGTCGTGTTGCCAGGCTCTCAAGAACAAAGTTTCCTGGCACTGGGACGAGCAGCAGCAGCATAGATCCCTCTGTCATGAGGACAGCAAATTCATTATGGGCTTCTTCAATCCTTTTTATATCATTATTATTATTATTATTATTATTATTATTATTATTTTTAACCTCTGCCAGGATGCCTAATAATGCTGGCATTGCCATCTCTGGTGCTGTTTTGCCGTAGATTTCGTGCAACTTGCAATTTTTTGATGGGGCTAATGGAGGAGGCCGATGTCAGCAACTTACACCTGCAGGTGCCCTCTTTCTCCTCTGTTTAGCTGAGCATGTCTGTGGAATATGGCAGAATGGGAGAGAGGGTCCATATCGTCAGAAATGGCACGAGGGCTGATGATGTGACGCAGCCCCGTAGCGAGCAGCACGTAGGGCACTCGCCTTCGTCCTCTCGGTGCTCAGCGCAGAGGGGCTGCTGCTGAACCCCGTCCCACACGTCTGTATTCAGGGAAGAGCTGTCCTGGTCAAGGATACCTGCAAAAGGAAGCGCCCCAGCTGTTCCCATCCCTCCCGTCCCTCTTTGGGACTTGGCAGCTCCCGCTCGGGGCGGTCGGGAAGCTAATACCGCGTGGTGGCCGGGAGGTCGGTTACATGGAGCCACCGGAGACGCGAGCTGCCTGCCCTCCCCTTCAGCCAGCAAGGGCAGGGACAGAGCTGCAGGCAGTCACGGCCTTGTTGTTATTAATTTTCTTAAACAACTCCCCTCCCCGTCCCGCCCCGGCTGCCTCTAAGATTTCCTGGTGTTGTGAGACTTGGGAAACTCAGCCTGTGTCCCCTGTGCGGCACCTCGGTCTGGAACGCGTTTCCCAGCTGCAAGGTGCTTCCTCRGGGAAGGAGCCCGCTGGTTTTTGTAGAAAGGAGAAGGTAGGTTCTGGGGGGAGCAGCAGCACCGCGGGCTGGCAGGGCACGGGGCTCGGAGCRGCAACGGGACTGTCAGCAGCCCCGCCGGGAGGCGGCCTGGACACCTTGGGAAGCGTTTCTGTCTCCAGCAAGAGCTTCCATGTGGGAGCCCCTGCCTCCATCTGCCCTTGTCCCCAGCTGCCGGTGCCCGCGTTCCTGCCTCGCCGCCTCTCCGCCGGGGCCGGGTGCCCATGGGACCGGGTGTCCCGGCACCGGCCTTGGCCCGTGGGGTCCCGGGGCGGCCGCTCCGACCAGCCCGCGCTCTCCTCCCATCCCGAGAACCCTGCACRATCCGGTAGGTTGGATACAACGGGCGGGAAGGGCTTTGTGCAGAGCAGCCTTCTCCTGCTTTCTTGTGTTAGTGACGAGCGACTGAAACAGCACTTTAATTACCACATAGACTCCGTTTTCCRAAAGTTATGATTATCGCGAACTTGGCGATGTTCAAAGTTTATATTTATATGTCCTACTCTTGAATTATCGTTGTCTGTGTTTATTTGCTTAAGTATGGGGTACAGCGTGTACTATTTTGATGTACTGGGTTTTTTTGTTTTTTTTTTTGATGATCGCTGTATTGTTCCACTTCCTTAAAGTAAATAAAATGAAAATAGGGCAGCCCGGAGCAGTGTGCGGGGCGGTGAGAGGTCGAAGCTAATTAAATAAAGTTGTCAAAGTGCCCGCATGAAGCACTGCAGCTGACACGGGGTTGTGGTGTATACAGTTCAGCCACCCTTGCTCCCAGTTTGCCAGATCTCTGTGTGTATGTTCAGCGTTTCAAGAAAACCAGCAATCACAGCCCTTTATGTGGCCCTATTGGGACCTCTGATTTGTACAGGTTAGGCAGCAAGAACAGGGGAAACGGGTACARGGATCGAGAACTATTGCTAAATTAGTGCCCTGTAGTTCCTTTGTTCAGCAGAAGATTTACTTAAACCACAGGGAAATGGCTGTGGTTTTTAATTGAGCCTCTGCATAAAATGGCTAAAAGAGATGAATGTTTGATTAATGCATCGGGCTTTACTGCCTGTGCATGAAAAAGAATTTGCTTCTGACTTTGCTCCAAAGTGTGAAGCTGCCRTGTGAGCGACGCTCCTTCCTCTGTGAACGCTGTCCTCGGCCTGGCCCCGGGCTCTGCTTGTGCRGAGCCGGAGCTGGGAGACTCCCTTCCAGCAGAGGAAGTAAACGGGCTGATGAGCAGGAGCGTGAGCGCCCGCGCGCGGCGCCCTTCTCATCCACGGCGGCTGCATCCTGTGCACGGAAAGGGGCCTGGATTCCTGCCATGGCCTGTCCGTGGTGGTGGCGAGTGGGAACACTGGGCCGCTGCCTCAGGGAGAGAGTGAGAAAACAACGGGGGAAATTGGAGGAAATGCCAAGGTGACACCTGATCCTGGTGTCGCAGCCCACGGAGCGAGAAGCCTCGGGCGGTGAGAGCAGGGAAAGGAGCCCTGGAGTTTACCAGGGATCCCTGCGTGGAAGGAGAGCTGGATCCAAGGCATGTGGCGAGTGAGCCGTCTCTGCCGARCACGAGCCTCAGCTGCGTGTGTGTAAAACCATCACCCTGCTCGTTGTCACCCCACAGCAACTGCTCTGTAATGCCCGCGAGCAACTCGAGCTCCCTGGGCTGCTCCCATACCGTAGCAATGGGCCGCACAGAAATTCCTAGAAATTCCTAAGTTCTCCTATTTAGGAGAACACAAAGTATGCTCAGGTGAGTTGTGTTACAGTCTCGCTGCCTAAAAGGGCAAGTTTAATTTTTTTTTTTTTTTTTTAATTTTAAGATTTGCTGTTTCAAAAAATACACAGAACTGCGCTTGCTTTTCTTTGGTCTTGCTGACTTGGCAGCCTGTGATTTAAACGAGCCTTGTTTTACTGACCAATTAAGTGGCCCGTATCAGAACAGATGAATAGATCAAGGGAAGCACAGAGGATGTTCGAGGGAGCCTCCGTGGTCCTGCAAGGCAGTGACACCGGTCCATTGCTTCAGTCTTTTTGTAGTTAGCCTGAAAAGGGCAGTTCTGAGGAAGGCTGAGCAGGAAGCTGTGGAAGAAAGCACAGGAGAGGCTGAAAGGAGAGTGCAGAGTTGGCAACAGAGGCTGAACTCGAGGGCCGGCCGATGCTGAAAGACATCTGAGTAGGGGAAGAAATGAYGGAGAAGGAATCCTAGGGGTGGAGAGATGAGTGTAGAGCTCCGTGGGCCTGGCCCTTGATGGTTGGTTCAGCTGAGAAGGGGCATCCAGGCCGTGATTTCTGGCTGTAGCTTTCTGAATGTGTTACGGATACAGCAACTTTTTTTTCCTGCCCCCTTAATTTGCGGAAGGTTTTGTAAAAACTGAATGTGGAAGAGAGACCATGGATGAAACAGAAGTCTGCAGATCAGTTGAAAGGGCTGCAGCTTTGAATTTATGTACAAAGATTCCGCAAGACCTGGTGTTGCCTTGTCAGGAGCTGCAGAGCTGCGTGTTCAGGTGGGTTTGCAGCTGCACCTAATGGCCGTGTTTGACACAGCTAAAGTAAAGAGGGTCCAGGGTGGAAAGAGAGGAGTGGAGCTTCAGGAAACTTCTGTGCTTGGAGATTAAATGAAAATTTGGGTAGTAAGTGTAAAAGTGAAAAGATTAAAGAATAGGGGGAAATGAATGGGGAAAATACCAAAGCAAGAAAATTCCCTGATAGTGCCAAGTGTAGGCTTCTCCAGAAAGCTTGCTTGTGCATTAAGAAAAGGATATCAAATGTGGAAAGAAAATACCTGTTTTAGCATAGCTACTGCACCTCATTAGTGGTAGGAAACCCTTCCTGTGGTGTTCAGCTCTTGCTTTGTGAATTTACTGCTCTTCTTGCASGGTCAGTTCTTGCTCTGGCGGATTAGTGCCAAACCTCATCTCTACAYTTAAAGAGCCTGTTTGCTCATGTCCAATGATAACATTTCCGGTTGGTGGAATCCCTTCCTTAAAAGCATCTAGAACTTTTTTTTGGAGAGAAGAGACGAATCTCTGCCCCTGCTCCCTCGACAGCAGCACTGAGTGTGTGAGGAGCTAGCGGAACTCACGGTTAGGATTACAGAGAAGAAAGAAACCTCTGAGCAAAGGTGGACTTTAAAGATTAATCTGTTACTGATAAGAAATTAAGTCACTTCAAATAGTAGCTGGTTGTTGTTTTTTTTCTGCCCAAGTTTTGATGCTGATGTGAAATCCGAGGTAGCTTTTAGGTGGAGCTTTGAGGGTTTTCCCACAGAACCTGAAATTTTATTTTATTTATTTTATTTATTTTATTTTATTTTATTTTATTTTATTTTATTTTATTTTATTTTATTATTTTATTATCTTAAACTTTTAAAGACTTTAGACCTCCTATGGGGAAAAAAAAGGCTGGCTATATTACTGTTTTGGCACAGTATGCAAGTTGGCTGCTGAGTCACGTACTTCTGATGCTGGAAATCTTTGAAATTTCCTGAAAAGAAGGAGACTGGGACAGCATTTTCGCTGGGGCATTATCAAAATCTGAATGGGCAGGCAGAATGTGTTGGAACTGAGATACTTTTGGCTTTCCATATTTTGGATGTTGAAAAACTGGGGGAGAAGATCCTCCTTGCAGAACTCTTGTAGGAACAAGTGTTTGCACGTAGAGGATTTGAGAGAGACGTTAACCCAGAGAAACTATGAGCCTCAAGGGTCCTTGTTGCAATTAGAGCCAAGACTAATGAATTAAAAATTCCAGCCTCGAGAAGGTTCATAAATTACCTGCTGTTTTAACCTGACGACGGCTTGCAGTTGTGTGGAGCAGGGCACGAGTTGTGCAAAGGCTCCCTGATGAAACCCCCAAACAAGGTGGAACTTGCTAGCAGGTTTTATGTTTAATTAAGCACTTAGGCTTGCCGTGGAACTTGCCCTCCTTCCTAAACCAGGCAGAGGCCTTAGGAACTTCTCAGACTGCGTAGCTCWTCTGCAGCCAAGAGGGGCTCTGAAGTTCTGCATGGGTAGAAAAACGGAGACCTTCTTTCTTTGGACATGATTTTGATGGTGTGGGGGGTGGTTTGGGGGTTTTGTGGGAAGCAGTTGCCTTGGAATTCACTTCCTGGGGTGTTGCTAACCCAGCCATTAGGCAGCTTGTGCTTCATCTGTTCCTCGGAATTGCATAAGGTAGGAGCTCCAGGGTGCTGTTTGCCTCACTCTGCTCTTTGTTCCTTTACTGACATCTAAATTACCCAGCATCTATATTAAGAAATGTAAATGCTCCAAGGAGAACTTCTGTACATCTGTGTTTTTGTAGCTCCTCAATTTTATTCAGTTCCAGTTGTGAACACGGGTTCACAAGAGTAAGTTTAAGAGGTGACTTCAGCAAGGTGAAACTTTAGAGCTGGGCTAAAACTGACAGATTTTTTCCAATGAATTCTCATCCCAGCCATTGGCCAAAAATGCTCTTTTTCAGCTCTCTAAATTGAACATAAAGCTTCCTTTATTTGTGTCAGTTGTAATATCCTTTACAATAGACTCTCAGAATATGTGTACCAAGTTGACTGCAATTGATAAAACAAATATCAAGAGATTTTTGTAAGACCATGTGGTGAACCGGTGTGAAAACCTTAAACTTGGTTTTTACATTATTCTTATAACCAAGAARTGAATTAAACATGAAGTTCTCCTAAGTTAAAAGTCCACAGGTTAGTGGATGTTTGCAACTTTGCTAAGGTGACTTTTTCTTACCAAGTGTTGAATGAGCAAAGTCACCAACACCCAGTCACTGGTCAAAGAAACTTTACCTTAGGTTTCTTGGTCATTTGACAATTTTCTTTCCTTGTTTTTTACCATTTCTGATGTTCTATTAATAAATTTGTTGCAGCAAGACAAAAAAAAAAAAAGCAGGGAAACAACTAAATCTGTGATTTAGTAAGGCTGAATATTTTTGTTAATAAATTATAGGTTATGTTTGGAATAAGGGAGTGATTTCCATTTTTTATATTTTAATCGATTCACCAAAGGACTAAAATAAAGAATGCACTCTGTGCAAGTGCCCTGTGCAATATTTCTACTTAGCATCTTTCATATCAGCAGTTGAATTTGTATGTTGTGCAGCAGAAGCGTTGGTGTCCAGTTTCTCTCGCTGAAACCAATTTTTACCACGGAGAGCTTGTGCATTTTGATGCTTGTGTAAATAAATGAGGTAAGCTCTGCTATTAGAATTAGCTAAGTCAAGTTCTCGTAGCCTTAAGCCCTTCCTTGCAGCTCTTGTCGGAAGATGAGAAGCCCCGGGAAGCTGGAGCCCCTGCTGCAGCACAGGGGCCGTCGTATTGATGCCTGTCTCACAGAGGAGCCGTGTTTAGCTGAGCAGGTGTCTTGCTAAACTCGCCCCAGCGCTTAGCGCTGTGACCTGTGCACACTGGAGCTGTTGGGATATGGGGTGAACAGCGTTTCTGTGGGAGTGTTTTGTGGCACAGCCAGCGCACTGGAGCTGCAGGGGCTGGAGTGACCCACGTGGAGGAGGACAGACTTGTGCTTAACGTGATCATCGAATGGAGAGCTGGTGTTCGCCTCTTGGAACAGCAAAACGGGATGCCTCCTCTTACTGTTCTTCCTGTGCGTGTTTTGCCTCTGCGTGGGAGATGTGGGAGATGTGCGACTGGGTTTACGGGAGCCCTCGAGGGTGGTTTCTCCATAGGAAGGYGAGACTTGGTTTTGTTTGACTTCTCTCATCCCGGGACTGTGTGAGGTGAACTCAACAGCGCAGGACTTGTGTGCCCTGGCAGCTGGGGCTGTAAAATAAATACCTGATCAGCCKGGAACGGGGGATTTAACTAGGAATTCTCTGGGCTCTACTGACATCTTGTGGCGGCTTTTATAATGGAAAAAAAAATCTTGGAGTCATCTTCCGGTTGATGATGGGGGGAAGTGCTGCTATGGTCTCCTTTCTTGTGGAGAGGGAGTAGAAGGAATCTGCTGTCCTTCTACTGTCTTGCCTTTGACTCCTTAAAATAAAAAAGTTTAAAATTACTGAACACTATCTATTTCTTTTAGCTAGTTTAAAAATGTGAAGTTGCCCGGAGAAGCGGCGGAGTCTCCGTCCTTGCAGATACTCAGGAGCCGCCTGGAGAGCGGCCTGGGCCGCCTGCCCTAGGGGCCCCTGATCGAGCTGTGGGGTTAGACCAGGAGACCTCCAGGGATGCCTTCCAGCCTCAACCATTGGGGGATTCTGTGGTAGTTTCCTCTCCTGGAGACCTGAGACACGGGGTTGCTMAAGGAGAACCCCGAGCTCCTTTTACTCTTTTAGGTGTTCCCTTTAGGACAGATACTGGAATTCTTTATTCAAATACATGTTTGTGTCACCAATGTGTAACCCAGRCTGCTCAGAACTAGAAACGAACAGGAACTCACTGGTGTCATCCTGAAATACTCTTATAACTGCCAGTTTTTCAATGGAAAACTAACCAAGTTGAGTAAGTGTCAGAGTTCTTGGTGTGCACTATGGGAATTAAAACAAGCCATGCTGACAGCAACATAAAGTTTAGCTCCTTTCCCTGCCCCTCTCTGTGGAGCTTTCAAAAGAAGACAAAACTCCCTCCAAGTCCAGGCCCCAGTCCCAGCTTCAAATTCACATGTGTCTTGTACTTTATATATTGCTTGTTGTGTGGGGAGCGTGGAAAAGGAAATTTGGGAATATCCCCAAATGTAAACATAACACAATCCTTCTACAGGATGCCGCAGATCAAAAAAGGAAGAGTTCCAGATACCTTGGAGTTTTCCCGGGAAAGCGGCTGCTTCCTTTAGGAAGGAGATGCAGCACGAGTTGTCTTTGCTGGTTACATGGGTTACTTCAAATGGATCAAGCAGCCTATTTATAATCAAATGAGACTCCCCGGTGTCCATGAAAGATGAATTTTGTGGAAGGTTTGAGAGACCCCTATGAACTTACTGCATCTCTAAAGGGCAGTGTAAGGTGCTGTTCCACGCAGATAGTGCCTCGTTAATTCTGCCAGCGCTAAGATATCCCTGATGCTGGGCGCCCATTTGCCTCCCTTTCCTGCTGTGCCTGGAGGCCAGCAGGGAGAGCGAGCGTGGAAAGGAGCGGGAGGCCAGCTTCTCTAGTAGGCTTTGAGGCTTAGAGCTCACCCACTGTATGTGATTTTCTCCCTGCTTACAAGTTGAGGATCATTTTTCTTAATTTTCGGGTCGTCTGCAAATTGAGTGATGTTACCAGCTGGCTCTTGACTGTAAGAAGTATTCRGTAACGTGAGCATGAGTGGTTTGTGTGTGTTGGCACCTGACTTCTGGTCATCACGAGAACATGAGCAGCTTACTGAACTGCTGGGAGAGCTGCACGGGCTGGGGCTGCGCTTTCAGGCCTTCTCTCTTGCCGCTCACTGTGAAAGCGAGAGCGAAGGAGCRATGGAGCGAAGGAGCGATGGCAGCGCCCTTGGGGCAGGGCTGTGCTCGGTGCCCCGGGGCCTCTTCCTCGCGGGGAAGCCGCTTTGCTGCGTGGCTGCGGCTTCCTTCCAAAGTCTGTTGGGGTGTATAGGGAAACGTATGGTTTTGTTAGCGTCTTGCTGCTTGGAGATCTTAGGAGCGGTTCATTTCCACTGCGGCGGTGAGGTGGCTAAAGGCACGACGTGGGTATGGCTGCCTGTCCGGGCACGACCTCCCCCAACTCCTGCAGACCTGTGAGAGTGGTGGAGTTGCCTCCGTCTCCCGCTTCCTGACCTCGGCATTTCACCATGTGATCCGTGTGGAAGTAACCCACAAAACGGGTGTTAATGAAATACTAGTTSCTGCTGCCTGCCTGTCAGTGTTCAAACACTGCTTTCAAACCAAGAGAAGTGTTTAGTATTTCAGGACGGTGGTGTGGAGCTGTAGCTGGACCCTCTGGTGCCCCCCTGCTCCACTCTCTGCCAAGGGTGTGTGGAAGGCCCTGCTTTGTGGCRGTAGCTGCTGCTTTGCTGCTCTCTCTGCACCTGGGAAGAGATGGAGAGCCGTGTGCCTGGCAGAGGGGCAGCAAGGGGGCGTGGGGGCTTCCTCACTGCTCCTCCCCAACTCCCTCACCTTAGGGGAGCGTCTTGAGGCCTTCAGAGATGCTGGGGAAACTGTAACAGCGTCTGAAATGGCTTGGAATTCGGAGGAAGTCAGTCAGGTGGCGATGGAAATACCAGGCTGGTGCTTAAAGTAACTGCTTAATTGCTGTCATCTTCCCCTGTCGTTGGCCTCCACGGTTCAGGCCTTCAGAATAGGAGCTGCTCTGTTGTGTGCTTGTCGGAAGACTTCCTTATATTGTCTGAGGTTGCTAAGAATACTCTAAGGAGCAACAGCTGGTGGGAAGCAACTCTGGAAGAGAACTGGCTTTTGAAATCTTAAGTCATTTATTCATTTAAACTTTGAAGGCAAAGAAAGTAGATTAAATCTTTTTGTAGATGTAGAACGTAGATGCCGAATATGTTTCTTAGATTTTATTCTGATTTTTTTTTCTTCTGCTGGTTGTTTCTCTTCTATCTCTTTCAATATTTCCTTTTCCCTGTGTCATTGGCCTTGCTATGTTTTCTTCTTTATTGCACTGGCTCTCATAAATTTTCTTAAATCTGAAAGGAACAGCTCTAATACTTCATGGGCATGCTTTGAAAGTGAGATTCTTTGCTGTTGTGGAAGGAACAAACTYGGTGTTTTCTTTTCCCACTCTTTCCTCTCTGGAGCAAGTACAATGTGCAACTCGTTTTGCAAGTTTCTTTTTGTCTTACTCACATATTGTTTTACTGCAGGGGAAGAGAAAAAAAGGAAAACTTGTTTCCATGTATTTTGGAGGTATTAACCTTTGAAAAACTCTTAGAGCTAACGGGGCTAACAGAGGTTAACCCTTTCAAAGCCAGCGGTCTGGCTGTGAAYACCAAGCTCGGAATTGCACATAAGGGATAACAAATAGAAAGACGTAACCAACAGGGGTGCCAGTCACGGTGATTCCTGTTCAATCCCTTCATCAATAGAAACATAAAACTCTGTCACAGCCTTTGGYTGGTCAAAACAGGATCTGTTAGCAGCTGAAATACACCAGGTGCTTGTGTGCCAGCACTTCAGAGCACTGCAGTAACTTCAGTGAGAAAACACCGTGACAGTGTTTTGTGTCCCTTTATTATAAAAGGTGAAAATCCCTTTTGTAAATCCTGTGTAACCTGGAAGTCCTGGGTGAGGCTTTCCAAGCAGGTAGCGGCTGCTCTCCTGGAGCCTGGAGGTTGGCGCCGCTTCCAGGTGGGCTTGGACCTTGTGGCCTCCTGTGCTCTGTTCTGACCCCCCTTCTGCTCCGTGTTACTCCCCGCTCTGCAGCCAGGATGCAGCTCCGTAGGGCTGGTTCTGTGCTGGGCTTTCCATCCTTCCACTTCTCGTGCCCATTTGTCCTTGGCCAGTGACAAATTCGGCTCTTCTGTCCCTTGCAAGGTTATTTGGTGCTCTCAGTAGCTTGGCTTCCTGGTTAAAGAACAAACAATACCAACTTGTGGCCCTGGGGAACGCTTGAAATGAGCGGAGGGAGTTTTTAGAAGAAGCTTCTGCTGAGTTCAGATCTAGAGAGTGGGCTGCTCAGCTGCTAATTGAAGAATTGGTTTATTCAGCAAAGCAAATTTTGAGAAATAAACTTTTTATTTCTTGGAAGTCCTAGGTGACAAAGTTTTGCCTTTGTTACCCTCGCTTTATTACTTAGCCTTATTTTATTCTCCAGCAGACTGGAAGCTGTGGGTAGCCAAAACATCCAGATTTATTTGAACTTTTTAGGCTCTTTCAAACCTTGTTATGAATGGCRAAGTGGGACATGTTATTACTAAGTTCTGTTTTTCTCCTGGTSCTTTTGTCAGGGCTTTGCTGGGCCTGTTTAGCCTGGAGAAGAGAAGGCTGAGAGGGGATCTGATTAACATATAAATTCATGGAGGGAGAATGCAGTGAGGAAGGGGACAGGCTCTTTTCATCGGTGGCCAGCGATAGGACGAGGGATAATGKCCATAAGCTGAAACACAGGCAGTTCCGTCTCCAGGTGAGGAGGAACTTCTTCCCCATGAGGGTGCCAGAGCCCTGGAACAGGCTGCCCAGGGAGGCTGTGGAGTCTCCTTCTCTGGAGATCTTCCCAACCCGCCTGTGCCCCGTGCTCTGGGTGTCCCTGCTGGAGCAGGGGGTTGGACTGGATGAGCTCTAGGGGTCCCTTCCAGCCTCAACCAGTCTGTGATTCTGTAAAAGCTGGCYTAGATATGCTGCTCTAAATCGCTTGTGAGAGCAGGGTGAGAATCGGCGCACCAGGATGACAGCAATCGGACACAGCTACCATGGCCTTTCAATGAAAAGCTAATTTTATTTCAAGTAGATTGATGTAATTGGGGACCTGGCTCATCTTAAAGATTCACTGGTACTTTTAGGGTAGTTTTATTTTATTGTTTAAGCATAGAATATGAATAACCTTGTTGCAAGGGGTGGCTCTGTGGTGTTTTGTGCCCTGCTTAGGCAGCACCATGTTTTCCTTTCAAAGGTTTTGGTTTTTGTTCTGCCTGGGTAAAAGTTGCGCTATTGAGTGTGACCAGGTCCTCTTGGCTTGTGGTGTTACCCCCTACTGCACCCAAATGCGATACGTTTAAAACCGGCTTCTTAAGCTGCTTCTGAGAGGACTGTATCTTCTAAATGTATCTAGSCTGCTGTTCCAGTATCCTGTTGTTGTTGTTGAACTGGACTCCTAAACTTACTGACCTGTATCTTGAAGAGTATTTTTTCTCACATTGCTTGGAGACATCCCAGAACCATCATTCCTCTAATAATAAGAAATAAGCCAGATACTGTACATATTTCTCGAAGCAAGAAGTCTAGGACATTGATTTTAAGCTGTGTTAAAAGTTTTCACCCTTTTGAAAAAGCTTTGAATTTTTTACTTGAGGGGTGCAGATTGAGGGGGAATTTTTTTTTTTAATGTATTTATGTGCACTCGTTAAAAYGGTGACTTCTCTCTTGCTTGCAGGCCCGGCTTCGTCAGGAGATGTGGGAACGGCTGGAGGCCGTGCGACCCCGGCGGGCAGCGGCTGTGCGGGCTGCGCTCCGGCCGTGTGGGCGCCGAGCTCCCTTGTGAGCCTCCTCCTCACACCTCCCCATGCGTGTGCCCAGGACTTTGGGGGTTCAGGGGCTGTGAGATAACCATGCATGCCCTTGACGCGATGCCTGCGTGTTTCCTGTAGCAACTACCCCAGGGCTGCTGGTGTTGGAGCCGTTTCCCGAAGCTCCGAGGGCCAGGTACTGTAAACATCCTACACTCTCAGCTGTGGACACTAGGAAAGCTGGGAGAAGGCTGTTTACTCTCCCTGCCTTGGGCATCRCCTGGATGGACAAGGGTGGAATGTTGTGAGCTCCGTGTTCATTGTGTTCCTGACAACCTGCGATCTCAGCAAACCCAGGCCCGCGTGTCCCACCAGCCTGGGATGTTCTGGCTGAGCTTCTAACCCACCAGGAGCAAGGGCTGCGCTTAGAAACCTGCTCCAGCTGCACTGCTGCCTCGGGGAAAGCTGGCAGCACCGACGTGCTCGCTCAKTCTCAAGAGTTCTCTCCAAACCAATGTGCTCTGCTTATATGTGCTATTAAGTGCAAGTTACATGTAGTAAAGTCATCCTTAGGTTTGCCTGTCAGCAATGTGTTTAAATAAAATCATTCTTAAATGTTTGGTTCTTGTGTTCTGATATTGACTTAATTCGTGTTTTCCTGCTCAGAAGAGTTAGAAATGGAGGTCAAAAGGCAAAAAGTTGCAGAGGACTTCAGCTTTCAGTCCTGTTCCTGGGTAGACAGAGTCTACGAGATGTCAACGCTGATCAGCTCTGCCTATAAATTAACTGAATTAAGAAGAGATATAAATGTACTTAGTTTACACTTCCTACTTGCTTTTCTCTGCCATCTGCCCTCCRCGTTGTATTATTCTTTGTACGCTGTTCTGCCAATTCTCTCCCTCTTCCTCCTCATGTTTTTTACATGATTATTATATCTGTCATAAGCTAAATAGGGCTTTTCATTTTTAATTTGGTGTAAGATTGATGGAGTGGAGGGGAGGAATGCCCTTTTAACTCTAATATCCTGGTCTAAATGAAAATGTGGAGTTCTGTAGCTGTTAAGTGGCGTGGTGACTTTGCAGAAGGGGGACGTCCTTTGAGCTCTCTAAGAACTTGTTCATGATGCAGTTAAGTTCCAAGATCACCCTCGAGTTCCTTTTGTGACACTGACCTCATTTTCTTCGATCCTGCTGCCTCAGCTTTATGAAAGGTTTTTAAACACAAAGCTCTGAAATAAAACCTTTTAAGTGGTTTAAGTGGTCAGGATTTGGAAAGAACTGCGAGAGGGAAGAAGGCATCAGGAGTATTGTAGAAGATCCTGGAAGGATATGAAATACTTGTCTTGAAGAAGGGGCTGAAAAGAATTCAAACCATTAGGCATCACCCCGCACACCACCAAAGAAAAGAATCAGTGATGTGGAGTAGTGAATTATTTGTCAGGTGATGTTTTTTGTTTGTTGGATGAAGGAATTGGAGAGGAAGACAGAGTGGGCCAGGTCCATGTAGGCAAGTCATGAGCAAGTCTGGCTGTGAAGTAACAAACCCAAATGATTCAGATTTAACAGGGTTTTCATAATTTATGATTTTATGATTTCTATAGTGATATTCAGAGTAATGCAGAGTAGTGAGTCTTCTAAAACCTCCCAACACGTGTGGCTGCCTTGGTAGAGAGGCATCTGCGAGGATGGTTGGAGCACACGGGTAACAGGTACAGGTAACTCCAGGACAGCAGCAGTTGCAGGCTGTGCTCCTAAGGAAAAGTAGCCTCCCAGGAGGAGGGAGGGAGGGAGGGAGGGAGGGAGGGAGGTGGCATCTCGTGAATTTGCGTTTTTTTGCATTTTTTTGGGTTTAGAAAAATCATGTGGCACTGAGTGGAAAAGCTTCTCTGTAGAGAAGCCTTTTGCCCAGCATTACCTAGGTGTCCGTTTAATGATGAATTGAAGGCAGAATTTCATTGCTGTAGATCTGGAYTGTTGTTGTCTTGTTGTTGTCTCCCCCTCTTCCCTGGCCACTCTCTCCTGCTCTCTCACTTGTGCTGATGTGGCTGTTTAAATAGTGAGTTGGCCTTGCTGAAAATTTAATTAACAAATCTGTTTTTTTACCTAGATCAGCAGAGTAAAAGCTTAGTCCACCAGCATAGTCTTTGGGAGGCTGGAGCCTAAAATGCTAGTGCAAATGCCAATTCTTTTGCCACATTTCTGAAAAAACTAAAATAGACTTCATGCCAAATGGAAAATTCCTAGTACAATAAAAAAAGTGAAATTACAGTTATTGGCATATTTGTTACTGATACTAAATTCTACTCATGCCCCTTGAAAGAAATTGCAAACACCGTGCTRTAATGCTCTTAGATGACATTGTCTGACCTATTTTTTCGCTTTCTTGGAAGCCCTTCATGCTRGTATCTCCCTCTGAAAGATCTGTACGTGAAGTCTAACCTGTGAGTGGTGTTAGTAATAGGGAGCTATCAAAAATTTTGCTACCTACAGACTTTAACTGTAAAGACGTGCTCTGAAGTGCTTGCACCACCATCTAAGTTACATTTTATAATGTAACAAAATATATATAACAATATAACAAAACTTAATGTTTTGTTTCTCCTCCCCTGCATCATTCACCAAGCCCAGGGAAAACATGACATCTTTTTCTCATGTTAATCTCTGACTTCAAAGGTTTTTTTTCAGCCTGTTAATTAAAGCCAGAGCTTTCCTGTTGTGAAAAAACATAGCGGGCTTTTGCACAAGCTGGTTGCCAGTAATGAGCTTTGGATTGAGTCCACATAGAGGTAATCTGGAGAGCTACCACGGCCGCTTAATCGGTGGGAAATCTTGGATTGTAGGCATGAGACGTGTTTTATTAAAGCCCGGTTCTGCCAAGAGGCAAAACTGACTTGCTCCAAGTGATTCTTGGCATACCCAGGGCAAAYCCTTCTTGCCTGCTAAACTCAATCTGCTCCGCTGGTTTTGCGGAGTGAGGAAGAGAAAGGTGGTTGTTGCTTATCRTGGTCCCTCCCTGGTAAGTTGAGCGGTTTGGAGAAGCAAAATTACAGCAGTGTATAGCGCTAAGGAAACTTTGTGTGTAAAYGGAGCACAAAATGTATGTTGGGCAGGTTAAAAGAAGAAGAAAAGCCCTATTTTTGACTGGGTAGTCCCCCTGGGTACTTGCCTACCATGCGGTTTTGCCGTGCAGGGAGCGCTTGTGGAAGGAGGAATGCTTGGGAGTCCTTGGACCCTCGCCTGTTGTTCGGCGACTGCAGCCTGACCTTGAGGTTTGCGAGTGAAATATTAGCAAAACACTCTCTAAAAAAAAATTTCAAAGAGCTGCTAGAGAGGGAAAGGAGAGGTGAAGGGGGAAGAGAATGGTGGCTAATTTATCATCCAGAGCGGGGTGGGAGGGAATTATATACTGTTGACTTTAATAGTATAAACAGATTCTTGATGTTACAGTGAAAGACAGCAGCAATTATCCTTGAAGCTTATGCAAAAGTCAAGTCCTTTTTTTATGCACTAAATTGTGTTGTCAATTATTCTAATTCTGTGCATGAGAATTACAGGCCTATGACAGCTCTTACATTTTGAAGATTTCTATCCATCTAAATAGAGAGAAAAAAAATGCTTTGAATCAAAAAAAGTGGGGGAGAAGCTCAAGAGTACATGTGCTTCAGTCATAACTGAAGCCCTCAGTCCCCATGAAGAAGCAAGTGGATTCTAACCAGTTTTGACAAAAYATAGACAAAACAAGACAAAAACATATAAAAGCCCCTTGCTTTGTGTCAGATGCAAGGAGGTGTGAAGCATCTGTGAYACAAATATGACGTGTTCGCATTGCCCAGCAGTTGGGATTGAGGGGCAGCTCCGGAGGTTGTCTCGCCCGGCCGCACCGAGAGCAGGCTATCCAGGTGGCTTGGGACCATTTCCATAGGAAGCTTTAAAACTCAAAAATAAAACTAAAAACCTGGACACACACTTTTACTTCCATACAACTTGTTTTTTCAAAATTGTACTCTTTTAAAAATCCTTTTATAAACTGATTCTCTTTTAAAATCAGTTTTAATTAAACAGAAAGTGTCATGTTTAAAGATGTTGAAATTGCATCTTGTTTAACTCTCCTAARGGAAGGGCAGAGCAAGGCTGTTGCCTGAGCCTTACGTTTGCAACACTGACTCCGTAGGAGAACCCAGTTTTGTTGCTGCTGCTGTCAATAGGAATGTGTGCTACTCTCCTGGTCCTGTTAGTAAGGAATTAAGACCGTATTGCACAAAGGAGGATTCTAATCCTGGCTTTGGACTTGCCTCTCTGTGCTTCGTTTTCTTCATGGTGCTTTTAGGCATAGTCCAGGGAGGCCTGTGCTTTGGCCAAGTGGTATCTGTGTATCCTAAAGCACCTGGGGGCTCAAGTGTTTGGAAATGGTGCTGCCAAAACAGCCCCGATAGGCTTTGGACAGGGAGATGAGGATGAATGGAGTAATTCCAGGGTCTGTGAAATTCAGGTTCTGTTCCTTGACTCAAAATAGATGGTCATGCCCAACTAACTCGGTAAATAGTTGAGCTTGGTGCAGCTTGCCTGGCATGCCAGCACTGCCCGTAAGGACCCTCATGGATGCCTCTGGATTGTGCTTAGCTCACAGTAATCAGCCAGGARGTGCTTTCATCTTCCGAAGCAAAAATATCCTCATTCAACACAGACATGTGCAGTGATTTTTCTTTTCTTCCTTTTCCTTAGTAGTGACCATACTCTCTGCACTGACATTAACGGAGCTGCTAATTAAGATCTTGCAGCTCGAATATGTGCAATTGATAAAACGCTACAATATGCTTTATGTGCCAGCGTGGAAGAGCTGATCAAATCTAAATTGAAGCAGCTAATGTGTTCCTGCCTTTGGGTAACTGTGCATAGCAAGCAGCCTTGGAAATTGTAAGTGACAAAACTGGATGTCTCTGCTGCCGCTCAGAGCAGACATGAGTCAGAGCACACAGGTCTGCAAAGCAGGAGCGACCAAATGTGTCTGCACTTGGCTGGAGAGCTGTGGTGGGCATTGCCCAAGAGCCCAGTCTGTGCTGTTGACCTCTGGGCTCTGGCCCTTGTGATTCCCGTTGCAGTGTCCCTCTTCCGACCTCAGGAAAGGCCTCTCCGGAGGGTCTGTATCACTCCCTTGGCACTTTGGCCTTTGCTGAACTTTGTGGGCTCCAGAAGTCTCTGATGCTTTAAATACACCCTGCTCAGGGTGCCCCTCTTGGTTAGGGCAGAAAGCGAGTAGGGCTGAAACGCTGAGGCTGAAAGATGAAGGAAAAATATTTGGTAAGAAATTATTTATTTATTAATTCCGTGAACTGTTGAGCTCTTTCAAGTGGGGGAGGAAAAGGATTAAAAGTGAGGAATGTTAAAGACAAATTGAAGTTGCTATTTGAACTGTCAGGTCAGGAAACTCCAGGGACTTAAGTGAATGGAAAGTTTTCCCCTGAAGCCCACAAAGAATTTTTAAAGACAAATCGGAATAGGGATTTACATCTCAGTGTACAGGAACTGAGTAATTACTGGCAGCCAGAAAAGAAACTGCAGATTCTTGGCAGTGAAAGAAAGTGGTCTGGTTCAAAGACATGAACTGATTTGACTTAAAGTCTTCAAGGGATAAGCTAAGATTTTGGATATGTAAAATTAAACAATTTTGTAGAAAGTGTTGAGGAGCAAAACAAAAATTGTTAGCTAAGAATTGAAAATCTCTATACCTGTGTTTGATTTCTCTGACTACATTTTCAGACTGGAGTGATTTTTGAATATCAAATGAATTGTTTATAGTAAGTAAACTAATCGCCTCTAAAAGAATATGAGTGCTCCCCTTCAATTGTCACTTAATATTAAAAGGAAGCCTTTTTATTTCACATTTTTAAACTAAAATGAGAGCAAAGGTAATGTAATCATCTGTAGTACACTTTGAACAGTGAAAAACATGTTTGGATTTTAGGTGCAGTCAGATACTGCAAGGCCACTGTTTAAACGTTGACAGTGATCTTTTGATAGCCACGGGTGGGATTTTGTTTCTTTACTGGCTCCTCTGGCCTTCTCAGCAGCATTTGTTGTGGTAGATCATGACGTTCTTTGAATGTACTTGATGTTGCTGGTGGAATCATCTGAGGCAGAGTTGGCCTGGTGTTGTTCTTCCCTCTCTCTGTCCTTCCCTCTATTTGTGTCCAGCAGGGAGGGACGTTGCCTCTGGAAAACAAAAGAACAACTTAGGATTTTGTTTCAGCCTATTTGCATTTCACGTATTCAAGTATTGAGCAAAGGTTTCTTGTCAGGCCTTATTATACAGAGATTGGCCTGTATGTTTTATATAACCGAATTTCCTGAGAACACAGAGTTGTTCTTTTAGTGCTGTTTCCCGCTTCCATGTGAATGTGAGTGAATTGAAAGTGAAATGTGAATGATTTGGAATCATGAATTGCGTGCGCTGAGGTTTGCAAGGAACAAAATCCTAGCAGAGCCGGGGTAATAGGCGCAAGCTGGAGGCGTCCCCTCCCCGTCCCCCCTGCTGAAGCATGGAGAAGCTCCACAATCTGTCCAGATTCCTTGTCCTTCAAACAAACCTGGATGAAGGAACACTGTGTGACTGTCACCAACACGACAAGTTCACATGGCTTTATAGCTTAGGAGCCATAAAGTATTTCTCTTTTCTGAAGAGAATTTGAGCTGAGACGCCAAAAGAGAGAAAACTTCTTTTTTTTTTTTCCAAGAGTGTTGTTTGGATTGAGTTTTAGGAATTACTCATAGATAAATTTATTCTGGAACAGTTCTCCCTAACATTTGTATGAATAGTCTAGGAGCTTCCAAAATAAAATTTCATTTTTAATTACCTATTGCAATTGAAATTCACATCCTGACAATAATAAGAGACAATTTTTAAGTGTAAAGGAGTTCTTGAAAATTTGTTGAAAGTGAAACTTTTTTTGTGGAGATATTCTCTATTTTGAAAGAACTTTTAAGAAATGCTCATGGATACAAGTTTTAATTTGCAAAGAGCAAATCCCCAGCATAGCCATGGGAGAGCAAAATGCCTTCCTGTCTTCTAATTGATTCAAAAATGAAAGCAAGTATTGAAATCTTGACATTAAAAAAAAAAAAAAAAAGCAACTCTCTCCTCCCTTTTCATATTCTTGTATTCTGACTGATGATAATGCCATTTTTTGCTCCTGGAATAGGTGGTTGCTTTGCTCTCTGAAGACTTTGATATACAGTCTGTTTTCCAAGTTAAGTCATCTCTTATTTCTGAAGCATAAGAACATTCAGTTATATTTAGGATAAAATATGTTGGGGAGAAGGGAGGTGGAGGACAGAGAGAGAGGATTAATAGCTGATCGTGTACAGGAAAAAGTCACAGAGAATTTTTCCAACAGCCAAAGGACTGACTTTATCTCTACAAATGCTGACAGTCCTGTACATATCAGTGTAAATCAGACTGGGATCTTCTGTTCAGTGGTTGCATACAGGTTTTCAGCTGCAGCTCCTGCTCGGCATTGCTTATCTCCTGTCTTCTCCGTGATCTTGCAGATCTCTGCAGACAAGATCTCTGCGGATCTAGTCAGATTCCTCAAAGGGGAATTCACTACCAACTCAGTTCTGCTCATCAGTCTTGGGACCTGAGGGAAATAAGTCTAGGAAGCAGGTGACTGTCTAGGGAAGTTCAACAGGGGTAAGGTGAGTGTGGTTGCCAGGAGGATCTAGAAACAGTCACGGACAGGCTTAGTGCAAACAATCGGAGGATGGATAGGCCAGAGGGAAAGAAGCCTTGGGAGACAGAGAGCAGCCTGGGTCAGGGCAGATGTTGGTGCAGAGTCCCCRCACCTGACTTCACGGGAGAGCCGTCCACCAAGAACCTGGCTTGTGCTCTCATTTTGCGCTAGAAGGAAAAGGCTTTTCCTCTGGCTACGCATAGTCAAAACACCCACACTGTTAAAGAAGATAACTGGACAACAGAGAATTAGCCTGATTCTGAAGAATGAAAAGGAATGAAAAGGAGAGTTAATTCATCACCAAATTTTCTCCTTAGGGAACCTGAGCAAAAGTGAAATAAAAAGCGGCCAGGTCTTGAAGTATATTTTGTCCAAACCATCTGCATCAACTCAAGCTACTCTAAGAACTCGTTTTCTTGTAAGAAAGCACAGTTTTGGATGGCTTCCTTTTCACGTTATACTTGTTTAGAGCAGTATTTTTGAGATAGTTCTGCAATGTTTATAACATTTGTCAAGCAATGCAGTAGAAAATGGAAACTGTATATTCCTTCTGTTCCCCATAGTATCTTTTACAAGGAAAGTGGGGCCAATGCTAGAAGAAAGTAGAAAACATTTTGACAACTATTTTTCTTTGCYTTTAATGTTGGGGTTTTTTTAATCTTTTTCACCTCCTCTTGCAGAGCATTATGCTCAACTCAGTTTGGCCCTGAGAGTATGCCGTGCTTGTGGCACCAGGTTCTGGGAACTGCCACCTTCACTCACAGGAGCTCATAAAGGGGGCAGATGCGTCTGCAGGGTTTGTGTGAGAGGCTCAGATCGATGGCAGCTCTGCACGGAGGGGAAATCCGCCAGCTCGTGGCCGCCGCTGTCACCGCGGGGCCGGTGCGGGGGTAGAAGCGGGACGTGGCGGGGGTTGCTCCCAGCCGCGGGCGTTAACGGCGCTAACGGCCACGGCAGTAACGGCCGGCGGCGSTAACGGTCGCCGCGCAATAACGGTCGCCGTGGTAACGGTCGCCGCGYGGGGGCGCCCGCGCTCTTCGCGCGCCGCCCCTCAGCGCCCCGTGAGGGGGCGGCCGTTCCCGCCGCCGGTCGCCGCCCGCGCGCCCTGCGGAGCCCGCTCAGAAAGAGCGGAGATAACGCGAGGACGGCGATAAACGGCTCTAGAGAGCGCAGGTGCCCTCTGTCCCGCACGGGCATTAGCCTTGCAGAGCAWCAGGTTGAAAATAATAATAATAATAAAAAAGTGGTTATGTAAAAGTAGTGCATTTGCAGTAGGATAATGATTGGAAATATTATAAAGGATTTGGGATTTGAAGACTGCATTCATTAAGCAGGACTGGAAGAATAACGTTCTGGAAACAGCTCGGAAAAGGAGGAGTAAAATGCTTTGTAAAGTTGCTTTTTTTTTGGTAAAGTTATCTTTCAGAGCAAAACATATAGGATATATTTTTAAATGATTGTAACTTGATGAGTGCGAGCAGATGCAAATAACAGCATTTTTAAACAAACCACAGGTGTTTATAGGAAGGAAGCTGATTAAATGTCACACGTCCTTTTTTGACTTCCCTTCTCCCACCGACAATCTCTTTTAAATGTAGCCATAAAATTAAATGCTGTTTAGAAAGAGAATTGCCTTCCCTGATAAGAATGCAGTATAGCTCCTCACCCATTTCCCCTATCAGTTTGTATCCGAGGCTCAAAGAAAATATCTAAATATAAATCAGTGCACACACAGTTTTGGGAGAACTCATTCCAGGTGCAATCTCACGCTCTAGATCACTGTATTTCATCTCTTGCTCATGCGATATATTGGTAAGGTGGAGTTGCAAAAAGTCCCCATTCCTCCTTAAGCTTTTCCATGAGGAGAGGAAAAGCAGCCAGATCTGTTGGCCTTGGAGAGTGCTGAACACGGAGCATGAGCCCACGGGCCCCGCCAGCGCACAGCGCCTTCACCAGCCTTTCTCTCAAGCAGGGAGAGCTTTAGCTCTTGTGGGCAGAGGTTTTGCTCAAAGTGATGAATCTCCTACAAAAGGCGCCTTTGGGCGTAGGTTTGGGGATCCAGGGAAAGGGCCTCGGCTCTTCCCTATTCRACATCTTGCCATAAATAAAAGATGTGGGGAGAGAAGGAGGCAGGGTAATTAGGCCAAGCAGCACAACACTATTAACAGGTTACTGAACGAAATGGAGGCAGCACGTGGAATTCCGTTGGGAAGGTTTCTGAAATCCGGTTTCCTTTCACCTCTGGCTCTGCTTTGGGGTTCCCTGTGCTGACTGTGGGCGGAGAGGAGCAGGGCTGGCTGCTCTCCATGCCCCGTGGAGGGCTATTTCTGCCCAGACACTTCCACCTCTACAGCACCACCCAGCGCAAGCAGAGGGGCTGGTGTGATTTCTGACAAAAGYGCATCAAGAATCTTCATTTTTTTTCCAAGAAATTCTATCAGATTTTTCTAAAGCTTTTGATTACTGCACCCTGCGTGTTGCCATCACCTGGGCTGAGCGTGCGGCACATCCTGGCAAGCAGGCCGGCGCGGCCGGCGCCGTTCCGGGCTCCGGCAGTTTCCTAGGAAACCCGCAGCCGGGAGAGCCCCAGAGCCGCACAGCGCTTCCCAGTCTGTCTCTGTCTGTGAAACATTAAGAATGAGAAGTTCTAAGGGTACTAATCCCTGAAAACGTTTGGAAATGGAGAGCACCAATAACAGCAGGTGCTCTTGCCAGTGCTGTTTAGCTTCCTCTGAAGAGGACGTGCTCCCCTGGCTGTGCAACGAGATTTTGGTGCTGCTGCTGCTGCTTTGGTGGGATGAAAATTGGCTCTATTCTCTATCCAGTTGAAAAATAAGATCCCTACTCAGAGAATTAAAAGAAATGAAATGTTTTCCTCGGGTTCCCRCAGGATCCTTCAGTGCAGTCATTCAAATCCAACGCCCTGCGCAGCGTGTCCTGCCTTCCCTGTGGTYACACTTAGCTTTCTGGTGAAGGAATGAATAGTTATTTAGCTCAGATATCTGAAACGACTGTCAAAGAATGTCTCCAGTAAAAGCCTGAAATAAATTGCCTAAGATAATGAGTTAGCAGTAAAGAAGAGTCTTAATGAATGAGAATATGTTACAGCTTAGCAACTTCTGTCTTCTACCTGCCATTTTCTAGTTCAGGTCCATGTTGCTGGAAAAGGAAAAGTGCTCTTTAATGCAAGCTGAATGCTTTACTTCATCTATTTAAAATAACATTTAGGATTTATGCGTAATTAAGGCAATCTGAAATATTTTTGCAGCTGACTGCACTCTGARCTATAGCGGCTTTAGCCTATTAGACATTGTTGAGGCGGAGATGTTTACAGCAGCTTGTGTAGTGAACACGCCTCGCTTCTGTAAAATGCTGTTCGTGTGACAGCATCTTGTTACCTCCGTCTCACTGCTAATCCCCCTGTGCATTTGGGAAATGTCCTTTTCTGCCTGTCTTGTTCCCTGTTCTTGCATAGGAGGAGAGAGGAGACTTTCAAGCCCAGCAGGAGCACAGAAGTGTTCAGCCAGAGCTCTGAAAGCTGAGAGATGGCAGCTCTGTTTGCATCCTGCACTTTGCTAGCTCCTTCCAGTTTATTTTTGTCACGGTACATAAGAGTTCCTCCTTCTGTGTCCCACTATATTTTGGATTAAATGTTTGGGGAAAGATAACGACACAAGAATTACATTGTGCCCTCTTAGAGTTCTGCAAGGACAGTATGGCGCTGCAGATCTCGCCTGCAGCCCACGGAATGGGAAATCTTCTGTTTGGAGGTGCTRCTCTGCTTTGTTTGCTCTGTGGAGGAGTTCCCAGCTCGGGCTCGGRATGAGCAACCGAGCTGTTCCAGTGAGCACAGCACCCTGAACACTGACAACTGAAACGTGGCGGTGCAAAGGGGCTGACTAGCTCTTTAACCCACACGGTGAGCTAGAGGCACTTTTGCAAGTAACAGGGTGGTTAGAAAGTTGGAAAATGAACCCTTACACGACATGAAAGCACCTGTGGGAACAAGCCTGTTCCTATGGAGCTATGGAGCCTATGGGAACAAGGGTCAGACAAGCCCTGCAGCTCGGGCAGCCCTACTGGACTGGGTGCGTGAACCTCGTCAGGCCGGGCGCGATTCCGCCGTGTCCGTGTAGGATATCTAAGCTGAGCAGGGACTTTTCCTTTGTGGCAAACGAGATAGGGCAAGTTTCGCAAAGCACATCAATTCCTCCGTGATCCAAATGCACTTTTCCCTTCGAGGGGGAGTTGTGGGTGTTCACATCTTGCAGATACCTTAGTGGAGCCCTAAATCAGCAAAACACTTCAAGCGTGTCCTTAAGTGCTTTGTTGATGAAGGAGATATTAGCTCTTGCTTAATTATCTGTGCTGAACAGGAAGCTGAGAGGCTCCCTGAGTGTCTTTTAAAAAACTTCTGTGCTAGCTGCACTCTGAAACCTTCACTCAAACACTTTCTGTAACTGTCCTCATCGAAGCACCACTCAGAGTGGAATTATTAAATAGTCTGAAGGAAAAGATGGAGAATGAAGGGGAGATATCTCCATGTTCATATCTAAAAGACATCGGGGGACCTTTCATCGCTCTTGGCACAGCCAGCCCTTTAGAATTACTTCACAGGAGGTTAAAAAACAGAAAGAAAAGAAACATTCTCCCCCTCCCCAAAGAGCAGGCAAGAGCAGCTGTTCTCAAGGAGAAAGTTTAYGTCAGCAAAACTTGCACAGCTCGGCTCCAGAAGTTTGTGTCAGCAGCCATAAAGCTGGCCTGTCAGCAGTTCCTTCTCTCCCGTCTTGCTGAGCCATTGCGCCAAAGGCAGGGAGCGCTTCCCAGTAACGCAGCTCGGCAGGTGGCACTTCCCGTGGGATCTATTCGCCTCCCGTGCCACCGAGGTCGGCGTGGGCTTCAATGCAAACCCGTGTTGCTTGTGCTTGCTGCGGGATCACCACGGCACGCAGGTTGTTTGTACTGCATCCTGGCAGGAGCAGCTGTGGCCTCAGCAAAGTCCGTGGATATCTGTGAACCCTGTTAATTCTAAAGAGCTCCCACACAYGCCAAAAAAGTGTAGTCGTTGGGAGGGAAAGTGGGTGATACTGGGGGTTTTGTCCCCAAAGACTTCTGTGGATATTTGAAAAGAAAATGTTGTCCTCTGCTTTCAGTGTGAAGTTGTGATCTTGCTGTTCTGAAAGGCAGGGCAGACAGCTGGGGAGGGCTTTGAATACAGACTGATTTACTGCTTTAATATATGTTTATTCCTCTCTTTCAGTCTCCATTTAACTGTGTTTTGTCTGTCTCCATAAGCACGATGGGGTTTTATTCCTTGTATTGAGGTCACAGTTCCAAACAATTATTTTATTAAAAATTTTATGTGGAGAAAAAGCTTTTTTTATTATTATTTCGGTTTGTTATTGAATGCTGCTTTTCCCTCCTGTGAACAGCCAGCTATTTGCTGTGCTATCCTCATCGTTACTTACTGCGAAGCACAAGAACTTTAAGAAACTAGCAACAAAAATCAGGGAAAAAAAAATCTTGTTTAAAGCACTTAAGGAAGCAGGAGGAAGATGAAGTTTCCAGGCACTCACTGTAGATTCCACCTCTGCCCCTGTGCTGGAGCTCGCCTAGTGGAGTACATGGGGCTCTGAGTCTGTCTTCCGACACTAACACAGACGGCTGAGGCTGCGGCGAGCCAAATCAGCGGGGAAATTGCGGGCGCTCCAAGATGCCCCTTGCCCCCCTGCCCGTTGTCAGCGKGCCCTTGCTGCCAGTTGCCCCTGCGAGCAGCGAGCGGGCAGCGCAGGCCTGGCGGGGCTCCCTGCCTTTTGCTCGGCCCCCACGAGTGCTCTGGACTCACCGGGATGCCTGTGCAGGAGAGGATAAGCAGGGCTCAGAAGTGTCAGGATGCGCACCCAGGASCACGTGTGCCAGGCAGACAAGCTTCAGCAGAGGGGGTCAGTCACCATAACCTCCTTACCCCCAGAAAGGAAACAAAATGAAGCAAAACAAAATAAAGCAAAATAAAGGTATCTGTGTCAGCTCCCTAGCTGTTGTCTGACCACAGCCCAAGCCAAACTTCAAGGTAGACCTTGTCTACATAAGAGCTGTCACTAATTTAACAAAACTATGCYAGACGACAAAAAGTATAAGGAATGCTCTCATGGCTTTGCTGCTGGAGAAGATTTCTTTCCTTAGTTTTCTTTTATTTAGATAAGTTTGTCTCTTATTCTTATTTAAATCTTCTTGACCTAAAATCTGGATACTCAAATATAAAAATGAGGAAAGGTCTAACAATCTCTGTATCCATTATTTGCTTTTTTCCCACTGGCCTTCAGTCAAATCAAATAAGTGAACTGAAAAAAAAAACTTGAAAGAGCAGTGACTACTCTCTAGCTTAATGATTTTCCTTTCCTTTCCTTTCCTTTCCTTTCCTTTCCTTTCCTTTCCTTTCCTTTCCTTTCCTTTCCTTTCCTTTCCTTTCCTTTCCTTTCCTTTCC
>NW_020456021.1:1458960-1466943 GCF_003342845.1 Nothoprocta perdicaria | reverse complement strand
CTTCCCCTTTCCCTTCCCTTTCCCTTTCCCTTCCCTTGCTCCTGAGAGCTGCAATCTTTAAACAACTGAAATTATTTCAGGGCCTCACAACGGCCAACTCTTTCTCTTTACCTCTGACTTTGGAATTCACCACAAATTAGGCTGGAAAGGAGAGAAACAAACCAAACAACAAACACCTCTTTAGTTGGCTAGAAGAARGGGGAGGAAGAGGGGAGAATGCTGTTTTCCACTAGCACTGGATTTTCTTATCTTCCCCTTGATTCACTTTAAAAGCCATCACTGTGTTCTTTCCATCCACCTATCATCTCTGTCTTCAGAAACACTATTTTTTCCCTAATGCAGAGCTCAAACTGTTTCATTTTTAGCTTTAGCYATTTACACCAAACCACTAATTCCCAGTGGAAATATTTCCCTTTCTTTTGTTATTTTRTTCTGTGAATATTTATACAGTTATCTTGCTGTTTCCTTTTATTCTTATCCCTCTAGGCCAAATAAATGTAGGTCTTGTCATCTTTCTTTCAAAGTTGTATTTTTAAATAATAAAGGAGTGTTAAATATAGCAGAAAACATAATGTGTCTTCACAGTAATTGAGACTTTTAGAGACAATGGTACCCATTTTACTAGGCCCAGCAATCATATGTTATGAATTAGTCCCCTGTCACAAGTTTTGAACATTTGAAATAATAACTGTCCTTTAAAAATAATTTATCGTGTGTTGCTGGCGCTCTGAAAACCCCTTGTCAGGCTTCACGTAAATTCTCCATCTTGCTTCAATACTAATTACAATGAGAACTGGAATGTTTAATTTCGCGACACCGAATTAATTTTTCCCTGTGCTCCCTGAAACGCTGTGCAATAGCTCGGAAACTTGGGCRACATCTGACACGGGTCTGCAGGGTGCCTGATGGAAACTGCGGCCTGGCCTCCCCTATCCTGCTCTGGCAGCGCTAGCGCTATTCATCCTTAGCAAGCGGGATTGGGAAGACGTCCAGGTTTAGCAGCCTTTTCCGGGGGGAACTGGAAAGTTCAAGAGATTGAGGGATTTAGAGATCCTTAACTTCCACATGATCTGTTTGAATTGCTGGTAACAGAAAGGCTAAATGTACCAAATATATTTGCAAAGCCTCTTACTTACTTTTTGTATATCAAAATGTAGCTTGTAATAAACTTTTAGTGATCCCTCTTTCCTGGAGAAGTCACGGAGAAGCTCACTAGATATTTACTAGAATGTGACAGAAATTTAGCTCTTGTGTGTTTCACTCCTAACTTTATTGGTTCACTACATCTTTTTTCACACAGTACTGCCAAATTATTACCTCACAATACATATATACATATATACATATATACATATATACATATATACATATATACATATATACATATATACTTTTGTTCAACTCATATTCACAGATAGTCTTGAAATTAATATTGGGAGTGAGGAGAATCTGAGCTTTTTCACCGATCCCTGTATTAAGACTTTGTCTACCATTGGTTAAACCTTCTTAGTGAAGTTTCAGCCAGAATTATTCTGATGATTGCACCAGGACTAAAAAGAAATGCTTTGCAGATAGATCTTTTGAATGCTTTGAATGGTAATTTGAACTTTGCAAGGCCCTGCATTCGGTTCCAAACACTGGAAATGCTAAAGCGGACTCATAATGAGTGATAGAAAGTTACCCTTTCCAGGTGACACTCTAGACATAGTGCCAGTGTACTGACTTTAAACTTACTCAGCAAATAAGCAATAAAATAAGTCTACAGAGGCAAATAAAACTACAGTTCTTAGAATTTACTCCAAATAGGTACATCATCAGTATGATTCAGAGGTATGTTATACGGGCTTGCTAATAACTCTCTCCTAAAATACGAATTTCAGGCAATTCTATCAGCTTTATTGTTACTTTCTAAGTTTAGTCTAAATATTTTTGTCAGATGTGATTGTTCCCTTTAGGGATTATAAGATATATAAATTTCTCAAGAAGCAGTTGTAGCAATTTTTCCTTTCTTACCCTGAAAATTGTCCTTAAATTTTCAGTTAGATTTAATATTACTTCTAGCTCAGAAAAAGTTTCCTTCCAGCTTGAATTCAGGATGCCTGCATCCTGCTTTGAATTTAAAAAAAAAAAAAAAAGTAATTTTATTTTCATTGTTGGAAAGAAATTTGGTTTGAATTTCCATTATTTTGCTTGTATAACAACCCAGTTCAGACATGATCATGCTGGAAGAATCTAAAAATTGAAGCTCTCTGTGCCCTAAAGCTAAAGGTATATTGGTTTGTYTTCACTTTTGCAAGGAAAATGGTTTAATTCTTGTATCTTTAAGATAAATATTAAAACTATAGATATCTTGCCTGTGAGATGAACAGATTTTGGGAATGATTCACTGTTCACAGCAGGCATCTGTTGCTCTCGGCCTGTCTGGCTTCTTCTGATCCAAAAGGAAACTGGTGCCTCAYGGGCCATGCCCGTCTGAACTGAAGTGAAGCAGTCTGCTAATGTCGTGAAAGGCTTGAAAGAAAGAAAGTAGAAGGCTAAACTGTGTGCCCGATCTTGGAAACAGGTGGATGGAAACAAGCGCAACTCATTTTCTTGCAAAATGCTTTGACTCTGCAGTAGCAGCCAGCAGAAGCCACAGGAATCAATGGACTCCATTCAGATCCTTAAGCATTGGTGTCTGTTTATTTCCTAGATACCCGGCCTGGTCTCCAGCTGCTGCTCCAGAAGGGTACACATTTCCATTGAATTCTGCATCACCTTCACCAGTGCTGTGTGAGCACATGCTCTGGGTGTCCCTGCTGGAGCAGGGGGTTGGAGTGGATGATCTCTGGAGGTCCCTTCCAGCCTCAACCATTCCGTGATTCTGTGATTTTGTGGCCTGTCCTAGGTGGATCCCCAGGGTCTCTTGGGTGCATTGGCCCACTGCAGGGGCAGCTCTGCACCCAGCTCTGCCCTGCACATCTCAAGCACCCCAGGGTGCTCCCTGTATCTATCCCCACCTGAGTTCAATACAGTTATCTTGGCAACTATGCAGACATTTTATGCCAAGGAACCATGTGGAGTAGCTGCTTAAATACCTGCTTCTCTGTGCTGCTGCACTTCTTGGTACTTACACTCTTTGGCCTGAAGGTTAATTTCAGCTTGTCTAGAAGGGTTACACTATGGCCTAACACTGCAATATAGACAAACCCTTACAGGGAACTGCTTGCACTTCTTCAGAGAACCTCGGGGGGAAATGAAGACGCCCGTTTCCCCTTTGTGGTAGCCTGAGTTCCCTGGGGAGAGGTGGTCTTTGTTGCCTTTCCCCCATCCTGCTATTTTTATATATATGAATATATATGCATATAAATATATATGTAAATATCTATATATACATATATACACGTACTATAAATAGGGAGTGTGGGTGACTGTGCTTTGGAAAGCTAAAATTAGATTTTCAGTTTTAAGAACGGTGCGCGGGCCTGGAGCGGCGGCTGGGCCTTGCTGCCTCTACCTGTTTGCTCCGTTACCATAGATACGGCGCTGCCGTTCCTGGGAGCCGTTTCCCAAAGATTCCTCCTCGTGGAATTACTGCATGCAATTACTCACAGATACCAGCAGAAAAGCTTGGGAAATGAGGGTGACATCTACTGCATTTGCCTCCGACGGGTTCCTGCTCTATCTGCTCGACCCGTACACAGATCCTGCCCTCCGGGTTGCTCTGGGCTCCGCTCTTCCCACACGTAATTGCTGCCATTTTACCTGCACCGATTTGGGTTGGCACCAGCACCCACTGCTCATCAGGAGAAAATAATTAGTGCTTCTGGTCCCTGCTGAGTATATTGGTGCTTAAGGCTTAAAAGATTGATTATCCTAAGTCATTTTCACCGACTGTTGGAGGTTAAAGTGTTAAAGAAGTGCACACCTCCTCAAAAGTGTCTGCAAGGATTTGAGGTCCTAATGGGGGACTGCCAAGCTTTAGGGGACCATAAATCACTGTGGACCCAGCGGTACCAATGATTTGTATTTCTCTAGTAACTATTCCTTTCGCCCTGGACAGCCACGAAATAAAAGGCATTCCCTTGCCCCAAATGATGGATCATGTTGGCATAACTGAAGGAAAATAGCAGATGGTATAGATGCATGGGGGAATATAAACAGCCAGCCAGGGTCAGGCTGGTGCCAGTCTCAGCATAGCAGCTTTCTACAGTTGGATTTTTGAGGCTTCGTGACAGTGGACTGTTTCAGTGGAGAGGCACTGCATAAACACAACTGCCATTGAGCATGGATAAAAGGAAAGGAGGAATAAATTCTACACATTTTGTAGAATTTCTAAAAAGTAAGGAAGCCTGTTATTTTTTGTGTGATAACTATTTACAGTATTTTTTTTTTTCTGTGAATAACTCACTACTAGTTGCCACAGCCCTTCAAGCAGAGGGGAAGGTAAAGCCTCGAGAAGGATGTTTCTTGTTGTTTGTCCTACAGAATTCAGTCCTCAAAACCACTCTGGCTAAGTTGACAGGATTCTGTTTGAGACTGATGCCTTAATATGGGTGTCCAGAGCCTTGCAAAGGTTATACACTCATAGAATCACAGAATCACAGAATCCTTAAGGTTGGAAGGGACCTCTAGAGACCATCTAGTCCAACCCCCTGCACATGCAGGATCACAGGGCTGCCTCCAAGAGGGTCTTGAAGGTCTCCAGAGAAGGAGACTCCACAACCTCTCTTGGCAGCCTGTTAAAAGTGCTGTTCCAGTGCTCCAGTGCTCACTCCCATTTCAGTGAGCAGAGGCATCAAAGCAGCTCTTCACTAGTGTTTGAGGAATGATCTCTCCAGATCCRTGCACAGTTAACAAGCCACCAGGGTCAAAGAATCAAACAAGTCACCGTGTCAAATCTGGTTGAGAGTGTCTGGGGCAAGCAGGCAGAGATCCTGCACTGTTACATCCTGTGGGTTTCCCCACCACAATGCATTGCCAAAGCTTTATCCTCATTTTGAGGGCCTTTTCATGCCTGTCACATCAGCTCATTGCTATGTGTTTATTCGAGTACCCGGTGCGCCAGCTCGGTGGGAACAGGTACAGCCCGAGCACCCACGGGGGACAGAGGCAGAGGCCTCAGCAGCACACTGGGCCAGTGTCCTTCATGGGCCTTGCTGGGGCGTCACTCACCTCATCCGCCCTCTCACACTCCCTGCGTTCAGTTGTCACAGCACTTTGTGGCATTTCGTCTTAATTTAGAGCTAATTTTACAAGTGTACGTGTGGGTGAGGGCGGTGCTCCTGTTACTCACATTCCCCGTGCGACTCCCGCAGCGGCGCTTACACAAGCTGAGGTCTCAGGTGAGTTGTTCAAGGCCAGGAAGGCAGCCTGGCTTGGCTTTGGCCAAGGCCTGCGACACTAAGTCCCTGACTGGGACCGATGTACATTAACACAAGCAATAATAGGCTAATTTAGAAGGAGAACAAGATTGATGCTGCTGTTATGAAAGGCAGACACGGAGAAGGCTGTAAATTCATGTTCACATCTGAAGTTACGTGGCATTTTCTCTATTGTTATATTGCTCAACTTTTCTAGTTTTCTTCATTCTTTGAGGAAAGAACCTTTTCAGTGGAATAATGCTTGATTATTTTAATGTACATCTCCTTTGCAAATGAATGGGGAGAGTTARAGAAGCAGTATCACATCAGTGTATGAAACCATGTTATATGCAGAGACACCCACAGACAACCAGAATTGTCTCTGTTGCCTTTTGCCATGCAGAGAAGCTGCAATTGTATCATCTCCCATCCTATTCTATTTGAGTAGAAGTAGGGATATTTTGAACAGAGTCACAAGGACTGCTATTTTAGTTTTTAAAGAGCATTAGCTATTAAGTACTGAATTGTGTCTCTTTAGTTTGGGCATAGTATGCAATAATAAAAAAGTATAGATCATAGCATGAAAATCAACAGGAAGTATAAACACAGTCTCGGAAAACCACCACAATAAAGTCTAAATGTTTACAAATGTAGAGATTGACATAAGTATAGAGACTGACATCACTTTATGTGTATTTTTTTCCATTATACATCTGTTTTACAAAGCAAACAATTGATGAGATATCCTGATTCAAATGTACTTTAAAAAGTTGTGGGGTTTTGGTTTAATTTTAATGTTATGGAGGCAGTTCTGCTAAAATTTTCTTCAGAGCAGCCTTCCTGCGGAAGCTCAGATTTAACTATATACTGCAACGTATTTGTGACAGACTGAAGCAGTTTACTGGCCTTAAAAATGTACCTGCAGAAATGTGCCAATCTAGCCTTTTAAATCAAAACGATTTTAAACAGCGAATGTAAAATATGTAACTTYTTGTTTTTCCCCTGAGAATGAATAATACCTCTCTTTACAGGAAAGGTAAGGGCTTTTTAACTTCCTTAAAGCTATGCAATGGCAAATACATTGCATAAGGAAGATCTTAAAGTTTGTGAAGCAATGAAGACTCTTAGATAATCTCATCTGAAGCAAGACTTGTAAAAATACGTTATAGCGGTTGCCCAAGTCTTTTCCAAAAGTTTGACCTCAAATCAGTGRGAATTCAAGAATTTCTTTAAGCAGACTGCAGTATGATTCAGAGCATCTCAAAGAGCCCAGTTGTGCCTGTCTAGTGATGCTTCTGCCATCTTATAGTTTAATGTTTTAAGCTAAGTATTCCATGTTGGGACTCCAGCAACGATGCAGTGACTGCTTACCAGTGTGCTGCACTCAGCAAGGTCAACAGCATGGAAAGGGTCTTCGTGCATTGCTTTGCTCTTTGCACTGCTCTTTTGCAGATATATTCACCTCTAGGCAATAACATCACAGTCAGTCCATGAAGAAGCCCTCGCTCGGATGAGGTCCTACAGCTCTACTGCTTGCTATAAGTAAGTGAAATCCCATGGACAGCTGTATTTTGAAACTGCCAGCAATATCAGACAGATCTGTTTACTTAGAAAATCCAGAAGAGCCATGGGATATCAGCAGGTATTTTGTATTCTCAGTTAGTTCACTACTCAGGTCTTGTACAGAACTTGTTTCAGCTTATGCTTAACGGATGTTTCCTTTATTTTAACTTTGAATTTGCTAAGAGCGGTGCAGAATCTGTTTGATGGTTATTCTGTGGCGGGCTGTGAGGACGACTAGGGGACTGCAGTGTGTCTCCTATAAGAAGAGGCCAAGAGAGCTGGGATTGATTAGCCTAGAGGARAGAAGATTGAGAGGGGATCTTATCAGCGTGTACAAATATCTTAAGGGAATGTGTCAAGGGGATGGAGCCACACTAGTTTCAGTGAGGTCCAAAGATACGTCAAGAGGCAATGGCTACAAACTAAAATTCAAGCAGTTCTGCCTGAATTTGAGGAAAAACTTCTTGACTATGAGGGTGACAGAGCCCTGGAAGCCCTGAGGCTGCCCAGAGAGATTGTGGAGGCTCCTTCTCTGGAGATGTTCAAAACCCACCAGCACATTATGCCATGCAACATGCTGTAGGTAAATGCTCTTACGCAGCGAGGTTGGACTAGATGATTTCCAGAGGTTCAKTCCTCTTGGAGGAATGGTTCATTCAACCTCAATGATTCTTTACTTTTCAGTGGACTAACTTAGCTGTCTGGCCTTTCTAAGTAACTGCAATAGTCAGCAGAGCAAGGGGCTCTTCCATGGGATATTCAAGTTATGTTTACATAAGCAATTACAGCAAATTAATAGCAGCCTTGCAGAGCAAAGTAATCAGTGTTGAGGACCTGACAACCACCTTAAACATTTTAGTGATTTTTTTTCCTTTTTTTTTTTTTTTTCCTCCCCAGACTAGTCCTAGGCTGGTCTCATAGAATGAATGTCCATTGCAGATAGTGTATTAGCAGCCCTTGTGGAGTCATCTTTCAGCTTAGTTTATAAAGGAAAGGAAAGGAAAGGAAAGGAAAGGAAAGGAAAGGAAAGGAAAGGAAAGGAAAGGAAAGGAAAGGAAAGGAAAGGAAAGGAAAGGAA
>NW_020456021.1:1450802-1458675 GCF_003342845.1 Nothoprocta perdicaria | reverse complement strand
GCTAATATGTCCAGGCACGGAAGACAGATTTCTTCTTGGCTAACTTCAGATAACATTAGTCTTGATGTCTACGTGTGAGAAATTCAGTTGATATTCTTTTATAGAGAAAGCAAAGACCTAGTCTTTGCTTTATCTGACCTAGTTTAAATATCTAGGTTAGGATGAAGTGAATCATCACCTGAAAGTTTTAGTTTTTCTCCACTGACTGTAAGGGGAGCAACTGGCCAGAGGCCCAGTGCCACACGGTAGGTGTCTACAGGTACCTAAGAAGCCCATCTCTGCTTTCTGTACCTTGGCCAGCCTTCAGAGACGCACTTGAGGATTCCTGTTGAAGATTTTGTCCGTTTGAAGCAGCTTTCTCATTTTTCGTTGTTTGCATATCCAGCATGTGAATCTCAACTTCTTTCACAAGTTTTATTCAGTTCCTGATGCTTTTCCTGTGGCCCAAAACTGCTCCTAAACATGTCAGCCATCACTAGCTTTTGCCTCATGATCTGAGCTCCGATCCCCATTAATTCTCAAAATTGCATAAAGGAATAATCACCCTGGAACAAGGTTTAATTTATATCCTGGTGGTTGACTGTTGGCATTAGTAGCTCGCAGTGTATTAACATACTGAATTATCAAGAGCCTTCAAGGAATAATGAATCCTGCTTACACTGTCTTTCTGCCAGAGGCATTTCTTTGTAATGTAAATGAAAGCACACCAAAGCTGTTATAAACATGTCCCACTGCTGCATCTGCTCAAACCAACAGCACCAAAAAGAGCTGCTTCCACTGTATCTTTTCAGTTTTAATACGATGCTTACACTAGAATCAATGCTACATTTTTCACTCTGGCATGTTGACAGTCCTATAGAATTATCCCTGCTTAAGGATAACTATGAACGGTGTTAAAGGCTGACAAATTTCATAGAAGAATAATGCAAAAAATAATTATTATTTTCATCTGGAGCAGCAGAGGGAGAAGATTCCTTGAAATTGCCAACACCTGCCTGACACGAGCTGCTTACACGAGAGTTTCAGGCAGCTCCCTTTAAAAATGTCTCTGTAAAAATCCAGAACGCTCCATCCTGCTGCTCATGCATGTCTGGCGATCCTTATTGTGTTTTCATCCTGATTCCTTTGAAAGATTTGTTTCTGTGTGCAAACACGCATCGTGCTTTTTCTGCCGTGGTCCTTGCAATGTTAGTGTTACCTCTTGGTCTTTAGCCTCCCACCACGAAGCACCACCACCACAAAGCACCACAAGCCAGGCGATGCCGTCGTTTAAATGTTCCCCAGAAAAGCTACAACAAAAACACAATTATTTTTATTATACTTGTTATTACATTGCATTTGTTTACCGTATTTCACACAGTAAATTTTGCCTCTGTTTTCTTACATTCRACACATTTCTGGTGTAGGATGAGTATCATTGTTTCAGGCTGTGACTATGATCACAAGCATATTGCTTTGCAGCTCTTACCCCCTTGATATGAATCCTCCAGTCCCCCACATAAGCTGCACTTGCTCAGCAAGGAAGCTGCTCCTTGCTCCCTGTCACTGGCCTGGACGGCCCTTTTCTGCTTTGTCCATCCCCAGCTCTGCCTGCTGACTCTGGAACCGGCCAAGCTTTCTTAGCCTGTTCCCTGATTTGAGCTTTGCTTCGTAATGAGCCCTAGGTGACAGTGCCTCTGAACAGCTTTATCTACTGCCAGTTCTGGTTTTATCTGTAATTATGGTGACACGGGGTGTCTTTTAGTTTTGCCTTTAGTGTTACTTAACAGCACTGCCAATGAAATGTGCACTCCGTTATTCACCCCACAKTTTGGAATATACCAGCTCACTTAACATTTTCTTGACAAATGCCCCTGGAGATTCCTCCCAAATCCTGATGCAAGCAAACTCCTGGATATGATGTACTGAATTAGGACAAAGCACTCGTTGTACTGTACTGTACTATAAAGCTCATTACCATCACTATTTGGTGGCCTACTTTGTCACATGCAAAAGGAAAATGATGTGCTTACTCACTCGTCACTTTATTTCAGGCAGAAATGAACCCGTTTGGATGCCAGGGCTTCGTTTGACTTGGTCAAACACGGGTATAAAAGAACAGCGGTGTCTTTCCAGGGCACATCAAAGGCTGCCGCTGCTCAAGCTGTCAGATAGTTTAAGCTCTAACATGGCAAGTTAGAAAATGGAACGGGCTAATTCTGGAATACTGAATATGCTCCCTCTATTCAGATAATTTGGCCACTGCATCAGATCCCTGAAACAAATGTTTATTATGATTCTGTTAGGTTATGGTTAAAACCTAACTTCTCTGCCATAAATGTACCAGGAAAAAAATAAATCCCTGTGTGACCATACAGCATGTTAGCCCTTCTGTGTTGCTAGCAGGAGAACTTCATGTCTTTCCACGTGCCATCCTGCATGCTCTGTTCAGGTGGTTCATATGGCTAATGCATTGGAGACGCTGAGAAAATAAATGGGGAGATTTTACAAGCATTACTAAATCATGTTTTCTTCAGAATAAAGGCATGCAATAACATCATGACCAGGCTGTCCTGTGGTGACCTAAAGCCCATGACAGTGAATGCTGGAGATAACAAGTAGGATAAAATAAATCAGGCTTTCATCCCAGCAGCTGTATCTATGTGCGCTAACTGAAACTCACACACTACAAAACATAACATGCTTCAGCACTATCTGAAATCAGTGTAGTGCCACACGCTGTGGGTCATTTGTCACTTCTGCAGTAGCTGAATTTGGGGACTTTGTGGTCTGCCCCCTCCAACTGCCCCACTCCGAGGATGGAGGGGCTGGGGAAGGGTCCCTGAGGTGCCACCAGTGAGTTACCTGCAGGGCTGCCACCCAAAGCAGCCGGGCTCTTGTACAGTTGGGGAGCTGGACCTRTGTTTTAACGCTGTGCTGAAGAGGTTTAACTAAGATAGCCCCACTAGTTATAAAAATCATGGGGCCTGAGATGGTAAAGGAAGCCAGAATTGGTGGCAGCTTCCATTTCTGATTTCATTTCTTTTTAATCTCATACYAGGAATTTTTTCTTTATTCAGAAACTCAAAGCTCAGTGAAGCATCTGTGACTGAATTAAAAACAGCTTCCCGGATGAAATTCTTTCCCAGTTTATTTCCATGGGTTTTCTGCACATGACATAGGAAGCATGATAGTGTCATGCTACGCTCAGTGGTCCCAGGCAGATGAGGCCTGAAGCACCTTCGCCAAGTGCCCGTGGAGGCACCTTAGCCGAGCTCTTGCACAGGTAACCAAAGGGTGCTGACCCTTTGCCAGCTGGGCCAGTCTAACTAAAGGGCCACGCAGGACCCAGCTTCAGGTCAGTGTTCACCCCACGGCATCTCACTGGGGCCACGTCCCATCCTGCARTTGGGATCGCTGTGTCTCAAGAAACTGGCTGCTGCCACGTGACGTGTTGGCACCTGAGCAGCATCTTTGTGCATCAGAAGCTGGAGAACCAGAATGAGCCTGCTGCTCCTTTGTAAAGTGTTAGGATGAGACAGTGTAATAAACAGTGCTTTAAGATCTTCAGGATTTTAATCACAAGCCAGCMAAATCAGCCAGAGGAACTTTCATTGACTTTAGAGATCTTAATGCACAGAACTATGGTGTCTAGTATGATCTATGTGTAATCTTTTCTGTGAATTAATTTCAGGTTTTTCAGAGAAAAAAAATACAGATTGATTTCTGAGCTTCCATTTATTTAATCATTTCCAATGACATTCATTAGATTCAGATCATAGAGAACTTCATAAATTAGATGCACCTTGTATGGGTCTTACATCAGATAYGGCATTTCAGCAGTCTGGGCATTTGCAGCTGGCCATTTACAGAAGCAAARAGGAGAATTAAACTTCACCATGGTTAGAAATCCATTGGGAAAGCCCCATTCCTTTGAAAAGCAAACAAACAGGGTACCAAATCCTTCTGAGATCTGCAGTCAGTTACAACTGCTCTGTACAAACAGGCCTGCCTGACTGGGGACCCTTGTCCAATTAGCTGGAAAATTAGCTTTGAGCTGGTGCATATGTGTGTGTTAGTAACTCTGTAGCTGAGGCATTTCTGCTGCACTCCTGCCTTTCCGCCCTTCAAAAATCCACCTTTGTATGTTAAAGTATCCAGTATGAATCATTTTACATTATCTACCCTGAATTTCATTTTACCAAGGTGATTTATTTTGCCCACTTCTGTCATTTATCAGAGCGGTATTATAGTCTACTCTTATCCTCTAAAGATGCATAATCCCTCTCAGCTTCATATCAGCTTAATATTAGATTCGTAGGATTCCCCACAGCTGTTAATTGACCTCCTTGGCACCCTATTCAAAACATCTCCCAAGGTAATGATGAAGTATTTCAATTACCTTGTACTTAATATGTAATCGAATTTTACAAGTCTCACACTGATAWGCAGATAGCCTCACTTTCTAGAAAGTGATGTTGCATCCATCTTGAAGTGCTTATACAACCACGTCCTCATAAAAGAGAAGAGTTTGGTATAATTTATTTTTGATAAATCCAAGATGTTTTTAATATACACTCCTTTAGCTACAACACCAACAATTAGGTGCTACATAACCAACTATGTTTCTCAGCTTTACTAAAGCTGATATCTTATGTAATAACAGTTTGCTGCTCCCCAGGTCTTGTCCTCGTCCTTCTGCTGACCTGTGTTCTGCAGAAGTGAGATTACCAGAGTAATCAGTACTCATTAATGGAATAATTAATGGAGTAATCATTACTCCAGTACTGGAGTAATGGAGTAATTACTGGAGTACCAGTAGCTTCCTGCTCTACTGGCATATTTTAGTAAACAGGTGCCCCAATTTCACCAGGTCCTCAAAAATGAATACCAATGACTCTTGAGATAACTCATATTAATTCTTTTATTATTATTTAAAAAAAAAAAAAAAAGTTTTGTGGGGATCTAAGTTCTCAGATATTACCCTAAGAAGCCACATAAGGTGACAAAATTTCTCTGTGAGCCCTGACTGCTTTACCTCTGGCTCACAACCAGACCCAGCAGYAAGCAGCGACTGTGAAGGACAGACATTTTCACAGGAGAAATGCTCGTATCGGGGAAGTAGAGACCTGCCATTCAGAGCTTAGAATATTCTCATCTCAAAAACTTCAACCCATGTCCTTCTGGGCAGCTGAGAGACGGCTGTGAGTAMTTCTGGACAGAAACAGCAAATGACTCATTCAGAGAAGGAATTCTCCCTCCTCATTCAGCTACACAATAGTGCAACCAGGTGTTAATAGGCAGAACCTGGACGTGCCGCCTCGCACTGACTAGCTGGTCTCGCTGGATGCTGATCTGCACAAGAGTTGTTCAATTTTTCCTTTCTTGAGCAAACCCTCTTCTGAGTGGGTTCTCCACAGTCCAATGATAAGGTAATGGACAAAAGTCAACTGAATGAAAATTGACTGCAATTAAAACAGAAGCAATTTTGAAGGGTATCTGAAATACTTTGAGGGTTGCACCATTTGTCCTGCTGTCATGTTTTAAAGTGCCACAATGACAAGCAGTTGATTCAGTTTCTAATTTGAGAGTTCTTCTAGATTGCCTGCTGATAATGAACTCCATTACAGCAGTAAGTAATCCCTTGTGACAGCTCTGGTTGGCTACAAAGACCTGTGCTACCCTGGTGATCAGGCTTCAGCCATCCCTTCTGTCATCTCTTGTGTAGACTGCAAGCAGCAGGGCATACGAAGCTATCAACCCTTTAGAAAGTCCAAAACACTTTGCAATACTTCAATTATCTGCATCACATCACCTCAGCAGCACAGTTTTCTGTAAGCAATTGAAAGCAGTCCTTGGCTCTTGGCAATGGCCTCCCTAGCAATATCAAGTCAATTCATTTGATTCCCAGATTTTATTTCTACCAGATAAATAAAAAATCTTCCACACCTCTATGATGAGTTTGGCTGACAATGATGGCTGACAGCTTTGCTCTTCAGGTAGAACTGAACTTTCTAKAATAAGGTGCAAGTATTTGCATAAGAAACAGAGCTTTCTTACAGGATGATCTCCGTTTGTGGAATCAATTACCATGCAAACTAAAGATCACCCAAACTGTGTGCTTTTGAGACTGTGCTGTCCCCAATATAAACACAGTCAATGTGAAGGAGCGTTGATAAAAGCAGCAGTAGGGAAAGGGGGGCAGAGTTGGTCTGCACTAGAACCTGTTGATGTTAGTGAAGAGGCTACTCAGCAAGGAAGCAAGGCGAGTGGCTTCCAGACCCTAAATCCTGTAACAAACTGTGTTCTCCCAGTTGCAGCTGTAGCATCCAGCTGTAGGACTTCCCTTTTATGACCTTCCTGGTTCCTGCCTGACAAAGCATGTTAAAGCATTGCCTACTGGCGCAAATGAGGCTGGATCTGCATGTTCGCTGTGGGCATTCCTGGATACTGCACTCCAAAAATTTGCCATAGAACTTGAAAAGTTGTAAGAAAAAGTCACAAGTACGACCAGCATGATGAATTGGCTTCCATACTAGGTAAGACTGCAAAGGGTAGGACATTGCCTCTTAGAAAAAGGCAGAAAGTATAGAAGTGATAGAGGTCTATAGGTCTATAGTGAGTAGCATTGACGTGAATAGGGAGCAGTTATTTACTGTCTCTAAGAAGCAGTCAGTATAAATAAAATATATAAAAAAWTATATCACACATTTAAACCATGTATGGTTTACATTGTCTAAGTAYGTAACAGAGGTCAAAAGTATATATAAGTAGCATAAAAGGGAGATCGTGCAAACTCATAGGTCAGGTCCATTTGAAGCTATTAAAATGAAGATTCAGAAGCATCTTTTTTGCTCTGGATTTTTCTAAACCTTTGTTTTTTTCATAAGCTGGCAAGATATGCCAGGGTAGAGACTATTCAGTGAATGTCCTGTTTCTTTCACTAAATATCCCTAACCAATCACTTCCAAAACAGGAGAGCAGACAAGATGGACCTACTATCACGATCATCCTGCTGTTCAAACTAGTGTTGTGGAACATGGTACCCCGCCAGTATTGGAGCAAAATAGAGGCAGAAAGGCCTTGAACCAAATGCTGGGAAGCGGGGCTTGCCTGGGATCACCCGCTTTGCTCTTGGACTGAAGGTGCGCAGCTGGATCCGAGGAAAGCAGCAGCTGATGTGATGGTGATAGAGGTTGGAAAGGCAAAAGTCTTCTTGTTAGTGTTTGGCAGGAGAAGCAGTTTTCACAGCACCACAGAAGAGTTAAGGTCATCACAGAATTGCTGAGGTTGCAAGGGACTTCTGGAGATGACCTGGCCCAATTTCCCTGCCCAAGCAAGGCCACCTTTAACAGGTTGCCTGAACCACACCTGGTTGGGTTCTCAGCATCTCCAAGGTGTTCAACCACCCTCAGAGTGAAGAGTTTTCTCTGTTTTCTGCAGACAGGATTTCCTCTGTTTCAGTGTGTGCCCATTGCCTCTCTTCCTGTCCCCCCGAGAAGAGTCTGGCTCCTTTCACCCTCCCACAGCATATTTACACACACTGGTAAGATTTCCCGTCACCCTCCTCTCCTCCTGCTAAACAACTAAACAGTTTTGTGTTTGCCAAACGGTTTGGGGGCCAGGGAGGTGGAAACTGGGCTCCTGAGGTAGGTTGAGATGTTAAGTCAGGTCCCTATAGTTTGACCACGCAGCCATAGATGCCTTTAGGTAAACCGCAACTGTAAAAGCTCGCTTGAAGCAAGGCCTGAGAACCAGGGTACTGCCAGTCATTGCTATCCCTGTAAAATATGCGTAGTCCGTGTACTCAACGTGCACCTGAAGATGATGCGTGTGTAGAACAGTGCACAAGGACAAAGGGATATACTGGATATGTAAGATCGGTCTGGAGAAT
>NW_020456021.1:1430722-1450129 GCF_003342845.1 Nothoprocta perdicaria | reverse complement strand
GGCCCCGGCGCGGCCCGGCCCGGTTCGGCGGCAGCAGCAGCAGCAGCGCCCGATGGGCGGCCTGCTGAGCGGCGTCAGCTTCAAGGAGCCCACCACGGTGGAGGACTGCGACTCCACCTGGGAGACCGACTCCGAGCCCGAGGCGCCGCGGCCCGACGGCCCCGAGGCGGCCGAGCCGCTGCCCGCCGCCGCGGAGGAGACTCCCCCGCCGCCGCCGCAGGACGAGGGGGAGCGGGCGGAGCAGGACGGCGCCGGCCCCGAGCAGGTACCGGGGCAGGACGTGGCCCGGGCAGGGGCCGCGGGGGCCGGGCAGGGGCTCGGGGGGCCGGGCAGGGGCTCGAGGGACCGGGTAGGGGCTCGGGGGGCCGGCCCGGCGCCGCCTTCCCCGACGGGCCGCTCGCTGGAAGCCGAGGAGGCCCCGGCCGGGCGCGGGGATGAGCCCGGCTCCAACCTCCCCCGGGAATATGGATGAGTTGAGCATCTTTATTTATTTATTTAACTCATTTGGCCTTCGGTTTGAGAGTAGAGACTCATTTCTGCACATGGGTTAAAAAAAAAAAGGAAACCTGTTGTTACGGTGGGGCTGTGAGAAGGAACTGCAATGGCTGTTGGCTCTGCGCACAGAGCCGCTTCGGCTCTGGTTTTCCTGCTGGGAAAAGCTTTCTGGGTGACTTTCTGAGGTCAGCTGGGTTATCTGCATTGGCCTGGACGGGCCCTGGCTGCCTCAGCCCGYGGCCTCCGAGCAGGACAGGGGGGTCAGTCTAAGTTTTCCTAGGAGCCCAGTGGTGATTTCCCCTGCGGCCTGTCCTGGAGCGGTGCTTCTTGCCAGGACTTAAATTTAAGCTCTTAAAAAAAAAGAGTGTTCAAAAAGGGTTCAAGAAAGCAGTAGGACACCAACTTGGCTAATTTGGCACTATTCATTTTCTTCCCGGGGCCGCAGCAGTGGGAATTGCATGTGCCGTGGGTTTGCGGATAGCGTTGCAAATAGCGGGAGCTCCCCWGCACGGCGAGCAGGGCCGCTGCTCGCCCCCCTGGGTTAGTGCAGCTGGTAGGGGTGCTTCCCAGGCGCTGCAGGGTCCGGCCTTGGGCACGGCCCACCACCCTGTTGATTCAAATCAACTGCAAACTCGTGATACAGCCTGTCTCATTTCATAGTCCATAGCCTTTGCTTTTAATTTAGGCTTCAAGTGTGTAGTAATAAGCATTCAGCAGGGAGATTTTCAAATTCTTTGAAAAAAAAAATATGTGGGCACTTCTGTATGTTTCCATTGTTGAAACCCCTTATGAAAAATAATTTTATACCATTTCAGTAGTTAGTGTGTTTACATATGGCTATTAACTGCTTTTTAAATGTTCCAGAGTGGTGATGCAACTGAGCTCACAGCCAAGCCAAAGAGAAGCTTCTATGCAGCGAGAGATCTCTACAAGTACCGACACCAGTACCCAGTAAGAATGTTTGATGGTTTGAAATCATGCCCTTGTTTCGTTGAGAACAGCACACAGCTCCCACAGTTGTAAACCTTTATGTGGGTTAATGTGTATGAGAATGACCAGAGTCAAAAAGCAAGGTATCCAGTGGGAGAGAAATGAAATTCACAGAATCACAGAATATTTAAGGTTGGAAGGGATCAGATCATCTAGTCCAACCTTCCTGCTCAAGCAGGCACAGCTGCAGCATGTGGCACAGGGCGGCATCCAGGCGGGTTTTGAAGACCTCCAGAGTAGGAGACTCCACAACCTCCCTGGGCAGCCTGTTCCACTGCTCTGTCACCCTAACAGTAAAGAAGTTGCTCCTCACCTGGAGACGGAACTTCTTATGCTTCAGCTTGTGGCCATTATCCCTCGTCCTATCGCTGGCCACCAGTGAAAACAGCCTGTCCCCTTCCTCCCTGCATTCTCCCTTCCTGAACTTATACATATTAATCATATCCCCTCTGAGCCGTCTCTTCTCCAGAGAAAACAGGCCCAGCTCRCTCAGCCTCTCTTCATACGAGAGATGTTCCATTCCCTTAATCATCCTGGTTGCCCTTCTCTGGACCCTCTCSAGAAGCTCCACGTCCCTCTTATACTGGGGAGCCCAGAAYTTAGTGCAACATCTTTTCAGTCCAGTTCATGCAAACACTATGAGTTATTATCAGCTTGGCAATACTATCRGGAGCTCAGAAAAAATGCCTCTTTAATACCGGAGACGATAGATATCATTTGGACTTCTTTTTAGTCCCTCTCTCACAAAAAAATTCTTGACACTAAAGTCAAGGTCCCATTATGCTTGCCGCCCTTTCCCATGTCATGGTGGGGGAAGCTGCCAGCCAGGAGGAGCTTGCAGATCCCTCAAACTGTTTTTCCAGGGCTGAATCTTTAAGTACCCGAGCAATTCTGAGGGGCTTCAGCTTTTCCTAAACTTTGTTGGGTTTATTTTTCTGTATTTTGAACAAGTTATTCTGAGAGCCAAGTGCCACTCTGTAGCTGATAATATCTTATTTTCTTTTTTTTTTTTAGCAGAACTTTAAAGATCTTCGATATCAAAATGACCTGTGTAATCTCCGGTTTTACAAAAATAAAATCCCCTTTAAACCTGATGGTGAGTAATCTGTTACAGTAATAGTGGTAAGAGAAGAATGATCGCTAATAATAGTAACAGGTGACACAAGTGTGTTAATTAGAGTGCTAATGCACTATGGGTGCCTAGTAGTGTTTTGTATCACTTCCTTACTGGAATAGCATGTTGACAGTGTTGCTGGTAGCAGGTTGTGTTTCAACCAAAGCTAGCCCCTGGTCTCAAGAGGAAGCTTTTGGTAGTGGTGCTGTTCTCATACATTTTCAGCATGATGTAGTTGTGCACTACATTCAGTAAGCTCTTGCTGCTTGAAAAGGCAGCAGCAAAGATCTGAGTTTTATTTTTAGTCCTGTGTAAGGATAATGAATGTGTTACCATTTCTTCACATGTGAGAAAGTATGTTGCTATTGCTGTTATAATAATCTCTGTCCTAGAACAGTGGTTCTGTTTGTGGACAGGAATCTCACAAGGTGGGTTCAGCACAAACATAAGAGGGACTGCAAGATGCAAGCCCTGCGCTGGGGAGTTTGCAGCCCAAGTGTGACAGACAGGAAGGCAACAGACAGATGGGGAAGCAAAACTGAGCCAGCCAAGGAGTGTTGGGTGGAATGATAAGAGAGGGGTCTCGGCACATGAGACCTTTGCTATTGTCAAGAAAATTTGCAGGCAAAAATGAGTTTTAGAGATTTTTTTTTTTTTTTTTTTTAAGAATGATGATGAGGTTACTTTGCAGATGCTTTGCAGAAAGAGTCTCTCAATATGAGAGCAACTTGGGGGAAAATCTGAAAGTGCACATTTTGGTATATAAGAAGTGAGAGTAGGATACTGCCAGGGAGGACTCGTCAGAGGCAGGATTCTACCTGTGTAGCAGGAAAGGATTGAGATAAGGTGGGAAGGGACAAGTCCTGAAAGGCTTTGAAAGTGAAGGCATATGGCTTTTGTTTGATGTTGCAGAAAGGGGTATCAGAACGGAAGAATACAAAGGAGAGGTAATATTTAAAAAAAAAGAGCAGTCTGGAAGCAAGATCTCAGCAGCGTTTGGGGTAGAGATAAGTGTGGCAGATTTGCATTTCTCAAGGTCAGGAAAAAAAAGGATGTTGAGGTGCAAAATGTCATAATCCTGACAAATCTGGGTGGGAAAGATGATGTGCAGAAGGATGCAGTCGTGTAAATATAGCCTGGAAGGTTGGAGATGAAAGTTATTTATAGACAAGATAGTGCTAATATCTGCAGCAACTGAGGGGGGGAAAAAAATTAGGTTGTGTGAAAGAATTTTGGTTTATTCTTCTTCTTGAGCTTTGTCTGCATACCTGTGTTTTTTACCTTGGCTAGAGGAAGAGTTAGATCTGCCAATTACCAACACAGAGATTGCAAATTCATGACACATTACACAGGGAACACATGTGTAGAGAAGGAAAAGGGAACTAAAGACTTGAAAGTGAAAGATGGTGAAGGTTTGAGGGAACTCCGTGAGAGGACAGAATGAGGTAGCAATTCAGAAGGATTATCCAGAGGAGAATGTAGTCACAGAAGCTAGAGGAAGGCAAAATTTTAGGAAGAAATCATGGTCAGTGGGGTCAAAAGCAAAGTAACTGATAGGCCAGYGAAACTGAAGTATTGATGTTTGTGAGCTCTGGCTTTGTATAACATTTTAGTGAGAATGGGAGAAAATAGTCATTGCCTTGACCTTACACAGTGAAATTGTGAAAGTGTTTAGGGGGAGTCTGAAGTGCCACATGAAGTGAAATACTGGGGAATGTTCTTAAAAACAACAACAAAAAAGTTTACAAAGTTCAATTCTACAGCCTACAGATGAGAGCGTGGTTCTTGCTCAGAGCTGGCCTGTCTTTTCTCCTTGCAATTCAGCAACAAGTTGTCTAAACCTTGAAACAGAAGTATTGTGAAAGCTGGATGTGTGTGTGGTAGTGTGTGGCAATGGCATGAAGTCTCTTGGTGATTTTTCCAGCCTTAGCTGCCCTGGAAAGCCCGTGTTCTTAGCAGCCTCTTTGGCTGCTTTCTTCACTGCTGATGAAAATCAGTGAATGAAGCAACACTTGAATTCTCTGTTGGAATCCAAGTGGCATTTTTTACTGAGGAAGAGAGTAGAACCTCATATATATATATATATATTGTTTTAGGAATTAAAGCAATGGGGGCTTTGGGTTTTTTAGGCTGGTCCTGTGCTATATGACTTTGAGAGAGGCCATGCTGCAGTGGTAAAACTCCAGTTAGCTTCAGAGAAGGAATAGGCTAATGTTGGATGTTCACTGATGAAAAGAAAATGCAGAGTGTCTGGAGCAAGGAATGTTCTTTGGGGTGTAYTATGCATTTGTGCAGTGCCTGGAAGAGAGGTTCCCTGGTCCAAGGCTGAAGTTCAAGGGCACAGCCTCAGTACAAAGAAGGGTTAATTTCCTTTTATGTGCACTCTGTCCTCTTTTTCTCTCACCCTTTCTTTCCAAGAGGAGCTGACTGAGTTCTCTGCAATTCTCAGTTCTTGAGCATGAGATGGGGCCCACAAGGTCAAGTYGTGGCAGTGGTACCTGAGCTGTTAGCCATAGCTACCTGCAGATGATTGCTAGATCTTTGCATCGCTTGCAGCTGGAGAGATTCCTGAAATGGAAGATTTATTAGTGTTGAGATTTTATTCTACAAAGATGATATGTTTGCACAGTTTTGTCATGTTAAAGCAATGGCAGGTTATTTGTGGTGCAGTGTTTTACTGAAGTGGTTTGCCAGTTGCCAATGTGACAGAGAAATCTAGGGCACGGATACTTTCTGGAAAGTCTATTTTACAGGGGTCACGTACCCACAACTGGTAGGTAACTCAGTTACAGCCAGCTGATTTTGTTTGTATTAAAGTTTGGTAAATCTCCTGCTTTGATATAAGTTGTAGCAACTGAATTCATTTTAAATTAAAACTAATTTATTTATGTCTGTAATAGTCSTTGTTATAGAATTTGAAGTAAGATTAAAAATGCATTCTGTGATTATGTTAAATGGGTCTACACTTTTGTGATGTAGCTGAAAGCTGTTTCTGATGGCTACCTAATAGTTTTCAAATTATTTTTATGCAGGGGTTTATATTGAAGAAGTCCTAAACAAGTGGAAAGGAGACTATGAAAAACTGGAACATAACCACACTTACATACAGTGGTTGGTCACTTACTGCCTATTTCTCTTCTTGAGCATTAATTTGTTTAAGTGTCATGTGCTGAGAGCTGTAATACACTTCTGTTTTAACAGGCTTTTCCCTCTGCGGGAGCAAGGTCTCAACTTCTATGCTAAGGAACTAACTACGTATGAAATTGAGGTAAATCATATGGAATTTAACACAAACAACTTGTACTGATACATTACTGCTTTGGTTGAGTTGTGTACAGTGCAGCAGTGCTTGCTTTAGTGCCATGCAGAACTTTGGAACTGTTCTTTATTTCTTAGGAATTCAAGAAGACAAAAGAAGCAATTAGGAGATTTGTTTTGGCTTACAAAATGATGCTGGAGTTTTTCGGGATAAAGCTAGTTGATAAAACTGGAAATGTAGCACGAGCTGCAAACTGGCAAGAAAGATTCCAACATTTGAATGAGTAAGTAAAGACATTTACCTACCGCTCCTGATTTGCCATAGACTTCCTTTAACCTTTTGTCTTCTAGGGAAAGGGGAGATATGTTTCTAAAGCTTGTCTAGAGAGAAAAAAGAGATAAGACTGATTTGTGTCTCTGTGTTTTCTCCTTACGCAATTTTGTGTTTGTGCCTCACACCCTTTACTAGTCTAAGCAACGTCAGTGAATTCCCTAAAAATACAACTTTCAGATGGTACTGGAGAGAATCACAGTTCCAAATTAGCTTTGTCTGTCATACTGCTGAACACGTTTTCACCTGATCCCAGAGTGATGCTTCTTTATTGCAAGGAAAGAGTGACTTGTCTTTGCATTCACTTTTCTTCTATGAGAAAAGGCGAATTCTCCACACCTGCATGGAAGCTAAATAATCAAGATTTCTCTCTCCCTAAACCTGAAATATTTTCTGTTTAATTCTTCTGTTTAATACTTCTAACTGCAGCGCTTGACTGAAGAGCTTTGAACATATTTTGGGTTAGACTTTATCTCAGCTTTCACCAAATGACCATCTCTCACTTTCTTCAGCTTTGGGGAGAGTGTAGGTCTGCACTGAGTTTTGTCCCCTGCAGATTTTTTTGTATCACAATTTCTTCTCAAGATTTGTGATCACTTTTCTACTCCCTCTGATCTTGGAGCTAAAGTTTGCTGTTATGCAGTATTTGGTCCTTGCATGCAAGTGCAGGCTTGTTTGCAAGGTAGGGCTGCTGGTGGTTATATCTGAGCAAATAATAGAAATAACTTGTTAGTAACTTGACTGAGTTACTCAGTAACTTGACTAAATGAGTCAAATCACAGATGTGTGCGCCAAGTCAGGCAGCAGGTCAGACAGGCCTTCAAGAGCCCTGGATAATATTTACTGCACATCTTTACCTTGGAATTTCTATATTCTCATCAGTGAGTAGCTACACAGATTTAWGTCAGGGACAGGGGCACTTTTTACCTAATTTAACCATCTAAAATTTAGATATCTAAAATTGAGGCATAAAAGGTTTACTGTTCRCTTAGATCTACTTTATGAGGGAAAGAGCACTTCAGAAACGCTTCCAGAAGGCAGTTAATTCCATTTCTGTCCCTCGCATGCTTTATGACAGAAAGACTTACTCTCCAGAGCTGCCTTTTTGTTCTCCCAACGTTGGCTTTGTAAGGAATTTAGGTAGTAGTCTGCAAGAGTTAGTCATTTAAAAGCTGGGTGACCTGCTAGTAGATAGACTTGAGTGAAGTATAAAGACTGTGCTTTCTTCTCAAGAAAAAATATACCTAGCAGAAGAAATCAAATTCAGTAAACACTTTGATCCCTCCTCTGTTGGCCTCAAAGCGTTTTACATAGACTAATTTTCACTCACAACATCCTATCAAAGGAAGTATTAGGAAGCTTCATCAGCTGAAGTACAGAAAGCCTGAAATACACATTTTGAGTGCTACAGATAAGTCAGGCATTGCAGTTCTAGTTCGGTATCTGTAAGGTTTTTTTCCTCTTTTTTCTTTTTCTAATTCAGTGGAATTTTTCAACCTTTTCTCCCACAGATCTCAGCACAATTACTTGAGGATCACTCGAATTCTCAAAAGCCTTGGTGAACTTGGATACGAGAGCTTCAAATCCCCCTTGGTAAAATTTATTCTTCACGAAGCTCTTGTGGAAGATACCATCCCAAATATTAAGCAAAGTGCTCTGGAATATTTTGTGTACACTATTAGAGACCGAAGAGAAAGGAGGAAGCTCCTGAGATTTGCCCAGCAACATTATACACCTTCTGAGCATTTTATCTGGGGACCACCAAGGAAACAGAAGTCAGAAGGAGGCAAAGCAAATAAAAAGCCAGCATCTCCTGCTGCTGTTCACAACAGTTGCATTTCCAAGCATAAAAAACCGAAAGATTCTAAGAATATATCCACRAGTGGAAGCTCAGCTAGTAAAGCAGTTGAAGAAAAGAAGGTAGAACCCACAAAAAATGGGGAAGGAAATGAGCAGGATGAACAAGAAGTGAACTGTGATGCTGTTAGGCAGAACAGCAGTGAAAAGAGCAGTGATGCTGATACGACTCAGCATTCAACATCAGAAGAAATTCCTGATACGTCAGACAAAAAGGAGGACACTTCTTATTCCGGAAAAGATGATGGAAATCAGAACAATGACTGTGGAGGTCCTCCAGGTACTACAGATAAGTCCTTATGTGACAGCGAGGATTGTTTGAATAATGTGTCAGCAGATCCACAAGACAGCCTTGATAAGGACACGCTTTCAGGGGAGAGCGACACACAAAACAAAGATGAGATAAAGTCATGAATCTGCAGTTAAAACCTGTTGTTTTGTTTTGAGTGAAGCGAATTATTCACTGCTCCTTCATTTTGGGTGACACTTCCATCYGGCGTATAAAAGTTCAGGAGACCTTGTTGCATATGAATGCATCTCTTAAATTTGTATTTTTTTTTAACCTCCACTTATCAGATGTAAAACAGGTATGAGTATTTCAAACAGTTGTGTAAGTTCAAAGCTTAGAATCCATTATATTTTCCAGGTAGATTGCAGTTTGCAAAGAAAAATATATATATTTTTTTTGCAAGTAAATTCATGCATTTTTTAAGTGTAACTTTTTGGGAAATCTTAACATGATATCTTTAAGTTTTTTAAATATGTTCTTAAAGTATTGCTTTCCGTTTATGCAATGACTGGAAATGATTTTGCAAGCACTGTTTTCCCTGGTGGATGTTAGTCAGGATCTTTGTTCGTATTCAAGGGCAGTATTTGCACAGCATCTTTTACCTTAGATTAGCGTCCTTGTCTGAGACACTTTAGAATGGATATCAAAACATCCCATGGATCTGGGTATTGTTTTGCAATGAATAAAAGTTAGCTTAGGGTACAAGGTAACCTTTGGGTACAAGGGAAGTTGCACTTTAGACGTTCGGTCCTTTTCAAGTCCTTTCTTCTCCTGCCTCCTTTGCTACTGCCGCTGGTTTCTGCAGGAGACACTTGGGCTACTTTCAGAGTTGGTTTCAGTTGATCAGCTCTATTAATATTAATTATTGATATTAGTACCACAGCTCCCGCAGCTGGGCTGGGTTCCTGCAAAGCCTGGTGCTGAGAGGCAGCGTGTGCGATGGCCACGCTGCGTCTCGCTGGGTGAGGAGGAGGAGGGACCTGCTCCTTCCTCCCGGCTCTCTTCCTTTGCTCTTTACTTGGGGCTCTTTTGCCATTTAGCTTTGTTTTGGTTTATTTTTTGAGAAAAGCCACTCGGCCAGCCTGGCTAGAACCCCTTGCATAGGGGTCCAGCCCCTTTCCCAACTTTGCTTCCTTAAGGACCATCTGCTCTCCCTGAACAGCCTCTTTGAAGTTTATTCCTTTCAGTCAAGCAGGATTATATCCAGCAAGTTAATTATATGCAATAGGAATTAAAAATCATGCAGATAAAATTCGGATTTCGTATAGTCCTAAAATAGTCTTAAACATCTGTTCATATTTTCTGTTTAAAAGTGTCTGTATGATCCCCTGCCTTTAATGTATTTTTGATGGCGTGTGGTGCTGGTGGCTGACTGCAGTTGGAGTGTCGGAGCGCTGCAGGATTTTATTTGGCTCCTGCAACTCAGAATGACAGAGGCTTCAGGGCTTCCAAAGCACAGAGCAAAAGTCTCCTGTTTTCCTGCCTTGCCAGGATTTTCCGTGCATCCAGCRGGTGCATCTGCGGCTGTCCCAGGTAGCCCTTTCCCTCGAGGTCACGCAGAGCAGCAGGTCGAGATTTTTGTTCCCGAGGACTCGGGATTTTCCCATCTAAAGAGGCAGGGAGGGAGCAAGACGCGTTCGTCCTTCCCCTTCCCTGACTGGGTCAGAGGAGGAACATGAGCACGTGGCTTTTATTAGGGATAACCCAGGATGCTCAAGCAAGAGGTGAGACTGAAGCAAGTCCCAGCACTTCCCGCTTCCCAGGAGCCAGGAAGTGCTGAGGAACCTTTCSAATGCCTTGGACTTGGGCTAGGGTCTCCTCTTGCATGTTGGCCTCAGACCTTTACTGCACAAGGGCCCAGGAAATGCTTACATTTAAAAAAGAAATAATCCCTGTGCGTAAGGACTGTAACCTCGCTCGTACACCCAAGGACAAGGTTATGTTCTGCTTACAGCTTTTTGATTCTTGAGTGCCTAACTCGCCCGCTTAAAAGCATTTCTTCTTTTGACATAGTCATTTCTGGAATGGCATCAGGGAAGTTTGCACTGTGCATAGCAAGAACCATAAGGTAACTGGCCATACGGAGCCTTCCTTTTGTGGGCATTCTATATATTAAGGTTAAACATTGAAATAAATAAATATATAGTCTTTGAAATGGGAGAAGCTGAGGGTTGTTATCTTATTTACACTGTTACTTGGTTGAATATAGGTGGCCTCAGGAGCTCTTTCTTGTCTACTGAACAAATATTAAGCAGGGGGAGTTTGTCTTTGGTGTCAGCCAGAAGGTGCTTGTCGTTTGCATCCAGGGGATTTCTCTGCACTGTGTTAACCTGCCTTTGTGCCATGACTTTCACCTACGTGTGTTTGCTGGACGGCCATCCATAGTTAGGTATTTAAAATACAAAGGACTTTTTCTAGCATTTCTAAGCCCCTAGTATATCTGAAAATACAGGCAAGTTCTTTTAAATTGTAGCCTTATTAATTCTTTTATTATTATGTTTTTTTAAAATGTCCAGCTTGGAATACAGTTTTCTTAAAGGTGAGAGCAGTGGTGACATATCAATTGCATGCAAAGAACTACAGGGGTGAGGGAAGTGAGGGTTTTTTTGTGTGTTAAATGGCCTGCATTCTGCAATAGTTGGCTTTTAGCTCTTGTCAATTGGGTAACTCCTACAGGGCACTTCATCTTTAACTATCATTTTCTGCTCTACATAAAATGTGATGGTCTGCCGTTATTTTTACAGAGGAGACATATTATTTTTCTGATTTTTTGCAAGTACCTGCAGGAGCCATTTATTGCAGGGCAGTCGTGGCAGAACCAGGGCCGTGGCAGCCTGCAGCACCCCGTGCTTGTCCCTGACCACAACGGGCTTTCARCTTTGCCATGCAGTGAGTGCTGAAATGGCTCTGTGCTCATAAATGCCAGCACTTGGCCACTTAATCATGAATTCCCAAGCGCAGAGCAGTTCAGGACACTTGCTCGCTGCGGAAGTTGGTTTTATCTCGCTATGCACTTAAATACTGGGCGTTTTCTGTGGACTTTCTATAGCAATGTGCTTTGACTCTGCCTTCTGCTGCAATCTGAACTAGTCCTTCAGCAACGAAATGGAGCTTCCCCTGCAAGGGCCCTTTTCCTCCTAAGTACATGTGGGTGCCCCCGATGSGAGGCACCAGCTGTGTTCATGTGGGCACGTGTGTTACGGGTTGGGTTTTACTTTAATTATCTGCCACAGAGGAAATAGCAATGTGCAACTTAACAAAATCATAATGAATATTCATACACATGCAAGTGGAAGTGCTCTGTGAGGCAAATGGGCAGCACTTGGTGTTTGGCACTAGCCACAGCTCTGAGCCCTGCTGTCCGGGACTCGAGGGCGCCTCAAACAGTTCCTCGTGTGCACACATCTAGGAGCAGGACAGAGCCTCTGGAGTCTGTATTTTTAGTGGTTAAAAGGGTGGTCCTGAAGGATGCTAAAATGTTTGCAGAACGCAAACGTTGYATTGCAGAATGCAAAATGTTTTGATTTGAGAGCTGCCCCGCGGCTTGGTYAGCTTCTCAGGATTGTGTCCGTGATTGCAGCAAGCTGATGGAGAGGCAGTTTAATTGATCCTTCATGTAAACCAGTGTAATCCTTCATAAATTATTCTTCATAAATTATTCTAAGATAACTCTAATAATCTGCACTTGTGTATACCTGTGCTATAGCCAGAAAGACCTCGTAAGTCCTATAACCTAACACACCTTTTAAGTTCTGTATAATTTTGGTGGATGATCCAGCACGGTAAGTCAAAGGAGGCTTAATAGATTTAAATGGAAAAGAAAATGTTTCTTTTAAAATAAAATTCATTTATATCTGTTAAACTGAATTATTTTGTGCACTCTTATTTCCTGAAGGTTGTGWTGTAATGACTTGTCTCATGGCTGAGAAGCAAGGGGGTGGGGGGAAAGATGCTATTAGAAATTGGGGTAGAAAAATGAGCGGTTCATCTGTTGTAAAAAGACTGTCTGATAACCACCTTCTGCGACCACATCTGTGAAAGGTCCCTCATTCCTGCAGACAGTTCCTAAAAATACCTTATAAGCTGCAACACAGGAAGTTCCATCTGCATGTGAGGAGGATCTTCTTCCCTGTGAGGGTGACAGAGCCCTGGAACAGGCTGCCCAGGGAGGCTGTGGAGTCTCCTTCTCTGGAGATCTTCCCAACCCACCTGGATGCCTCCCTGTGCCCCGTGCTCTGGGTGTCCCTGCTGGAGCAGGGGATTGGACTGGATGATCTCTAGAGGTCCCTTCCAGCCTCAGCCATCCTGTGAGTCTGTAAATTGGGAGAAAGGTAAGTCCTCTTAAGTTATTGCCTAAAGGGATGTCACAAAAATAATCTTCATCAACATTTTATAGAACTTGACAGTAATTTCCTTTTAGAAGTTACAGTATTACTCATTCTCATTAATAGGGACATAAGTCTCCAGCAGGTYGAGGGAAGTGATCATCCCCCTCTACTCARCCCTGGTGAGGCCACATCTGGAGTACTGCGTCCAGTTCTGGGCTCCCCAGTACAAGAGGGATGTGGAGCTGCTGGAGAGAGTCCAGCGCAGGGCTACSAGGATGATCAGGGGCCTGGAACATCTGCCCTATGAGCAAAGGCTGAGAGAGCTGGGCCTGTTCAGCCTGGAGAAGAGGAGGCTGAGGGGGGACCTGATCAGCGTGTATAAATACCTCAAGGGAGGCAGTGAGGAGGAGGGGGGCGGCCTCTTTTCAGTGGTGGGCAGGGATAGGACTAGAGGAAATGGCTTCAAACTGAAGCATCGGAAGTTCCACAGGAACTTAAGGAAGCATTTCTTCACTGTGAGGGTGACAAAGCACTGGAACAGGCTGCCCAGAGAGGTTGTGGAGTCTCCTTCTTTGGAGATCTTTAAAACCCGCTTGGATGCAGCCCTGTGCCACGTGCTCTAGGTGACCCTGCGTGAGCAGGGGGGTTGGACTCGATGACCTCTGAGGTCCCTTCCAACCTTCGGCATTCTATGATTCTATGATTCTAAGTATGTTGATGAGAAACTGATCATAAATTTTGTGAAGATATGTATGTGGAAAAAAAAGCCCCTTTATTATGCCATATTTTTCCAAATGATGTTTTTCCTCAGCAAAAGCTGTATTTATACAAAGGATGTAAATATGTGAAGTAAGTTTCTCCGTTAAATAAAACTGTGACAAAAATCCCATTAATGATGTACGTTATCCTAAGAACCAGTGCAGTGGGTCAGAACCCAAGCCTTGGATCCAGTCTCCACAGTGGCCACCAGAGGATTGCGTGAAACAAAGAGCAAACGGGGAGCCTGCTTTGCTCCGTTGGTTTTTCTTCATATTTGGACTTAGCCATTCGTTCAGTCTCCACCATCCCTTGTGGCAATCAGCTTCACATTTTAATCATGTGTTGTATGAAAAGCGGATCTCTTGTTTGCTTCACATCTGCTTTATTCAAGAATTGTTAGTGCACCTGAACACCCTGGAAGAATATTGCCAAATGAACAGTAATCCATTTGCAGTTAGTTTAAGAGCTTGGGGAAATTTTAATGATTAGAATACCTGTTTAGGCAGCAAATGTATTAAGCGGAGGGCAACGCTGTCTTGTTGCTGTGRCCAAATCTTTTCATGCAGTGGGTGAAGTATGAAAAGGCAACTTCCAGCCGCAGAATGGGTGGTTTTTCTTTGTGGTGTAGAAGCAAGATGAGTCGAAGGCCAGACCTCTGGAGCCACGTGGTGGGAGCACGTGCTGGGGGTAGCACGGTGGCTGCTCCGGGAACCAAAGGCCTTTGGGGTGCCCGTTGGGGTGCCCAGCTTCAACGCGTAGCCCCCGGGATGTCTGGGCCCGAGCCGCCATTTCACAGCGTGGCTGAGGCTGGACGGGACCCCTGGAGGTGATCCAGCCCAGCCCGCTGCTCCAGCAGGGGTTTCCTCGTCAGGTTTTGTGCCGGTGCAGCAAAGGATGTGCCAAAAGACRCATTTTGACAGAGCCCTGGAACAGGCTGCCCAGGGAGGCTGTGGAGTCTCCTTCTCTAGAGATCTTCCCAACCCGCCTGGATGCCGCCCCGTGCTCTGCGTGTCCCTACTGGAGCAGGGGGTTGGACTAGATGATCTCTAGAGGTCCCTTCCCACCTCAACCATTCYGTGATTCTGTGGAAAGGCCTCAGCAGAGGCTGCCCGTGGCCATCATGGGCCGCACGGAGCAGCAGGGCCCTGCGTGTGAGCCCCATGGGGCGCGAGCGGCCTCCCCAGCGCCGCCGCTCTCTGCCGCCGCCTTCCCCGACATCGCTCTGCTTCTCAGAGCCGCTCCTGAGGCGGAAGGAACACGGGGAAAGCAAGAACGTCTCTCAGAATTTATTCAATAAACTATCCGAATATGTTCTAACCTAGTGAACTCTTAAAATAMATTTCAAAAACTATAGGAATCAATTATATGGAGAGTTACTGCAGCTCTGCACTTAAAATATATATACATTTTGTTTATTTTCAACAGCATTAAGTGGTTTGTTATAATGAATTTGAGAATTGGCAATGTTTTTCTGAAGTAGAAACTAGGCACTTTTTAATTCTAGCACTACACTTTAAAGTCTGGTGGCATATTCATCAAGTAAAGGTTATTGTGAAATACACTGGATATGTTTACTGCCGTGGCTAACAATGTGTGATTTAATGTTTTTGCAGTAAATACAGTTATGGCACTTAAATTTTCTGGACTTGCTGCAGCATGTTTTTTAATCATAAGTTATTGCTTTTTCCCGTGGTTTAACCTGCTCCATGGTTCTGAATTCAATGACAGGTAATTGGGTATAGTTTTGCACTGATAAAAYTGGAAGCTACTGTGTACTTGGAAATGAAAATGTTATCTGAGAAAAAAAAAAAAAAAGTGCAGTAATTGGGGAAAAAAAGCAAAAAAAAAGTCAAAAAAATCTATTTTTCCTTGTGATATGAAATGGCAGCGAGTTATTTTTCATGAATGGTCCTGCTCTTCTCTCTGTGGCCCTTTGCGGTGTTCAGCTCCAGGACACCCTTCATATTTGGTAGCACCAATTCCATGTGTATGTGGTAGGAGTGGTAACCAGTCTCTGGGTTTGTAATGCACTATGAAGATATAATTTTGGAACTGTATGGCAGTCTTACACCAGAACAAAGAGAAAAAAAGTGTTTTATGTTTATAAAGAGCAATAGTTTATGTTGTTTACTGCTATATTTTTAATTGTTTGTAAAATGAAATACTTGGAGTTTCTTTCAGGTAAATATATTTTTAATAACATCAGCCAAAACCTCTAAAATAATAAAGCTTTTTCATTTAGCAGCATACTTTTAGCAACATGTATGAATGTTGTGTAGATGTAATAATGTAATGGCTTGTTTCTGCGCTCATTTATGGAGTTGTCTGTAAATGTATTATCACCTAAAGAAGGGCATTAAAAGCTCTGGTCCTGCTCTTGTGTTGTCAGTGGCAAAAYCCTTATGGGAAGCAGAGGAACAAGGGGAGGCCCAGAGCATGCTTCACTATTTTTATTTAATTATGGTAATTTAATAAACACATTAACAGTTTGAGAGCATTTTCACGTCACTGGATGGTAAACTGTCCTTGCTGCTTCTGGGGGCAGAAGCATCAAAGCACTGAGCTCCCTGCTGTGTTTTCCACACAGGAAACACAGTTTTCCACACAGCCCCCAGCAGCAACCTGGGAAGGAGCAGGAGCTCATGTTTTCCTGTCCCCCTTTGTCTGGAAAAGGGCTTTCCAAATGATTTCTCAGCCTCAAAGCATGGAAGAGGGCAGACCTGCATCCAGCAGCTCTGTTTAACTGGGCTGGAAGGACAGGAGGACGTGCACCGAGTGCCTCCCTGCACTTGGATCGGGAGGAGGTCGCTGCTCTGTCCCCACGTACGAGGTGCTGGATGGGAATAGGAATATTCTTCAAGGCAGAAGGGCATCGGCTTTGCCTGCGCTGGGGACCAGGGAGGGACTGGTGCCCAGTGGCTCCTTCCCGGCATCCTGGGGGACRATGGAGCTAAACGGCCCCCTTCTCCCTGCTGCTTGGGCAGTCGCACAGCGAGGGTTTCTGGGGTTTTTGCTGGTTTTGCTGAGGGGTTTTTCCCCCAAACAAGCCTTGCCACAAAAGGGAGATGTGATTTATTTTGATCTATGCAGATGATCTTGAGCAAGGGCTAAAATGTTAATTAGAGTTGCATAAATTGCAAAAATGTAATTTGATGAACAAAACCAAAGCGTTCACTTTGAGTTACATTTTAATGAATTTGTTTTGCTTTCTTTGCCTAGCCTGGGTAATAAACAGGGAAACAAAATATTAAATGCTTTCCTTCCCTGTGGTCAAATAGGCTGTATATTACCAGTAAAGTTGAATCACAAGGAATGCCTGGAGAAGAGCTGCAGTTTAAAATTAAACCTTCAAAGAAGCAGCAACAAGTTTTTCCCAAAGCAATTTGCACTGCTTTTAAAATCTGTAGCTCCTTAGGGCTTCTGAGGTGGGGGACAGTGCAGTCAGCAAAAGGCTTAAGGGACTCCTTGGCCCAGAGGCGAAGGAGTTGCAGGTTTGGCCTTTTCAGGCCCAGCCTGGAATCTGTGACTTGGGGCCAGGTCCTTGGTCATCCGTCATTGTCCTGCCTCGTGTTGGGGGCTCAGTCCTTGCAGGCTGAACCTCTGGTGCTCTTGGGCTACYGGAGCTGCCCACGTGTGGCCGCAGCTTGGACCTTTCCCTTGCCTTAGGCTTGGTCTGAATGGGTGGATCTGAAAGCTGGTTTAAAACCAAATTAATTTCTCAAGACCTCTCCCTGGGGAAAGCTGGCTTATGAAACCTCAATTTTGCCCCCAAATTTGCCTTATCTGATAAGCTCTTGGAATATTTTTAAAAAACTTTGATGTAGTACGTGCAATCTGTTAGGCATTTATGCARGCCATATTCCACAGACATCATGATTTCAAGACTTACTGAATGTACGAAAGAAAACATTTAAAATTCACTGCTTCTTTCTATTTTTATTTAATGTATAAATCAGGCATAATTCATGCTTAGTTCCTTCCAGGTTTAGACATTTACTGAGCACTATATATGGTTCCAAACATTTTGTGGCAGCTGTTTCAAATTGGAGAATAAAAATAGGGGGGGGAAAAAAGGAACCTCACATTTTCACTTCTTCAATTTCCTTTGAAGGCTTAAATGAGGAAGCTTTGAATTTTCAGCTTCCAAACTGGCAGCTGAAATTAGGGCCCTAAATTACTCCTGAAAAGTGCGACTTGGGACCTTCAACCCTTCGAGGGGGCCCTCTCTCACTTTGAGGCAAATGCAGATTATTTAGTTAACTAAAAATGTAGAAAGATAGTGGAATTTTACAGAACTGCTTTAAAACTCAGGCTCTGTAGCGCCAAGCCAGGCTGCCTGGCGAGGGGCTCTGCTGTGGACACGTGCTGTGGTGATGTCCCAAAATACGGTGCTCAGGCTCCCAAGTTTGCTCGTGACGTGGTCCTCAGGATATGTCCCAACAGAGCTTTTGGGGAGCTTTTGACTGCTCTGGATAAACTGCTGCTGACAAAATTGCTCCCTTTCCTTCAATCTTAAATCTCCTGGAAAAGTCTCAAAGAGAGGCGGCTGCTGAGTCACACTCGCCATAGGGCAGGGCCTCCATGGCTGGGAACACCRGTGCCTATCTCGGATGTGTTCCTAAGGCAGCAGATGTGAGGAGGAAGCTCTGTACCCAGAGGCACCCTCTCTACTCACTCATTTGCTGCAGTTATTGAGACGGTAGGATCTGACCAAGTGCAAAACGGTAGAGTTCGTCTGGGACGTAGGAAGAATTTTTCATGTAGACTTAGGATAGACTTAGGACTTATACACTAGAAATTGCATTCTGGTTCGTGGCGCTTTGCTGGCCAGAGTGTGGCTCCTGCAGGGATCCATGTGTTGAAATCATCTCAGCCAAGCAGGTGATGGATAGGTTGGGAAGCAACCCAGTGAGACCACAGGGAACCGCTTCCAGGCTTCCTGCGAGAACCAGGCTCTGGGACACGAGATGGGATCCGCAAGCAATGGAGCAGCTGGCAGCTCCAGCCCACGCCAGCTGCACCGGTGCAATTTTGTAATATTTATTGTCACTGACTCRAAGAGGAATATGAACGGAGCTGGCTGCAAGTGGGAATGAGGTGGTTTTCCYGTCGAGTGAATCGTGTGAGGAGCCTTGTCAGGGACATGGAGCAGGGCGAGCACTTGATACCAGCCGGACAGACATCAAACAACAACCGAAAAATCCTTTGGTCAGGCAGAGAGAGCCCTGCTGAAGAAAGGGGCAGTGCAAACCTTCCCATCCTCAGCCTGGAACTTGTGAAAGCTGCAGCATTTTCTCCCTAAAGTCTTAGCATCACAAACACAAGATTATCCATGCACCTTAAGCTTAGATTAAAAAAAAAAAAAAAGTATTTTTGGCCCTTATGGCCAAAACAGAGAATTGAAGCTTTATATTATTATTATTATTATTATTATTATTATTATTATTATTATTATTATTAAAACTTTAGCCATTTAAACCAGTTTGTGAAGAAAATCTCACATGAGATTTTGAAAGATCTGGGGCTGTCTGTGCTGAACGCACAAGCACATTCACTTGGGTGGCAGGATTCCTGCCTTCTCAATATGACCCTCTTCTCTAGAGGTGTCTGTTTCTTTCCATCAAAGCTAAARGGATCCCAATGCTCCTAACAGTTATCTCTGAAACTTAAAATCAGGTAGGAAGAAATAGGGCTCTTATGCAGCTGTTCTTATCTGTGCAAGGGGATAGCATTTTTTTTCCCTTTCTGCATGTTGGCCAGAGGATAAGGTCCTTTCCTCTCATACCCTGCCTCTGCAAACTGGTAGCTACCTGAAAGGGTAGCTGTCTAACTTTTATTTTAAAATATGTTTTTCCTTCTTGTGGTTCATTAGGGAGACTTAAAACTTGCAGTCCTTCCTTCCTTCCTTCCTTCCTTCCTTCCTTCCTTCCTTCCTTCCTTCCTTCCTTCCTTCCTTCCTTCCTTCCTTCCTTCCTTCCTTCCTTCC
>NW_020456021.1:1326975-1430647 GCF_003342845.1 Nothoprocta perdicaria | reverse complement strand
CTTCTTGATTTTAAAGATATTTCAGTCCTATGTGGTTGAGGAGCTGACCTAGTTTTAATCAATGATTGTAGGACTGCAGTACTGAAACAACAGAGATACACACTCCATAAAACATCAAATAATAAAATAGCATTTTATTCTAGTAAATTACTGTATTTTCCAAACCCAGGTTCCTTCATCTTTGAAATCCCATTTAGTTTTTTTTTTTAATGGAAAAATACCAGTTCACTCTTCTAGGATTCACTCTGCAGCTTCAAACACTAATGTTTGGAGATGGTCAATTTAAAAAACCTGTCTATTAAGCTGAAGAAAAATGTGGCAAGACACGGCATGCCGGGCAAGATAAAGTGCCTTGCTAAGACGTGTGAGAGGATGCGTCTTATGAGAGGCTCCTGCAGAGCTCAGTGCCTCCAAGGGGAAAGGGAAAGGGCACGGGACAGCRCCGGCTCTTCTGGCTCCAGCTTGCAGAAATGGGTAGCAGAGGCAACAGCAGAGAAGACAGCAAAGGTCCAGCACTCATATTAATAAGATACTGCTCTAGAAAGGCCTGCAGTGAGGACAGAAATATCCTCAACAGCATGTCAAGGAGATACAGGGAGAGAGAGGCCGATTTAAATACATTTGCATCATGTGCTGTGRTGAAGATCAATCAAGAAGTAAAGCAGAAGCTCAATATTTTTGTCAGCAGCAGGGACAGCTCTTGGGGTTGCAGTCTGCACTGGCTCCATGTCTACTGAAAAGGATGAATTCAGCTGCAGAAGCAACAGAGGGACAAAAATAGACACTTTGTGGAGTTATTCTGTATTCTGCCCTCATTGCTCAGGTTCGTGGCAGAGCAGGGGTGCTGGAAATGCAAACTCATAGAGAGGTCACACTCCTAAATCTCTCCTCTTATCAACTGATGCTGAATTCCTGCCGCTTCCAGAGAAAGGCACAGGGGCATTTCTGACCGTCATTAGCTCCATCTATTTTATCCAAGTTTTATGTCCCTCATGGTGAGACCTCATATCACAGCTGGAAAAAACAGGAGGCCTCAAAACACTTTAAAAAATGCTCACCCAGAACATCAGGTACCACAACAACTCAGCTGGTCTGTGGCCAAGTCCCGAGCGGCGACTGGACCTACTGGTCCTCTGTGCTGGGCTGGGCTTCCCAAAGGTCCCCCACCACTTGGCCTCACTGCCCTGGGCTTCCTGCACACATTCCATGATGCCACAGGAGATAGGGGGGGTTCAAGCTGGTGGTCTTCTTAATGCACGTTCACCTGTAAGACCCAGGAGCAATGAGGGCTTGAAACAAAATTCTTCAATTAAAAATCCTCCTTAGGAATCACTCATTCAGGATCAGGCACCACTGAAATATCTACACAGATACCTCAGAGCCAGATAGGATCTTTCCTAGTCCTGAAGGAATAGAAAGGTTGTGCTTTTTCTTTTTTTAAAGTGCAGATGAATATTGAGCAGCTGAGTGGAAATGTGACCATTATATAAAACAAGGCATAAAATAAAGAGAACAAATTCTTCAGTTCCTTTGCAGCAAAATTGTGTTTAATCGTATTCAACTCTTTTCTCCTTGCCCAGGCAGGTTAGAAAAATTCAGTCTCATGATCTGCATAGGAGAGAAATCTCCTTTTTGAATTTATCTCTCTAAGGGATTCTCTTTTGATCCTTCTGATCAGACAAAAACAATGATTGTGGCTCAAATCTCTCCCCTGCCTCTCCAGCCTCCAATTAGGCACATGTGATAATGTTTTTTCAACCTAAAAATAAGGTCACTGCTTCAACTGCATGTATCTAAATCAGGAGACACTGATACCTCCTTGACAAAACAACAGCTCACTCTTCCCAGACAGCCTGAGGCCCTCCACACTCTTTTCCTTTTTTTCTTTATCTTTTTTTTTTTTTTTTTTTTTTTTTTGCATTCATTACCTTTGAAAAGGCTGGGTCTGGGCTGCAAGGATGCCATTGATTGAATTTTTGTTTGCTTGAGGTGCCTGCTGGTGTTTTGAGCTGCATGCAGACTAAGCCAAGTGCTCAAGTGCATGTGTTTCAATTCACAGAGCGACTACCTGAGATCCCCAGGATTACTGATACATTAAAATTGAGCCTGTACTTAAGTGCTTTGAGCCCAGAACTTCCTCTGATAAACTATTTCATTTTTCTTTTTTTTCAGAATTTTGAGCTATGTTTTTTTTTTTTTTTCCTATTCTCCTTTCAAATGTGTCGTCAAGAAAGGCCAGTCTTCACAATTTGGTGGCCTTCTGCTCCAATGTCAGTCAGGCCTTGAAGGCAGGAATATTTCACCTGCATTTGGAAAAGATGAAGACCCTCRCTGGCCATGATGGCACTTAGGCTGTTGTTGATTCCACTCTCATCAAAAAGAGCTACTTTGTAAACACATCTCCAAAATATTAATGTATACAACAGATACTGTACCTCCTTCTGGGAAGGGAATCCTGCATTCTGCAATTTTCCCCTTGGCTTCAGCCCTCATACATAAGAGGGGCATATCACACTTCATGGCCACATTCATACTCTTCTGTCTAGGACATTTGGGTCAGAAATATGACGGGTCTGTAAAAATAAGTATATGCAATATAAATGACATTTTGAAATGCAACCGAAGATCAGCATAAGGCCAATACTCAGAAGCAGTTGCTTAGACGTTCAGGAGTCTGTTTCCTGGTTTTAGAGCACTTTTTCCCAAAGCCCTTACATTTTTGTATTTCCAGTTTTAGGGTGTTTATGGCTGTGGGCTCCCTGAGGATTGCTCCTGGTTTGACATTCATATTGCTTAACGCCTTTGTAAAAAATATACAAGGTCTTATCAATGTATCATTTTTTTAAGCAGAAGACCTACAGAGGACAGTTAATTAGCCATTAACTAATGGCTAATTAGTATGATGTTTCACTGCAAAAGAAATTGATACTTTTAAAAAAGATCATGGAAATCATATGGACATAGCCAATTTCAGAGTGTTATTCACTGAATAACTAGTTGCCAATTTTTCTAGTTCTCCTGTTTAAATTACTGGATATTTTAAGAGAAGATTAATTTGATTTTCCTAAAACCTGCTCAGTTTCCTTAACACATTGGGGAATGGGGGAGCATACACAATATGYATTTGGATGCTTTATTCTTCAAGAAAAACTATTCTGTCTCCAATGTGTGGAAGGTTAAAAGAAACCATGGATTAAAATAATATTAACACAGTTTGTATCACTCCTGTTCTTTCCTAGTCTTAAACTCTAGATGGTTAAAATCCTGTTTTTTTTAATGAGACCATTCATAGAATAATACATGTGTTTTGTGGGAGGGCAGAAACAAAAAACCTCACAAAGCAGTGACAGTCATTTGGAGGGGAGGGTGACTCCAACATGACAAGAAGGTGGTGTAGGATATCTCCCAGTACCATGACACTGTATTAAAGCCATTGTGAATGTCAACAAGCTTTGCTGCACACAGAGACTGTAAATGATACATAAAATGTCCCTTATCTGCGTAGAACAAAGACCGTCAGAAAAGTTTTTCTATTTTTTTTTCTAGATGAATTCCATTTACCTTTTCAACATATTTTACATCTTTTGTAAAGTATTCCAAGGGGGCACTGCACAGTGTGAGACTTGTAATCAGCCTGCAAAGAGTGACAGAAAGCTGGCTCATTTGCTCTCTCGCAACGGTTTCCTTTATGCTAACCCGTCTGTTCCAAGTTTAAATCACAGCAAATGTGTTTAACTCTTACGGTAGGCAGCCAAAAAAGCACAGARGAACCTGAACAAAATATCTGAAGTAAAGCCCAGCTTCAGAAGCAAATGAGGGGCCTGACTTACCTACATCCACCAATTACTGTACATGTACATGTACATGTACACATCAACTTCTCTGTTGTTGAAGCACTTAACAGTGGAATGCATTTAACAAGAAAAAAAATGCCACCCTTAACCTCTAATTGGATATAAAGGAGTTTTCTAAGTTGCTAAATGTCTTTGTTTTCTTCCTGGTTCACGAGCCCTTGAGCACAGCATCTCTGGACTGTGGCCCCCTAAAAATGTCATGAACTTACAAATTGAGTGGCAGCTTGTCTCGGAAAAGCACCCGACGAAGCAAACAGTAGCAAACAGCAATAGGCTCTCCAGTAAGGTGGTGCCCTTCCCCAGGTGCCAAGGACCACCAAATCTGGACTAGTCCTGAGGCAGGAGTTTTAGCAGCTCTTTCTTGCCGAYTTAGATACTAAAGTGAGCACATAGGCACTTTTAGGAAAGCAGAATCCACACTTGACATTTTCTCTGTATCTTGCACACAGACAACTGCATCCTTTAAAAGCACAAGYGGAGAGGAATTGTCATTTTCCTTTTGTTTAAACGGGCCAAAGTTGGAGCGCTGGTGCAGGCCAGAGAAGTCCTGGACTCCTCTTTGGGGAGGATGTGCCCTCACTGTGCACAGCCCCCAGGGAGGCTAACGAGACCACTGCTACATCGCTAGCTCCAGCAGCAGCTGCTGCTGCTGGACTCYGTGCTGGACACGTTGTCTGAGCCCTAAGGGTGCCCCTCCAATCGTGCTCTTCAAATATGGAGACAGCTCATCTGTGATCCTTGCATGGGAAAAAGGTACCTAGAGTTCTGGCTTAGCCAACTTGCATCCCAAAAGAAGTGTTTGCAAGGCAAAAGCGGCACCTGGGGGTTGTCTCCAACACTTTACGTTCTGCATAAATGAACTACTGTGTATGTTTTAGGACCTACATCTTGCATCTTTGGTCTGGCTTCATTCCTTTGTTGTATGTTGGAGAAATAGCTCCTCTGCTCTGTGTTTGGGCTTTCTAGGAAATACAAATTGTATAGGCTAGCAGACAATACTAAAAAAATGTCAATTCTGATARTATTTACAAATATGAGAATACTTAAACATGACAGGACCCATCATCTAAGAGCTGGACAACTGCGTTTTGCCCATCTCAGTTCCATCTGGGATTTCAGTCAGATACGTCCCAAGAGGTACTTCTGTGTCACTTCTGTTTGGCTACTGCTTCTTTAAAATAGAAACAATATATTTTTTAAGAAACAAATGCAGGAGCCCTTTAAAATCTGGGCTTTCTAACATCACTCTAGTGATGCTCAATAGATCTCAAGTGTTCCACAGCTAGAAAGCAATAAAAGAGGGCTAGGATATTCTCTGATAACATCTGATAAGATTATTTAGCTTCCTCAAAGCTTCACTTCTAGAAAGTCTCTAACTGGAAAGTTTCCACACATATTCATACTCAAAAATGTAGGAGAATACTTCGTTTTTCTTCACATGCAAACTGTTGATCTTTGCTAGTTGTGCATAACACTGAAAACGTAATTAAGAGTTTCCAAGTCACTAGGTCGTCAGTAACACTCTTAATGAAATACTTGTATTCTGTAAGTTTGAGTGGACGCTAGTGAAAACAGAAGCATGACCCAGTTTTGCTCAGGGAACTGATATCAAGATGTGTTAAAAATACAGATTTATCCAGTCTTTCATCCCGTTTTGCTCAGCAGGACAAAAAGTGCTTGCACAGATCCTCCAGATTGCATCCATAATGGCAGATAAAACAGGACAAGTGCACCSAGAGGACTTCAGTACCCTCCAGGGAGGCTCTATGGGGTTTAGTTGTTAGCACGCTCTGTGCAACAGCTTTGGCCCATGTCAAGTCACTCTAAGGTTGGAGAGAAACTCCCCAACAGGTTTCCCTGCCTTGGGAAAGAAAGCATTCATCAGGCCCTTTGCCCCTTTATTTCCTGGCACTGACACAGCCAGGAAGATCAACTTCAAACTAAAGCARTGGGTCTCCTGCACACACTTGGGCGCAGAATTACTGGACAGATTAAATAGCTGTCAATATGTTTCCACTTAAGGCACTCAGGGATTTGAATGTGAGTGGTAATTTTATTTATATTCAGTTTAAAAGTTGGGTTTGCCTCTTTTCCTTACTCTACCTTCCCCTCTGCACACTGAGCTACTGAGAATACAAGGCATTGTATGAAGTCCACAGAAAGCTGGCTCTTTCACTGCTTAATTCACTTTGTAATAAAGTGGCAAAGTTGCTAAAATCATCTCAAAACACACTGATCTGCAGCATAGTTTGAAATGGAGAATTCACATAGGAGTGAATGAGGACTCCTTGCCTGCTCCTTTGCCACAGGCAGAGGTGCAAGTAGAGACCTGGGCTCGCAGTAATAGCAGCACCCATGGTACAAGGACCCAAAGCAGTGTAACCTATTTCTGGAGCCATTTAATGTCTGCCCCATCTGTCATTTCTATAAGATGCAGTTCTATAACACACCTGTCCTAATATTAAGCCTGGTATTAAATGCTGGACTAACCTTTATAGCATAGACATCTGTGCATTCCTGTTCTCAATGTGGCTCTTGGTGCAAGCAATTGAATTTCTGGCCCCCTTGAAAAAAGACACAAGGAATTAATCAGTAAAAAGTGAATTATTTCTAGTAAAGTTTGGCTTCAGTTAAATGGGACCACAGTATCTTTCCAATTATCAATGAAACACTCCCCCAGTGGCAAATTTGATTCCAAAACACAAGCTGTTTTCTTAAAATTGCTTACGTAGCATGCTAAAAAGAGCTGCTGTCATGAAGTTCTGCTATAAGCCTATCCTTTCCCTGTTAAATAAAAGTTAGACACGTATTCACCTTTCTATTGCTCTAGCAGAGGTGCTTTATCTGAATAGCATTAATCTTCCYGGGGAGAAAAAAACTGCTTTTGAAAATCATGTGCAATTCTTTAGCAGTGTTCTTCTAAACCCTGATAATATCACCACTGAGTCTAACAAATGTATCTAAGAATGCTGATTCAAGAAGCACTCTTTTTGTACAATTCTGTTACATTTCTTCCATCAAAATGAGCTTGAGCTTGGCATGGAGATGCACGAGCTTTTTTAACATTGTCTGTAGAGGGTGAAAGTCTGATTAACATTAGCCCCTCAAATCACAGTTCTGTAATCCAAAAGATTTGTACATGGAGAGTATTTTTAGCAGCAGCAGTTTATGGCATTTCCTGCTTAAATCTTTGGGATTATGTGAAAAGCAGCTGGAATCATCTGTGCAGCCTTTTTGTCTGAACAAAACTGAAACAACTGCAATCTTACTTGGATTAAAAAAGCCATCCTATTGCGGTCCTCGTTCACACTGACAGATCTGTGACAACAGCCTGCTTTCAAAGCACCACACTTGTGCAAAACCATTTCAAACTCTCTCAGAGAGATGTGTATCTCCTTCTTTCTCCTCAAAACTGAGGCAATATGGGATGTTGTAATATTTGTAATAAAAGGTGGTCTGTTTTAGTTTGTAATCTCTGCAAAGCAGAGACATTGCAGTGGATTTCATTAACCACTCCCTTGGTCCCTATGTGCAATGCACTCCTAGGGCCCATGCCAGTATAAACTTTTGCTAAACATATCTGACAGCAAGAGCAGTGCAGTGGTGAGAGCAATGAGGATGGAGCCATCTGATAAACTGATCTTCACACAATCTGCATTTCAATAGCAGTTAAATGCAAAAAAAAAAAAAAAAAAAAAAAAAGAAAAAAAAGAAAAAAAANAAAAAAAAAGAAAAAAGTATGTGCAAAAGGATGCCAAAAACATGTGACTTTTAATTGTATTTAGGTCTTACAGGGGACATGCAATTGAATACAAATTGCAAGTGGAAAAGAAGAGCTACAAGCCAGTCTTGGCTGGACTATTAGCTGAAGTAGGAGTGCGAGGTGATATTTTTTTTCTGATTGATATAAGAATTTGTTCAGTTCTGTTGTGCTACCCATCTGACCTAGCGTTCATCATTTAAAAGAGAGGCACATAGTCTGAACTATCTGTTCAGGCATCTTGTGAATTTAGTGGAGAGAATTAGACAACTGCAAGGGCAGCTAGCCAACCCAAAGTACCTGGGAGAAGTGAGAGGAATTGCCTCCTGGCACTGCTGTCTCTATCCATTAACTGGACAGAGCCACAACTATTATTTTGGAATAGAAATCTGTATTTCAGAAAACTAAATTGGCATTTTCTGAGCTCTACTTTCAATATTCATGCTTTTTCATGTTGCTGTGTTGGAGATGATCTGGAAAATATTTTAAAGCTACAGAAAAAGCCTTTTAGTTATACTCCCAGAGAGCTTGATTAATTTACTTTATCCAACAGACATAGAACAGAAGACTTGATAGTAGTGTGATTAACTTAAATAAGAGATGAGGCACTAAATATTCTTTGCTGAAGAAAAAAAGAAAAGAGAGGAAGAATTGGTAGCTAGAACCTAGATCCAGTCATCTCCAAGTTATTAGGATGAGTAATTCTGGATCAAGATTTTTGGGGAAACTGTGATTTCTCCATTTCTTGGARCTTTCACGTTGGAAGTGAATGATTTTATATGGTACATACGTTAGTGAAATTCAAGCTACTGGGCTCAAACCAAGGTTAACTGCATAGGAGAAATTCCACTTCTCACCTAAATCTGCTCATCAGGCAAAAAAATTGGCAGCACAGATGTACAGATATGATGATGGGGAATGGTTTGTTCCCAATTATTGGGCTATTGCTTTCCCCTAACTTATTTTAAGGATGACAGAACTAGCCAGTCTTCTCTTTGGTATCTAATTATGTTTCCTACTTCTTGAGTAAACATTTACAAGGTGAAAAGATCTCACAATCTCCTTCTGATGCTTGAAGCAAAACAGTACATCCCATCATAACTTGAGCAAGTGATATTTAGCAATGGAAATTCTCTATAATATGGACTTCTTTTGATATCAGATTTCACTGATTAATTTTAATTTAACATTTAAGATAGGGAGAAACAGGGTTCCAGATGGTACGATGTTATTCATAATCTCTCTATAATATGTTGGAAGATTTCACTTTGCAGAGCAATATGTTATTCCACATCACTGACTCCTTAAAAGGGGTGAGCATGATTATTTCTGCAACTTCACAGAAAAAAACAGTTTTTCRTGTGATATGTGGAAACAAAGTATATACACATATTCTATACTTCACTCACATCCATCCCATTTGTCACAAAATCACAGATTCATGGAACACTTGAGGTTGGAAGGAGCCAGTAAGGATCATCTTGTCCAACCTCCCGGTTTGAGCAGGGTCACCTAGAGCACATTGCCCATAACCCTGCCTGGATGTCTTCTGAATATCTGCATGCAAGGAGACTCCACAACCTCCCTGGGAAAAACTGTTCCCAAGCTCAGTCACCCCTGCAGTAAGGAACTTTTTCTTTATATTCGGGYAGTCCTTCCTGTGTTTTAATTTGTGCCCATTGCCTCTAGTCCTATCACGGGGCAGCACTAAGGAAAGTCTGGCCTTCCTTTCACCTACTTGTTCATGTTCATAAGATCCCTCAGTCTTCTCCAAGCTTAAGAGTCTCAGCCTTTCCTCATAGGAGAGATGCTCCAGTCTCCTAATCATCTTTGTAGCCCTCTGCTGGACTCCAGTAGTTCAGTGTCTCTCTTGTACTGATGAGTCTAGGCCTGGGACCAGAATTCCAGGTATGGCCTCACCTGAGATCTGAGTAGAGGAGGTGCATCCRCTCCCTGGACCTGCTGGCAACACTCCTCCTGGTGATGCCGGGACACCATCGACCTTCTTGACCACAAGGGCACATTGCTGGCTCATGGTCAACTTGAAGTTCACCAGAACTCCCAGGTTCTTCTCTGCTGCAGGCCAGTCCTCAGCGTGTGCTGGTGCATGGGATTATTCCCTTCTAAGGTGCAGGTCTCTATATTTGCCTTTGTGGTTCCTCTCTGCTCATTTCTCCGGTCTACTGAAGTCCCTTTGAGTGGCAGCACAGCCTTCTGGTGTATCAGCCTTCTGGTGTATCAGCCACCCCTCCCAGTTCTGTCTCATTAGCAGCCTTGCTGAGGGCATCCTCTGTCCCTTCATGCAGGCCACTGATGAGCTATATAGGATTGGGCCCAGTACTGACCCATAGGGGATGCTGTTAACTGCAGGCCCCCAACAAGACTCTGCTCCACTGATCGCAGCCCTCTGAGCTCTGCCAGTCAACTAGTTCTAAATCCACCCCACTGTCCGCCCCACTTCTCCTGAGCTTACTTGTATGGGTGTTACAGGAGACAGTGACAAAACCTTTACTGAAGTGAATGGACATTATCTGCTGCTCTCCCCTCATCTACCCATTCAGTCATTCCTTCACAGAAGGCTATTTTGCGCTATTTAAGCACGATTTCCCCTTTGTGAATCCATGCTGCCCATTCCAGATCACCTTCCTGTGATCTTGTCTTGTCACCTCTCTTCACATTGCATCACTTCTTTCTTCATTCATTGTATTTAAGCTCATAAGAACAAACTGTCTTTTCCTCCTGAATATTATGTCAGATAAACACAAGTTCTCTTGCAATTTTTAGTGGCGCTCAGAATCTTCACTCCAAATAGAAAAACAGAGCATCACAAAATCCTTCCCGTAGCACTACCAATAAAAGGGAAATTGCCCCAGCTAATTCTGTCACTGAAGCATATGGACTTACAGACCTACCTGTGACAATTTGGTAGTTGTGGCACCATTATAAGTTGTGTATTTTCTATAAGTTAATAACTCCTGTTTACACATTTCCAATTTATACACCATGACAATAACCTTTGCCACTTGAACTTGGTGGTCTTTTTAATAAGGTTATAGAAAAATACTATGGTTTAGCATAAGATAAACCATAAGATAAGTCTCTTTGACTATAATAGATGCATATATATTATATAAATGACAATAAGTGCAGAGAGAGATAAACATAACCCCATACCCTCTCTGCTTGGTTGTAGATCATTTATGTACTTCCTAAACAATAGCCTTAAGTCACTTCAAGGATTCATGAAGTTCATGAAGGGAGAATGYAGGGAGGAAGGGGACAAGCTCTTCTCAGTGGTGGTCAGTGACAGGACAAGGGGTAATGGGTGCAAACACAGGCAGTTCCATCTKCATATGAGGAGAAACTTCTTCCCTGTGAGGGTAAGAGAGCCCTGGMACAGGCTGCCCAGAGAGGTTGTGGAGTCTCCTTCTCTGGAGATCTTCCAAACCCTGGATGCCACCCTGTGCCCCGTGCTCTGGGTGTCCCTGCTGGAGCAGGGGGTTGGACTGGATGATCTCTAGAGGTCCCTTCCAGCCTTAAWCATTCTGTGATTGGCAGCATAGAAGGGTCACAGATGCTGATGATCTTCTTTAGGACCTGAGGAGAGAGAAGACATTTTCATTAACAGGAAGAGGGTTAGATGCTGCTATTTAATTTCAAGTGTTCTGTCAGGCACCTCATCAATCACCTTATCACAGAACATACTGAAGCCATTCCCTATTGCAGCCTGAGGTGAATTTGGAATAACATGATAAAAACACAGTCCAGAAAATCTTGGAAGTGAAAGAAGTTTGGTTTGAGTTCATGAGCTGAATGCAACATCCCGGTTCAGACAATAAGAATTTCTTTAGAACAGCTGAATCTCAGCTTTCTGAGCATCCCCCCAGAGACACCTAACGAAAATTATAAGAAATTCAATAGTTGTGTTAGAAAATTATTGTGGGGGCTGGAGGAAAAATAAACTAGTATTAGCCTTGCCAGTTTCTATAATACAGTGCACTGGCACTCAAAAGCAACGTTACTGTTTTTTGTTAGCATTTTAATCATAAACCCTTTTATCAAGGTTTTTCAACTGCCTTTTCCAATTTTGTTGGACTCAGATTTGTCCACTGGGATGTGAGTGCTTTGAGAGAAATTCTGTTTAAGTTTCTTCAACCTCTTTCAACAAACAGAGAAGTAAGGAAAGATTTAACTTCTTCCTCTGCTTTCAGACTTCTCTTTATTCCTCTCCTGAGACGCTGCAGAGAGCAATTTGGTGCAACAGCTTGAGGCAGGTCTGGTAAACTGCTGTGTTTCCTAGTCCCAGTCCCGGTACTTTGTCTTCTTGGGCAAGTCCTTTGACTTTCATCTGTCACCCTCGTCACGCATATTGCATAGGAGCTGAAGGAGCAACATAGAGGAATTAAAGAGGTCCTGCAGCCTTCACAATACACTGATCTCATGCAGTTATACTGCTGYCAAATGCTTCTTCCGTGCCCCACTTTTTATCCGCTCATGTGTTCTCATCTCTTCCTATGTTTACTCTCATTAATATTTTAAGCTCTTAAGTCAGGACCTGACATCTTTTATTCTCTGCAAAATTGCCTGAATGTTTTCTGGTTATTTACCAGTAAAATTAAAATAATTAATAATATTAATAGCAGCTATTTGGGGGCAGTTTAAGTTTCTCAGAAAAGGTATTCTATATTAATTTTTCCTTTTTATTATTATTATTATACATTCTGAAATGAGAGTTTAGTACTTCCAAGTGACTAGCATAACTACATACTTCAAAATGACTTTTTAACCTCATGAGTCTTTTTTTTTTTCTTTTGAAATTATAATTTTGAATTTGGCCTAAGCCAGAAAAATTGAAGACATTTCTARCCATCTGAATGTCATTTGGAGTGGGATTCAGGAATCCAAATTGAGATGCTTGCAATGTAGAYTATCTATATATAAACTAGTGATGTAAGGTGCAGTTTGCCTCAAACAAATTCCTCTACAGGTTCCTGTTCTTTCCTTGAACTGTGAAAAACTGCAGAAAAGTGCCTCCTATCTATATTGAAGAGACTCAAAGGAGATGAATCCCATGCTGGTGTTTACTTCTCTGGAATTGTGATGGTCATCTTCAGTTTCACATTAAATTGTTTTTTGTTGTTGTTGGGTTTTTTTTTTTTTTTTTTTTTTTTTTACAAATCCAGTCAACATCATGAACTGAATGAGCACTGCAGCTGAGCAGCTGAGCTGACTTTGCTCCTGGCAACTCCTTGCCTGGACAGCAGGACAAGAAGGATGGCTAGACTGCTGTGACGGATAATATACTTGCTGTGTGGATAAGAGCTGCAGTCAATAAAGCTGTCAGTCTGGTGTTTTTTACCAACACAAAACTCATTTTAAATTGAGAGTAGCAAAAAGGATGCCACAAAGAAGCAAACAGAATCCATTCATGTTAGCAGCTTAGGCTTATCTAGGAGTATATTTGATCCTGAGATACTTCAGCAAGTATATCTGAAATTTAAAGAGAATAAGATGTTCCCAGCAACAAACTATTACTTTATCTCAGCAAAGATTCAAGGTTGCAGAAGCTTACAAGTTGAGTCCTCTCACTGAAGATTACAGCATCAGACAAGTCTCGTGTTAATTCAACTATTTTCCCCTTGCAGAGTGATGCTCAAAGGAGCGTTCACCGTGAGTGAGCACCTCCAGCTCTCCAGTGCAGTGTGGTCTGCCTCAGAGCACTGCTGCCTTTGGATCCAGCTCCCTGCCCGCTTTGCTGAGTGCAGGCGGCAGCAGAGAGGCCGTGGGAACTGACGGATGCCACAAGTTTCCTTGGTGCTTCTCTTGRTGCTCTAGTTTCCATTCTAAATTTCCACTTTGTCAGTGTTGGGGGTATATGAACTAAGGGGGGACTTGTAGGGAATGCAGAGATGCAAAATTCTCTATTTTAAGGTTGTTAATCTGCTTCATTGAAGAATGAAGCAGACTGGAAAAAGACTGGTTATCACACAGGCGCTGGTGCCTTAGGGAGTGGGGAGAGGAAAAGGAATGACTTATAGTACTATAACTCCACAACTTCCCTGGGCAGCCTGATCCAGGGCTCTGGCACCCTCACAGAGAAGTTGTTCTTCCTCACATGCAGATGGAACTGTAAGTGTTTCACCTTATACCCATTACCCCTTGTCCTGTCACTCATCACCACTGAGAAGTTTAGTCCCTTCCTCCCTGCATTCTCCCCTCAAGATATTTGTACATGTTGATAAGATCCCCTCTCAGCCTTCTCTTCTTCAGGCTAAACAGGCCCAGCTCTCTTTCCTCATAGGGCAGATGTTCCAGGCCCCTGATCATCCTGGTAGCCCTGTGCTGGACTCTCTCCAGCAGCTCCACATCCCTCTTGTACTGGGGAGCCCAGAACTGCCCCCAATACTCCAGGTGCGGCCTCACCAGAGCTGAGCAGAGGGGCAGGACCCTCTCCCTTGACCTGCTGGCAACACTCCTCCTGATGCAGGCCAGGATCCCATTGGCCTTCTTGGCCACGAGGGCACACTGCTGACTCATGGTTAACTTGGTGTCAACCAGGACTCCCAGGTCCCTCTCTGCGGAGCTGCTYTCCAGCAGATCAACCCCTAATCTGTMCTGGTGCCTGGGGTTATTCCTCCCCAGGTGCAGACCCTGCACTTGTCCTTATTGAACCTCATGAGGTTCCTCTCTGCCCAACTCTCCAGCCTGTCCAGGTCCCTCTGAATGTCAGCACAGCCCTCCAGAGTGTTGGCCACTCAGCTCAGTTTGATGGTGGAGCAAAGGAGGAGCAAAATTTACATTTTGGACCAAAATGTTGACATTGTGGCTCATCTTTCATGTTTATACCTTCCTTGAACATATCACTTTTAGATTTTTTCCTCTAATGTCTAATGCACAATGGGAACAAGATGCCGGTGCAGCAACAAAAAGTGAATCATAAACTATGGCACTTTGCTTTCTACAAGTGACTAACATGCACTAATTCACCACTGCCTTGGGATCTGTGTGCAGAGYCACAGATAAAATGTGGCCTGAGCAGGAGGAAAACACTAAATATGCCTTTTGGAAATAAATAAAAAAAAAACTCCTGTGGTTTTACTTCCATTAATTAAACTCCCATCACCATTTATCTGCCAAGCTTTTAAGCATTTCCTAGCTGCTTTAACAGCACGAGGTACATCTGTTTCTAAAGTGCAGCGAGTCAGCATTTACTTTGCTCCTTTGTTCACCACAGCCCTGTCTTCTCACTCACAATATAGATGAGACCTGTGTTTTATCACAGCGAGCTTTGCCATTGTTTTACCTGCCGCAGAAATTATTCATGTTAATCCTTTTGAGGTAAAATGGAAGACCTATTTGTCTTCCATTTCTGGAGGGATTTATCCCTACCACCCTTTCACTTTGCTTTGCAGTCCTATTAAGACTCAGATTATTCCACCCAACAGGTAACTTCTGTGCACAGTGGAAGATATAGGATTTCCATACTTGGTGGATGACTTAGGACTGTGAGAGTCCTTGGTGGACACAATGCCCTAACATGAGAGGAGCTTMGTCCTAGTGCCAGAGGAACAACTGTCCTCAAAGCAGATTTCCTGTAGGGTCTCTAGTAAATAATAGGTATGCTGCTAGTCCTGCCCACACCCACAGAGTGACATTTAATGTCGGGATTTATCCATAAAAATCTTTGTGACTTCTGATGTTGGGACTCATCTATAAAAATCTTAAGGACTCTGAGGAAATTTCCACCTTTGAGTCTCTGAAAAATATATCTTAATAGATGAATATGATGCAGCTGATTTATTTTTCAAGCTACCAGATATGTCTTATATACCTCAGACAAGTGTGCAAGAAGARATCCTGTCAAGAAGAGCTCAAATCTGTATTTGGTGCAGTACAGTGAGTGAAGGTGATTATTAGATAAATGGGTGGAGGACACAGGAAGGACAAGAACTACTCTGAAGATAGTTGTTTTGCAGCATGTGCATAGCATTTTTCAAAGGTCTAGAAGCACTGGCAAAATGGTTTGGGACAGCAGGAAGGACCACCCCAAAGCACAYGGAAGAAGACAGCAGGGCTCACTAATATTAGTGGAAATACAAAGAGAGCAAACAGAGAATTAAACCTAAAAGCATAAAGAATGCTAATACTGGTATCCAGGTCTGGTCTGTGAATGGAGTCCTAGAAGAAGGACAAATCTGAGACTATAACAGAAACCATAATATTTTTGCACAGCGGGAGCTACAGTTTCAAACTRCTTCCCTGTGCTCCCATTTCTAGCACTTGTGTATGAAGATTGCCTTCTTTGTTTTTCTTCTTATAAGCCACATTTCAAAAGCCCAACTAGCAATTGAAACAAAAATGCAAGAACTCATAAAACTTTACTGCTCTATTATAAATTACAAATCCCGGGCTAACATGAAGTATAGAAYGAGGAGAGGTTCTCCACTTTACGTCTAGTGTTTAAAGTCTGCTTTTTTCCCCTCCTACTGTGTGCAACAAAGTCTTCATGTCTGTTTATGAAGTGTATTAAAAGCACAGTATCTTTAGGTATAGCTAAGGGAGAACCCCCATAGAGGTAGTACATGAACAGGGGGGAAGAAACACTCCCAGAACCAAAAGCTTCAAATCCACTCATTTCTGTAATGGCAGAGTGAAGGGTAACCAAAAAATCTTGATCAAGACAGGCACTCTGTTTATCCTTCTCTATTTATCTCTGCACACCATATGTCACTGGATTAACCTGCCCCATTCAGCTACAAGAAAAGGTGGCAGAAGCAAAGGCTGGGCAGAATAATTCAGTATTGTCCATTGGGATAGAGAAGAGAAAGTATCATTTTTCTTTCTTGTTTGTTGGAGGATTTGGCTGAGGCACGAGCAGCGGGATTAACAGTGTGTAACTCAACAATTGGTGTTGGAACAAGGGCACCTCCAGAGAGAAAATGTCTCTGTTTGAATTATATCTCCACCTGTGCAGAAGTGAAACATGGCATTTGCAGTGATACCCTTCCCACCCCTGAAAACCTGGGAGACTCCACGGGCAGCGGCTGCGCTCTGCTCCGCACTGGCTGCTCATCCCATTGTGCTGGGAATGAATGCTGCTGACTGGGAGGAGATGCTTCCATGCCTTTCCTCCCACCTGAGCTTGTAGTCTACAGCTGAGAAAAAAACAGCCTCTGACACAAGGAGCAAAAGGTCTTTGGGGAAATGCAAATGCATCCCGCTTTGCTCTTTAGGCTGTAAGATTCTCAGCTGGGAGAAGGCTATTTTTGGAGAATGGAGCTCTATTTTAGCTGGTGCCTTTTACTATGTCTATCGTATAGCAATAAAGAGCAATAAATTTTTTTTTCCCTGACAGCTGTGTGTGGAGAATTGTAAGGACTTTCTTGGAAGAAAGGGCACATGAGCTGCCCTCAGCTGAAGGTGCTGAGTGCTGGCATGGAGCACCCCATGGCCCCTCCATCCCCTCAGCATCAGCAGAGGTCACTCAAGCCACAGCTTTGCCCAGTCATGGTGCTCATTGCTTGCTGGGAGGCCAGTTTCCCTTCTGTGATCATTTTAGAAGAGTAATGCAACCAGGTCTCCTGACTGAGGTACAGCTCACCAAAACCTGCCTGGATGCCACCCTGTGCTCCATGCTCTGGGTGTCCCTGCTGGAGCAGGGGGTTGGACTAGATGATCTCTAGAGGTCCCTTCCAACCTTAACCAGTCTATGATTCTGTGGTCATTAGTGCTCAAGGTGAAACCTAGGTCTATGCTTCTGTGTAGAACAAGGTACTGGCATCATCACTGCTTTGCTGATGATGCCAAAACAGGCAGGCACTTCTTCACATGGACACTTGCAATTTTCTCCTTTAGGGTTTACGTTTATGACATATATTTGCCATAAAGTGAATTTTGAAGGTAATGCTAAAAATAGTCTCTCCATTTCTCACAGTGCTATTGAACAAGACGTCTCACACAATATTGACAATATCTTAAAACTGTTGTTCCTAGAAGGTTATTATTTCACTGTCTTTTCCCAGTTGTCTCTTTGCTTAAGTATCTCATTTTTCAACAAGTGACAGGACACGGGTGAACATGTGTTTGTTTGTACTTGCTACAATAGCATATACCTGAGCAAAACTCATAAAGACTTTTTTTAAAAAATAATAAAAAAAGATCCCATTAAGAATATACTCTGGATCACCTTCAAGAATATAATTTTAATTATGCTAAATAATTGCATTTTGCAGACATTTGGTTAGGTAGGGCAGTATTTTCTGCTGTAGATTGCAGTAGTAAATTACTTTAGATTTGGCCACAGCTTTCATTTGTACGCAAAGGTCAAACCCTACTAAGCTGAACAACTGCTAGCAGAAATTGTTACTGGGCTCTAGTCAAATCGGAGAGCTCACGAGGCAGCCTATCTACTCTAGAGAGATTAGGGAGGTTTAGGAGCTCATTGTGTACAGAGGAAGAACAAACATCGGCTCCTTTCCGTAGCACCTCCAGAGTCTTCTCCCTCATTAAAGCCTCTCAAAAGCTGTTTGCTAGGCAAGTTGTCCTTTCGGGGCTCCCTGAGCCTTCTAATCTCTAATCACCTGAAAAAGGATTTATGTGCACAACAGCTTGTCTAGATGACTTTTCTTCAGCTGTATCAGTTTTTCTAATAAAGCAGATGACCTTTTCCTATGAATTTTACTTCACTTAATCACTGGCAGTGGTGGGAAATCACTATTTACATTACCATTTATACACAAAATCTTTGAAAGAGAAACACTGAAAATAGCCTTGAGAACAGTGCATAACATGTCAGGGAAACTGTTGAATTTTCAGTATCTCCAAGGATGAAAACTCTATAACCCTGCTGGGTAATCTGTGCTAGTGTTCAATCACCTTCCCAGTGAAGAAGTGTTTTCTCATGTTTAAATGTTATTCCCTGTGTTTCAGGCTGTGTCATTTGCTTCTGGTCCTGTCACTGGGCACCACTGAGAAGGGTCTSTCTCTGTCTTCCTCACACCCTCGCATCAGATATTTATAAACATTAATAAGATTCCCCGTGAGTCTTCTCTACGCTAGACAGTCTCATGTGTGAAGACACATGACAAGCTTTCAGCAGCAAACAATGTGTCTTCAGAAGCTAAATCCTAGCTAATTTACCCTAGCTGTTTTTACCTCACCTGAAAGAAAATCAGACTGGTATGTCATATACAATGATGAGTTTGATTGTTTCCTGTTCTTTAGGGTAGTTATTGGTATTTGACTGTTATGGCAGCATGGATTTCGATGTATCGTGATGTGTCTGTCCATCTGGTTAGAGTGGCTGTAGGCTACGCTTCCAACCTGTTGTGCTGCTGCATAGTCCAAAACTATGGTTTTAGATCCTAGCTACCTTTTTTTTTATTATTTTCTATTTCTCCCAATTCTGTTTTGTTCCTGCAATTTCCAGCAGTCAAAGCTACAGGAGACACTTTTTTTCACACAGGCCTTGCCCCCTTCCATGACTGCAGCAGACCAGCTGACCAGTCACGGTGTGGCCCCTCTCAGAGGATGCTGAGCTCCACCTGGGTTGAGGTTTCTGTCCTGTAAGAAGGCTGACTGCTGCTGGAAACAGCTCCMCATTGAATCAAATCAGAGCAGCTTCATTTTTTATAAACACATGGAAATGCTAGTCCTTCAATGACAACACAGCGTAGCTTCAGTATATCTTCCTCTGCCAAAGATCCTCTGCCTAACTTTATTTAAACTGTCTTGACAAGTATGAAAGGATGATCAGATTTGGAGCARTTCACTTGGAAATTTACTACCAAAAAATGCTAAGCCTTAGGAGCACTGTGCAATAATATGTCTGCTTTGCCCAAWGGTAAGAATGCAGCTGTCAGGGATCACTTACACTGGAATCTGTTTTTCTAAAGATTATTTAGAGAACTCTGAATCCACTTTATTTTTTTACCAGAAACAGACCTCAAACATCAGTTCTGTATGGTCTTAATAATCTTGATTTTTTGCTACTTCATAATATAATCCTCACTATTGCAGTGCTGCATTAATATAATTGAAGACATGATGGCACAAAAAGATTTTAACTGGGAGCAGGATACCCTGGAACTGGAAAGTCAGTTGGTACATGTGAAGCCATCCACAGTGTCCTCATAAGTGTAAAATGAAATTTGAAAGAAGTTTTATGAAACTAAAAACAGAGGGAAGCTGAGTACAGTGGTGATGAGGTTAATCATAGTGGTGATGTTATGGTTAAGTAAATCTCAGCTTTATTTTTCCACATTATTATTAAGACCAACTCTGTATAAAAAAAAATACCAACCTCTGTATATCTTGACTGTTCCTGTATGACAGATATCTTGGAGAACTCTTTTCTAGTGTGCACAAGGCAGTGGCTTCTTGAGAAGGGCTTTAAGCAAGGTGGTGGTTGCACTGCAGGGTGAGTACAGCACATATGAGGAGCAATGGGGAAAGCAGATTTGTCTTTTGGGAACAGGCAGAGAAGGAAACCTTTGAAGCTGATAGTATGACCATGAAAGAGGAATGAGTGAGTGACCTGTTCTCAGACGAATTCAGAAAAGTAGGGCATCATGAAATCTTACAAAGCCTTGGATATCAGTAGCAGAAAGGGTGAATTCTCAAAGAATTTCAGAAGTACGCCTATATGGCTGACTCAGAAATACATTGCTCATTCTTTTTAATAGATTGGAAGGTGCCATATAGGCAAAACAAACCKTGATAAAACTATTATAGTAGTCTTTACTATTATATAAGTGATGAAGGTTTGAATGGCAGCATGCAAGAAAGAGAAAGCATTAAACTAGGATGTCCTATAGAAGGATTTCCATCAGATTTAAATACAGACTGAATGACTGAAGAAAAGAGAAAACAAATCCTACATAGTGTCCAGGTGACACAGGGGTAGTGAGCAGAGAATTGGAATTTGAAAATTTGACAAGAAAGATGAGAACTTTAGTTTTTGCTAAGCCTGTCTGTCATTCAGTGTCCAAGGGGAGATGTCAAAGAAACTGGTCAAATGTCAGAGCTCAGTGGAAGTGTAAGTTGCAGTGAAGAGGCAGTTTGAAATATCTCGTGGTTATCTGCAGAAAGAAGAGACTTATCTGATAGATGGAAAGTCAAAGCCCTAGTTAATCATGGAAAGCTAGAGGAGGACAATATTTCAGGATGAAAAATGTAGTTAACATACATAGAAATCATCTCTATAGAGAAAGGATCAAAGTGAAGGAGAACAAAGATATGAATTTTTGTGAGGAGACCAACCTTTTGGTCAAACTAATGTTTTAATAGGTCTTACTAAAGCTTAATTACTGCTAGATTTTTATTAAGGAGCRCAGGAAAAGTACTCTGTGATTCTTTATTATGGAACAATATAATTACTTTGAATCCACCTAGTATCTTCATCTTTTTCTCATGCTACAAATGGACTGGGAAGTTGCATAATTGAAAGGATAGGCTATTGTCCCAGATAGTGGAGCAACATAAAGAGCAGGACATATTTAATGTAAGACTACAATTAAAAGAATAAAAACCTTGCRATATAAAAAGATTTTATGATGGGAATGAAGGAACCAGAGGTTTGCAAGATTTCAAGACTGTAACATGTAATTACTACTAATAACCTAGTCTTTATGTAGTGCCTTTCAAACTAAGGCTTCCTGAAATGCCTTTGAGAAGATATGGTAAAGACATGCTTTTAAGATCTTCATTTTAAGCTTTTTACCTTTTGGCAAAGGAGAAGCAGCACTTGCAAAATCACCATTTCAGGCAAAAGGAAAAACAAGGTCCATTCAGAGAACATGGTGTAATTTTGCTCAGTGTTTCATGCACCCTCTCTTTCTCCTTCTCTCTCTATTGCTCCACTGCATTTCCCTACTCTCTCCCACTCCTGGGTCCCCGTTCTCTTCCATTTCCATCAATGTCACTGCTACATTATTTCTCATGGAATTTTTCATCTCCRTCAGAACCTAGGCCTAATGCTGATATAATGTGACATTTGCTTCCTCGTATAGATCACTAYGTGCATTCATTTCCACATTCGATGTCTGCTTTGCCCAGCGAGTTTGCAGATGTGGGGGGACAGGGTGGCCTGCTGCTCTGTGCTGAGCAAAGCCCTAGGACTATGTAGGTGCATCACTGATGGAGCCACCAACACACCATGGTCCTTGAGATTACTCTTCCATTGCTCCCTTATATAAAGACAGCCCTTAATTTGCTGTTTGTTATTGGGTTTGTTACTGTCCTTGGGTTAATCACACCTAGGGGTGTCAAAGCAACTCAACCTTATGCTAAAAATTATAGAGTACCTTGTGAATGTAGAACAAGAAGTAAAGAATAGGAACCATATTCTCTTATATTCTCTTGAATACAGGGAAACGACCCAAGATGGTACCTGGGCATGTTTTCTGGGCTGRTGCCTCTCTCTCTGACTTATGTGTTAGCTGTATACAGCTGATCAAGACTCTGATATCTCACCTGAAAGACAACATTTACAAAAGCATGGCTCCCTCATCACTGTCTGCGAGCACCTGGAATCTGCTCACTCATGAGGAAGGGTCATGAACTCTCTGCAAAATTTTGCCATTTTCATGCAGCTGCTTTACTCCATTTGTAACAACAACTGATCAGAAGCCATTTTTTTAAAAAATTTAYTTCATACACTAGCAGTGCTCAGGACACTGTTACTGAGGCTAATGGAAACATTTTTTGAAAAAACTCTCAGGTCCACTAGTGGTAGAGGCCAGACATGTTCTGGTGGATTTTGAGATGCAGAGCCTCTTTAACTACTGAAAATACCATTAAATACCAGTGGTGTGAAGGACCCCAAAGACCATATCTAATGGTCTATTTTTTTTTTTTTTTTAAAGGAATCTGACGTGCCAGTAAATCAGCTGAGAATGGAACTACCATTTGAGAGGAGTTCAAGGAAAGAAAAAGCTATCAAGTTTGACAATTTTTGGTTCTGATAATACATTTTTTTTTGAAAAAAGCCATTAATTTTGAAGACATATTGAACATTTCRTGAATTTGTAGAACGTTGAAAGCAAACATTGTCATTTCAATTAATTCATTAGTATTTCTGCAATTCTGTGCTGTTCTCAGAAAGTGAGATTCAAAGAAAAGAGCAAGTGAAGAGCAAATGAAACACAGGATATTCTGCATTGACATAAATATAACACAACACCTCTTTATTCACGGCTTACAAAACTCTCCTTATGTCAGAAAGTTGATTTTTTATGTTTTTATTTCTCAGTTATCTAGTAAACTGAAGTGTGCCTTCAGTTCTGCATGAAATATGGATTCTGAGCTAGACTGTCACTCATTGTTCCCCCAAGATTAAATTGACATTTTGTTTAATATTCTGTGGCATGTAATGTAAAAACGTAGAACTCATTCTGATGAAATGCTCAGAATCACTGATTTCAGTGGAAATTGAGGGCACTTGGGCTTACTGTGAACCTTCACTTCTTGCTATCATATCCATGTTTATACCAGCCCATCAAACTCTGTATCACCTCAGACTCAAGTCAGAGTCAAACATGAAACGAAGAGGAAGAAGACAAACACACCAAAGGACACGCTGGTGTTGAGGTTCATTTACTTTGCAGAATAAGACTCTGCAGCAACTGAGCTTTGTGCAATACTCAAGGAGGAAAGTAAAAAGCTGAAAAATGTGTATGGTACTTTACATGCCTGATATGTGCTTTTGGGGAGCCACATGCTTGGGGCTACCTGACTAAACCCAACATGTGTGACCATAAGCAGTCTTTTTTATTCCCTTTTCTGCCAAGAAAATGTGAAAAGTCAGGGGTATGAGTAGTCTGAGTGATGCTACCAGTGCACATCCTTTTCCAAGCAGTACTATTACTGTTCTGATACTAGAGTGTATTTTCACTCTGTGCTATGGGAGGATTTGCCAAAATTGTACATGAAAATATGAAGGCATTACCTGAAGAAAATACTCCATACATTGAATGCATTTTCGGGTTACACCTTCTAAGAAATTTTACTCCTCGATAAATGGAGTAAGCACATGAATATATGAGCATTAAAGATCCTGCTGATAAAGATGATGCCTTAGATCTCCCAAGGTGCAGGGAGAGAGGAAGAGCGGGCCAAGGAGTGCCATGTCTCTTGGATTTGCAGTAGCCAATCTCCCCACATTGAACTGGGAACTGCAGCTGCCTCTTCTCTTAATAATGCAGAAAAGCAAGTATTGAAGATCAAACCTTTGTGGATGATGTGCATGACTCTTTGGGAACGTTGGAAGAGTGAGTGTTTGCATAGCTGGAGGATAATGCACCCCTTCACATAATTTATCCGAGAAATCGGAAACCGGAGATGTGGGGAGGAAGAATAAATAGAGAAATCTTGTGCTAGATGCCATTTCTATAGTATCACTTCAATTATAATAGCTATGTAAACAGCAGGAGAAACACAAGGGTAGCAGTAAAAGCAGATGTGTTCACAGGAGCCCTGATTTAGCCATTGTGGCATTTTTATAGAGAAGGCTCCATCTTTGCCATTGCTATGGGAATAATGAGAAGAAGAAATAATAAGAGCATTTCCTCTGATTAAATTCCTTATATCTTTTCTTGTTTATTAGCAAGTGTTTGAAAACAACTGCTAGACTTAACAGTCTGACAACACAAGGGAATGATTAGGGAAATTTTACACCCTCATTACCCAATCCTGAAAGATAAAATTTCTCTGATATTTCATCCAGATCACTCCTATTTCTAAATAGCTTTAACCAATGACAAAATTGTGCAAAACTTGAGGTTAGAGAGAACATTACATGGCCACAGTTTGGCTTCCTGTATAACAAGACTGATCCTTTTCTTCCCACTCTTCCGCAGTAGTCCAAAGGGTAGTTTTGACTCAAACAACTTTCCCAAACACGTTCAGTCCTGATGTGAATACAGCTGTAAAAATATTTTCTGCAATGGCTAAGCACCATCATTAAGAGTCTGGGTCTTCTGTTGCCATTTAAACTTGTCTACTCTAGTTATGGGTATGACTTCCCCAGATGGTTGAAGACTTAGTTCCTGGGATTTTTCCGTACTTGGGGATGAATGCCTTGCTGTTAGCTTGTCACTCAAGGTCCTTTTTTATACCCCTCACAGAGRAACCTTATGAAGAATCAGGTCAAGCAAAGGGAACTGCAACACAAAACTCAGTGGAATTACTACAGTGTAAAAATAATCTAAAACTCTGAAGAGCAGTTTTCTCCCACCCTCAGATCATTTTCATGAATCTCTATGCACATTCTCTAATTCTTCAAGAACATCTCAAAAAAAATGCTGATATCAAAATCTTAGGGAACAGTTCTGTCTCAGCCTCGCCTGTACCTGAGTTAAAATCATTCCTTTGTCCCTACTCAGTTCCCATATCCAAGATTTAATCTTCCCTTTGCAGTGGCCCCCATTCACTTCATCATTCTTTCAGTTCCCAGTTGTTATTATAATAACTCTTTTTGCTAATAAATCCCCCATTCTCTTGTTCCTGTTTATTGGGCCCCTATTGGCTACATGAAAATATTTTCTGCATGAATACTGAGTGATTCAGATGCCTGCAAAGGCTGTCTCACCTTCATCAGTGCCTGCATCGCTTTACCTGTATCATCCAAGATTTCTACCAGGAATGAGTTCAGAATTGTTTCCAGATATTTTCAATAATATTCAATTTACTAAAAACACCGGCCATCCCCTTCTGAAATAGCTCCTGTTTATTAATGACTCCAAATGAAAATTAGTTTTTACAATCTGACTGCTAGACAGCACTGAATCCACTTTAAGATGTCTTTCATTGATACTGCACTCCATTGCTTCTTTGTCACAGTGGTGTGTGTTACAAAGGAGTCCAAATGTTAGGTGATTATCTTTAATAACTAAATTTGTATACTTGTCAGGAAGGAAATGATCTGTGTTTGACAGGACCTATTTTCCCATCCTTTATTSGAATTAATTATGCTGTCATCCTTTAATTCTTTAACAAATGAGTCCCGTACAGCTTTTGCATTTCTGTCTGGCACAGCCCACATATAATTACCTGGGTCATTTTGCTTACAGGATGAATATGAGCACAACAGTAGTCATTTTTTAGTTCCAAGGAATTTCCTTGGGATACCATACCAAGGGAAGCATAATGCGATGGGTCAGGAATCTCCATAGCTAGCTTTCCTTCATCTCCAGTCTCACAGCTGAAGCTATTTCCAACTATGTAGAAGTTTTTGTGTATGTCATTGCAACCCTTTCAATCGCTGAAACTGACTCTGTCTAAATTCTTATGTTTTTTTTTCTTTTCCAGACAAGATGCAGTATTCTGCATATTAAAAGTACAATTAACTTATGACCAAGTTGTCATTCTACAGCCAAATTACACTTCTGCAGTGTAACATGGAGAACAACAAAGTCTTTCACTGCTGTTTGCATTATTTTCCTCCAAGTAATGGTTATTTTTAGGAACCAGTTTGTGGGTTCATTAAATCCCTTCGTACCTTCAGCAGTTACACATTGAGGCTCATTCGATAAGAAATTGATAGACATACTTGATAGTGGCTTACAYTGAAAATGAAAAAGCCTCACAGATAAAATATTTAGAAAAACAGAAAAAGAAGAAAAAGATTTGTGGCCTTGGTATTCATTTGTCTCTCTTCTCCCGACACAATCAATTKAGTAGTAGGACAGGAAAAGAAGAAATGGAAAGACTTGGGTGTAATCATCAAGATTCTGAATACTTTAGGAAGGATCAGGTATGCTGAAATTTGGGAGATTTTCATGAAAAAATGTAAACATTTTATTTTTGAGGCTTTTAGAGATTGTTATCAAATTTAAACAACTTAACATTTTGGCAAACAACACACAAAAGAATCTATATACTTTCCTAGCTTCGAAAATGTTTTATTGATTTTCAAAAAGCATCAGAGAATATTGCAAACCTCTGGGTAGACTTTCTATACTTTATAGAAGATTTCCAAGAACGTGTTACTATTTCTTGATTCTCCTCCAACTGATATTGACTGATGAGGATCACATCTTTAAAAAGATACACCCAGCGCTGATCTTCAATATTAATTATCCTCCTTGACAAAACTTACAATTTGTTTCTAGTGTGCATTTCTTCAACTTTCAGCTATGTCTTGTTACAACTTTTTATAGCAAACTAAAGATTCTTGTTAGCAACTTTTCCTTTCCCTTTGTAGACACTTCTGAACTGAAAAGAGACTTTCCCTTAACCTTTTCTTTGATAAACTAAATATATCGACATTTTGAGTGTCTTGCTACAAGGCATATCTTTTAATCCTTTAATCATTCTCAGTCTTCTTTTCTCAGATTTATGTCCATTTTTTCAATGTCTTTCTTGAAATATTACTGCCTAGCAGAAATTGCACTAATACAGCTATAATTTTTCTACTTCTACTTGACATCTCTTGTTTTCCGCACCAAAAATTTATATTGGTATCACACCTATGAAAATGGCCTGTGGTCAACAGAATGTCCACCGTAAGATGTTTTTCAGAACCTATGAGGCTTCCCCATATAAAACTCCCAGTCCTGCAGTCCTTTTCTGCTGGCATACAAGCTTTTACTTGCCCATACCAAAACATCTAATGCTCATTTTTGCCCATTCCTCTAAGCAACCTGAATCTCTAACTGTTCTTCATTTTTTTTTCATCAAAACTATAACTTTGTGCAGATCGTTAATAAAAATATTAAGCTGGATAGGATCAGGAACTGTGTCCTATTAGGCCCTCGTTAGGAAGATCCTATTTGATACTAAGTATGCTAAAAGTATATCAATATCATCATTCTTTTTGTTCCTGCTATGTTTTAAAAAGTCCCTCTTGTTTCTTAGTTCTATTATCTTATTGATTTTCATTCCTCTTTTTTTCTTCCCCTACCAATTTTTGAAGGTTCTCTTATTTACATCTATTTCTACCCAGTTGCTCTCTTCTCATATGCAAAATAATTGTACTTATTTCTAAGCAAGGTTAATTCCCTAATCACTCCACCATTTTGTTTTCAACCGTAGCTCTTTTTTGTATATACTACATATTCACAAATCGCTCTTAATTAGCTTGCAGAGTTTTGTACATTGTGTTTACAGACTTTCCTTGGTTAATTTGCCTCACAAACAGCTTTTGCAGTCCAACAACAAAACTGATGAGTAAACCCAACTGGAAATAAGTTATATGAGAGCAGAGATGGNAAAAAAAAAAAAAAAAAAAAAAAAAAAAAAAAAAAGCTTGAAAAGGGAAAGGAACATGTCTTCTAAAGTGAGGAACAAATTCTGCAAATTATGTTAAAGCAAGCAGCCTGACAGTGAAAATAAAAGGAAAAGGCAGGATAGCAGGAGGTGAAAAGACTTGTCACAAAGCAGATGACTTGGCAAGGAAAGCTCTAGTCATACCTGGCAAAAACAAAACAAAACTATAAATTTGCTCTCACTGAAAAATGGAAAAGGGCCTAGTATCTAAAATGAGCCTTAATCAACTAAATAGTTATTTCAAACTCTTAAGTTATAGCTATATGATTTTCAGTCCCTAACTAACATCCAGATATCATGGATGACAATTCCAGTTCTAATGTAGATGGAATTAGATTAGTCAAATTGGTATGAAACAATTTTAGACTGGTATATTTCACCCAAAACAGATGTAAAAATTATATCTGCAAAAATACAAAGGTGTTTTTCAGCATTGCAGACCTGAGTCATATCAGAAGTGTTTTGCTGGCATATATACATCAAAAACGTATTTCCCATGACAAAATTCATTTCCACACCTGCAACAGAAGAGCATCTTGAGCATAGGGCTGGTCCAAATGTCAGAGGGTACCTGTCTTTTCTCCATAGCCCAAAAAAAGAATCCTTTCTTTTTCAAGTTACGCTGCCTGAGGCGGTGCTGGTCATAAAGACTGAGATGGACCCTTTGTAAATCAGAATACATACATTAAAACACATCAATAAATGACTGCACCAAAATTATGAAGAGATATAATAAGGATAATGATGCGTCTTGGAAATAGCCAGGAGCCATGACATGGTTGTGCTTTATTATACTGAAAGTCCTTTCTAATGAGGATGAAGCGGGCATCATTTAATCAGCTCAGGTCTCTTAACCAAGCAGATTAGCCCTCTGGGAGAAACCCTCTTCCATGGTTTAATAAGGCACATTAGAGCCAAGAATATATTGAATATCGAATAGTATTACTAATTATAGAATAAAAATACAAGTATAATATAAATATAGRATAATATTATTGAAGAATAGAATATATTAGAGCAAATAAATTCATTGAGGTCACAATATATTCATTTAAATAAATAAAGGAGGTTAAAGTTTAGAAAGAAGATTTGGTAAAATTTCATCATTTACTCCATCTACCATTAAACTCTAGATTTACTGTTTTTAATTAAGTATCCTGACTGTCTTGCAATCTTCTGAGAGACCCTTTGGCTACCCTAAGGTGATGACAGCAAAAGCTACATCGGGACATCAGCAGTAAGCAGAGGAAGATATTAAAATTATATTTATTTTTCACTCTTGTTCCATTAAGTGATCCTCCATTAAGACAAAGTATAGCACCTGCATCCACATAAATAAAAAGGGCGGGGGGGATAGGATCCCAAGCAGGCCAACATCTTCGCTTTGAAAAGGCACAAGTAGGAGTAAGGAAAAAATAAATGGATGTACAAAACCATGGATAGCACAGAGAGCATGAATAAGGAACAACTGGTTTTGTTTCTGTTTTCCAACAAATACAGCTAAGGCCTGCAAACACAGCTAAGTGGAGCTTGGAGCAAAACAAACCAAAAGCAGCTCTTGCTGCAGAGGACACTGGACGTGGGACATGCTGCTGGTGGAGGCTGTAAATCCTAAATGTTTGCATAGATGTGAGGAGAGGCTGGAGAGCTGCATGTGGAAGAGCAAACAACTTGGGATCACTAAATAGAGGAAACACAACAGGGTCAGATGATCCTCTAACCCCAAATGGCTGGAGGCAAGGAGAGTACTCAGGATCCTCCTTCTTCTCGGGCACTCAGGAGTGAGTGAGACGGGATGCTGGGCAGGCTGAGGGCTTTATCTGAACTATGAACGGCCACTYTGATTTTCATAAAAGTTCATAGAAATTGCTCTTAATTGCAAAGACTCCCGAAAAATAAACCTGTGAATAGGCCGTTCCTGTCCTGTCCTTAACTGCTGAATTAGGGACCCTGGTACCTGATTTGCTTTTTCAAACAGTCAAGCTTTCTTTGACCATTTGCCAATGGCTGTAATGAGCCACTGCATCTGGAGAAGAATCCTCCCCACTGCAAGAATGAGACATTTTTGCAAAACTTTTTGCAAGGCTTTAGCACATTCAGGCTCTGTTCTTTGGCTGAACAATTTGGGCAGTGCTTTCATAGAGACCATCATAATTAGCTGGAAGACAGGGAAGAAAAGAAGCTTCATTTCCTAACACATTGCTGAATGTCGGAGCAGAGCACAAGTTGTCACCCGCATCAGACTTAATACACTATTATCCTTTAATCTGCCAGCCAAAGAGAGCTTTAGGAAAAGGCAGCAGTTCCCACAGGGTTATTCAACAATAACCAATGCTTCTTTTTTTCTATCCTGTCATCTTTAGAGATATTGCACATTTAACCAATCTCTTTTTATTGCCTTAGAGGACCGTAGCTAAGGATTTTAGGAGCAGGCTTCCGCTCTCCCTGCAAATGAACAGCTGTCCAACGTGTAGGAGGCAACTGTCACTGAGGATTTTATTCTGTGCCTAACAGAGTAATGGGCAGATGATTACCATTTTTTTTTCATACTTTGGTTAGAAAAATATAGATTCAGATCAAGGCTGAGGATTCTGAATCAGACCTAATGTGTATGGTATGTTGGGGGAAAAAAATTGCTCTGTCCCTAGAACTGTGCAATGTCGCCAGGCTGGCGGAGCGGGAAGGGGCCCGTGGGGAAGGATGCAAGGAGCCGGGGGCCCCAGGGCTCCTTCACGCTTCGTTCCTGCACTGGCCACCCTGCAGCATCGCTGGTGCGAGGGTGCCCGGAGCAGAGCCAGAGCCTGCAAACTGCCAAGTAACCGTGTAAGCCATGCCGAGGGGAAAGGAAGGTGCTCTGCAATCCTGTGATGAAACAGCCCCGGTGCCTGCCGGCTCAGCTGTCCTTTGCTGACCACCGCTGTAGAAAGGCTGCAATGCAGCTGGAGGCAGCAGAAAACAGCTGAAACTAAACAAGAGGGTAAGCTCTGCTTGGCTGAGAAAAGAAAAGCCTTGGCTGTCTTTGTAGGGCTGGAGATGTCAGGAAGTGGAAGAACATTTGGTGAAGAACAGGTCTAAGTCACTGCTCTAAGTCTCAAGCCTTTGCGCAGAAAGACAACAGGGGAAAACGAACCCCAGATATCATCTAGGGCTTAGGAGGGGCCGTAACCCTGCAGCATCCTGGTCATAGACAGTGCAAAATAAAACYGAAAGGTGAAGCCACAACTCTTAGCAAAAGAGTAGACACTGCTTCCAGTACCTGTCCAAACCAATATGGTACCAGAACACGAGCAAACGGGTGGCAAAACAGAAGCTACATCAGAGTATTCAAAAAATCAGGCAAGAATGTAAGAGAAACCCTGACAACATTAGAGAATATCCTTAAACTTCCCAGATTTAAAACAGTACCGCACAGCCAATATTCATCTATTTAATTTGTAACAAGAGTAACATTAATTAGTGTACATTCTATCAACCTGAACTAAGTCTAAATAAAATCTTTAGTAAAACAAGCAGTTAAACAGATATAGTGATATAACATAGTGCCTGACAAAGCTACTGTAACTTAACTTTCCAATATGCATTATCCTGCTGTAATTATACTTGCTGCAGCAGTGTTTCCTTAGGGCACATCCTCCAGTGAAGGCTGTGAGAAGGTTCTGTGTTGATGGCAAAAATCYTGTCATTTTTACTCCACTGTGAGATTCTTTAACTTTCCACCCTTTAAATAGAGACTAATTCTCTTAAAGAGAAAAGTAAGATTTGAGTAGACAGGCTCAACTTTTCTGAATCTTTCTATCCTACAGCTGTTGAAATTATTTTGGAGAAAAAAGGCACGGATATGAGTCACTACTTAAGAGTGCGGACAATTTCATAGTGAAAATATTTCTGTTTTCATGGTAAAAAAAATTTGAAGACCTGGAGTTCAACAGTAATAACCATTATTTCCAAATTAGAGCAGTAAAACACTTCACAGTGACCACAAATGGGCAGGCTGATGCCATTTAGGTACTACTTTGGAAAGGAATCAATACATAACTACATGTGGGCTATGAGACAGCATCAAGATGATTACCCCTAAGAGGTGGTCTTTGCAACAGATAATGAAATATTGCAGCCCGTATCCCTCAGTGAAAGGCTGCTGTTTTGCAGTTCTGGGGTGTTTTGCCCACTGGGGCTGAGCACAACTAGGTTCATGCATCATCCACCACTTCCCTGTCAATACCTRGATGTGTGGTTAAGGCACCTCCAAGGCACCCATTTGCTGGATAAGGCAAAATCTGTTGAAGTCTGAGAAGAGACAAAAGAGCTAAGTTTTGCACTGAGCTGTGCTGTAGACATAAGTGTCCCTGAGGAATTAGGGTGGTGGTTCAGAACATGCAAAGAAGATGAAGGGGAAAGAAGCACATTCGATGCCTGCAGTAGTCTCAATCAATGGTTTGATAGTTTGGGGTATAATAACACAAGGTTTGCATTAGATAAAAACCTGGGATCTGCAAAAGATGATTGGTCCTCCAAGAGATGACCTTGGGTAATTACTTCTGCTATACTCCCTATATCCTCTATCCTCTATCTTGAGGATAAAACAATTTCCTTAATAAATGGGGGATTTCCGAAGGTGAATACGTTTAGAAGTATGAGGTAATCAGACACTGATCTAATGGCATATTCTTGACAAATTTGAGATGAATAATGGAAGGTGAGAATTGTATGGAGGGAAGACTGGTTAAAAATGTGCAAAAACTGAAGTCACTCACACTGAAATATTTTGAAAGAATGCATCAATTTTGACAATATTTGTGGGGAAATCAAAAATATTTCAGTTTTTCTTTAGGATATCAATAAGTTATTAACATGCTTTGCTCTACATAAAAATGTGGAGAGTTGAAGTGTTGGGGCCTGTGTAAGATAAAACCAAACTTTGCAAAACTCCATGCATTTGCAATGGGAAAGGCTATTTGCTGTTAGCTATATCTGGTACTGGTGATAGGGGCCCTATCTGGGGCAGAACTGTAAGGTCTTGGAGGCCTCTCCATGCTCAGCTGCAATGAAGGCCTGTCCGGCCGTGCCAAAAGTCAAAGGTATCACAATCATCTGCTATGTCTATTGCAAGGTCTCCAGGGAATCAGATAACACCTTGTACTGCATATGCAGCTATATGCAACAATCAGCTAAAGAAAAACATTTGCAGTCAAGGCTACCAAGCACATAGCCTYCTCCTGCAAGCACTGCAAGCTCCTGCAAGCACCCTGCACCTACGACTCAGGGTGCCAGCCTGTGATAAGTGGATCTGAGCTTCCAAAAACCTTCTAGTGCAAAGGCACTAGAGGAAAAACGGATTTATGCTCTTTGCATCAATACACTGAAGTATCAAATGATTCACTTCTCAGCATGAAAACAGAAATACAGAAGAGAAGCACTTGGCAATAAATCTTGAAAATGCAGTGTCTTGCTATGGAGGCAAATATGGGAAGTTGTTGATTTGCCTTTATTCAACACCACTTGTGAGGAAGCTGTACATCATGACAGCTTTCCTTTGCTACATGTTCCTTTTTCCTGCTGGTGGATGTCACAGACTCAGTGTCATCACAGACTCACTGCGTTCTTCTCTCTGCTAGCTAACATGGCCCTACCAGCTAACATGCAGCAGATACCCACAGAAACAGCTATTTTGGCCTCAGAAACACTACGTCAGGATGTCAGAACATAAATATACTTGCAAAGAAGATTTCATGTCTGGTAATAAAGTTGCAAAACTGAAGTAACAGGTGCACATCAGTAGAATATTATTAACCAAATTTCAGCTTTGTCAGTGCATTCTTTCTTCCACTCCTACAGTATTAGAGACCAGAGGGGAGGGGACCTAATCACATGTCATCCTTCTCCTTGTCAACATAAATAGTCCCCTGTAGCACATTTTCTATTGCGTTTTTAACACTAGCATTTGAAATGTTTCTAGAAACTCTCATCATTTCTTCTAAGAATATAATCTCCATCTGAATGGATTACACTGTGAAAGAGTAATAAATAATAATAATAATAAAAGTATTCTTTCCTTTTTTTCTTTTACTTTTAAGTTCATGTGAAATCAGCAGATGAAGGAAAGGCCATGCTTAACAGAGGAGAGCACATAACTAATAACGTGCTGAAAGCTGAAGTGTTCAGTGCCTTTTTTTCTTCTTTTTTTTTTTTTCTCTAATTCTCACAGGTAAACAAAAGTTGTTTACAGAAGCTTATCACCATTAATATTAACAAGTTGTTTACAGAAGCTAATCACCATTAATATTAACAAAAACAAGGTACAAAACTGACAAAAGGGGGGAAAAATCTTGAATAGCAATTAGACAAGTTCAAGCCRTTATGTCATGACAAAATACTCTCCAGACTGCCATACGAGGCCAAATATATAGTAAGGCTTTAACCAAGAAGCCTTATTAAGCATTTCTACCAAAGAATTTAGGGCCTACAAAAATTCATTTGCTTGATATTTAGTTACTTCTCTGGAGAGAATTTGCTGAGCATCCTATCTGGAAGCCCGAGTAATCCCTCTCACAGGCTGAGCTGGGCTCTGCAAAGCCGCAGAGCTCGGTGCAGGTAGTGCTTGGTGGATGAGGACCCTGGGCCGCAGCAAAGGGGCAGCTCAAGATGCAGGAAACCCAGTGTTGCCACCCTGCGAGCCAGGGGTGACTTGCATCAGCCCTGAGGAGAGGTGAGGAACATTATAGGCTGCCTAGGAAGGCTTCAGAGTGGGAGGCTGTACTGCAAAGCCACAGAGAGGACAGTGTGTCAGGATGGATGTAGGGCTAACCTGAACTTATGCTGGAAAAGAACTTAGGGAGCCAAGAGCAGCAATCTGAACAGTTTGAGAACTCATGAAACATACAGGAAATTCCTGGGGATAAAGGAGGGCAAACATAACCCACTTCAGAAAGTGAAAAGAGAAGAAGCCCTTGAGAATTTGGGAAGTCAGCATAAATTCAGTACCTGAGAAGATCTCAAAACAAGCTATTATGTGACTAATATTCCATACAGAGAATGATGAGGTGATAAAGAGCAGATGTAGCTTTGTAAAAGAAACAAATCATGTCAAACCAGTCTGCTTGCCTTCCTTGATTAGGTATCTGCCCTGACAGGTAGGAGGAAAACAGTAGATGTAACTTCAGGAAGGTTTTTGTGGCAGTCCTTTCCTGGACATTTCCGAGCAAATAGGAAGATGGGATAGATGAAACTACCACAAAGCAGACAAATGCTTGAAAAAAAAGTACTCAGAACAACACACATTATCAACATTTTCTGTCAAATCAAACAAGCATTTTACGTAGGCTCCCACAAAAATCTACCTTGGGGTGAGTTCTGTTCAATAATTTCATTAGCAGTTGAAATGATGGAATAGCATGTATACTAATTCGCTGATGACACCAAGCTGGGGGRGATTGCAAGCTTTTTGAAGGACGAGCTTAGAATTCAAAATGATCTTGACAAATTGGAGAAATGGTCTGGAATCAATAAGATGAAATTAAATAAAGACAAGTACAAAGCATTGCACTTAGGAAGGAAAAAATCAAATGCACCATATAAGCTTGGGGATAATGAGGCTGCAGAAAAGGATCTGGGCTTACATTGAACCCCTGCCTTAACATGAATCTGAAGCCTGAAGCTTCTGCAGAAATGTAAAACTATTCTGAGACACATTAGCAGGAGTGTCAGGTAAGACACACAGGAGTTAATTATTTGTATTCAGTGCCACTGAGGCCTCAGTTGGACTGCTGGGTCCAGCTTTATTCCTCTCCTTTAAGAAGCATGGAGAAAAATCAGAGAGATTTCTCACAGAAAAACAGCAAGAATACAACAGTTTAGACACTCTGACTTTGGAGGAAAGGTTCAAATATATCTCAAATATATGGTTGCTTTCTTTAGAAAAAAAGGGAAGAATCAAGAGGAAGAATCATTATTATGTAATAATGGTATGAAAATGTAAAAAGGCTGTTTGGACGGGGATTAACTATACCCCTTGTCCATTTTGGTAACAGAGCAATAAATAGTTAAATTTCTATTATAAGAAAATTATATTATATATTAGGAAACATCTTCCAGTTCTCAGGCTACCGGATCACTGGAAAACTTCTGAAGTTTTTATATCACCTTTACTAGAGGTTTCAGAAGAGGCTAGGTATTCTCTCAAAAACAGTCTGAAAATATTTGGAATGAAGTGCCCCTGATGTTTCTTCCAGTCTTATGATTTTATGTTTTTTTGGGAAAAAATCTTTCTTGATATTCTGCCTACCTTTTTAAGTATGTATGTAAGTAAGTATGTATGTAAGTAATATGTAAGTAAGTAAGTATGTATGATCTTTCATGCTGATATTCTTCTTTTCTGAACAAATACATCACCATCATGTTTCCAACAAAAAATGATTGGATTTAGGGCTCTCACTGAAGTCAGTGTCAAAATCCTCCTAACTTTATCTGTTGACTCAAATGGTGTGTTTAGGAAACTGGTCAAAAAAAAACAAAAAATGCCTYTGGTTTAGTAACTGTGAAAGCCTGGGATTTAAGAAGCATCTTCAGAAAATACATGATGTGAATCCTCCTACTTGCCTTGTGCTGAAGAGCAGATGTTAGTGTGGTCATCAAACAAATATGGCTTGCACTAACACCTATTAGGACACTAATGGTCCATTATACTGTTTAAAGAGTTGTACAGACCGTTTATCTGGTGTTGKTAACCAGTTGTACTTCATTTGTTAATCACATCAGGCAAAAACATGTCATATTTTTTCATTACACCAATTTCCTGGGTTACTTATTTGCTCGAGGCTAATCCTGTTAGAGCTCTATCTTGGCAGAGTCACTTTTGGCAAGGGAAAAACCAGAGGCAGGACAAAATTTCTCCTTGTCCTGCCAAGCATGGTCTTGGCTCAGAAGGTTACAAGGTTATTAAAAACTGTATAAGCAGCCAGCAAAGTGCAAATGTCCATTGCACAGTTCTGCAGATAATTGGCTTAGTGGTAATGCTCTCCTTGGCACTGAGAACAGCAAGCTCAAATACAGAATGTGGGACATCATAGGTCAGAAAACCACGTTGTGAAAAAGCACCAGGCTGCAGTCCTGCCTGGAGTTCAAAACATAGTGCAGGTGAAGGCAGCATTAAAGCTAGGCAGGCCATGACCGACCTTGCAATGTCAGGTAAAATTAGCTCAAAGAACACAAATTCTTCCCCTGTCTGCACTGAAGAAAATATAGCTTGTCCTCTCTCAAAGGCATTTCAGCACAGGTAGCCATGCTTTGCTCAGGCGGAAGGTGGCTTGCACTGACTGTYCCTTGTGACACCCCAGGATGATCCAGAATTGCACCTGCCCCTTCCCTGAGTGCACCAGGCACATATATATGGCAAAATTTCAGACTTCTTGTGGGATTCACTACTCTTCTGCCTTGGATTGCATTAATAGATTTAATATATTAAGTCCTAAATAGCATTTTCATTCTGAAGGATCATTGCCTTCCCAAGGGCATACTGCTCCAGGAGAGATCTGCAAGAAGCTGCTCTTCCCTCTGTTTCAGATAGGCCTTCAGGTACCCAGAAATCCCTTTTCAATTAAGAGACTTGGGGCTCTCCCTGTTTGGTTTGTCAGAGGGAAAATTAGTCTGCACATGGCTTTGTCTTTTCTTGATCTTAAGCCTGATTGCTGAGGTGGTTGGATTTAATTTTTGTCAACTTATTTACAGTGAATGCAAATATATAATTCTGTGTATTTTTGTGTGTTTGTGCATGCAAGGGTGAATATGTCCATGGGTGAAAGAATACCATATTCAGAAGATCTTATATCTTCTACTGTCTATTTTAATTTACAAGCATTTCTAAAACTTTTATAAATAACTGTTGTAAAACCAAAACAGTGGTTCCAGGTATCAAACAAATAAAAAGAGGTTTGCAAAGGACAAACAAGCAGTCACACAGAGGAGAAGGGTGCAGTTGCTCCCCTTGAGAGCCCAACCTTGAGGACCAGGGTGAGCACGGACCRGATCTGCTTCACAGCCTGGGAACCAGCACCATATCCTGGTGGGACATCCCAAAGATTTAGGGAATTCAGCTCCAATAGAATCAAGCAGTGTGAAACAGGAAACACTAGGAGCTGTGTTTGGGTAAGATTGTTGGCCAAAATGTAAAAAGCTTGCTGTAAATCGTGCAGGAGATACCTATCATAGCAGCCTTCCAGTGTGTGCAAACTACCTAGATCTTTACTCCAAGCCCTTAACTTTATTAGCCTTTGTGGATTTATTGACCTTATCAAGTTCTTCTAAATGAATGACTTGCTTTATTTTTTTAGCAGATGGTCCAGATTATTGGTGGACCAGTTTATGGTTTGTATTGGATATGCAGGATTAACTTCTCTTTGAGGGCAGCAGTTTAGCAACTGAAAACATGGACTCTATTTATTACTCTTTATATAATTTAAAGTATTCAAAGCCTGCCTTGTTTCCCCCACTACCCGATGGTGCGTTGTAGGTGTCTTCTGGCAAAGAAGCTATCCCCATGTCACTCAGCTTTCTGCAGCAATTTGTACAGAAGACTAAAATTGTTTTGATTATTTATGGTTGGCATATGACAGTATTTCAGTGTGCACATTTCAATATTTGTTTCAGAAAATTAATGATGACTTTAGTCCAACTCCATTGTTCTTTTCTTCCTTTAGAATACAATGAAAGTATAATAGTATTTCTTTATAAAAACTTCCTGAATATTAGATCAGTCACTATTGGAGTCAAAGCCAGGCATTTGGGTTTTATAAGATGCTAAAAGTTTATGAACAAAAAGAAAATCTACATAAAAAAATCTTCAGGARACTCTACAAGCAGAAAAAAACATCATGAATAAGAGTTGCATTATCCAGAAAAGGGTTTAAATGAGAGTGAATCCAGTCACATCATTTTAGGATGATACAAATTTAAGATCATAATAGAAAAACAAAAGACTAGAATTTCAAGAGAATCGAGTGGCATTGTCAAAAAAGTCACATAATGACAAATAGTGCAGGTAGTAGCTATTAAATTAACTGATAGCAATGCAAGGCAGTAGGCTGCCTTTGCCTTACTACTACAGCACGCTAAATCAAATATGACAAATCATAAGAGATAACATGAACAATACCATGAATGCCTCGTTAAAAAAGTTTCCACAGAAAACACAAAAGCAGGTCAAATAAATGTTAAGCTGAATTAAGAAAGTGACAAAGCATAGAACTGAAGCAGAAGAAAACCAAACACATCTGATGCTGGTCACTGCAGATCCATTAATTTACTTTGCAGGTCTGTTGGGTGCATAATTCCAAAWATTCTGGCTAAAAATAGTACTGCAGAAACCAGTGATAAGGAAAATATTAAGGAAGGATTACATGCATAGAATGCAATCTTCTCCATGAGGAGAGATTTTAAAAATGAGGACAGACAAAGGAGGAAGCAGATGATGTAGGAAACAGTTCAGGAACTCARGTCCACTAATGACCTTCAAACACAAGAACAGCAACCTCCATGTTGGTTGAATCCGAAATCCCTCTGGACAATCCTTCTCCGTTCATCACATAGGTGTTGTATGTCACAAACAGCTCCCAAAACTTAGCAAGATTTCTCTCTTACGTGGAGAATGGAGCAGGTTGGCTTTATTAATAAATAATTATTTATTATTATTTTTGTGATGCATTGTCTCATGATGGGGAGAACCTTTGCCATGGTATTGCAGGCCTCGCTGAAAGTAACTGCTGTTATATTAGCCAGGATAAAAAATGTGCAAGGCACATATGTCCTCCTGCTTTGGGATATGGGCTTTCCATGACTTGCCTTGCAGTGGAGAAGAGAAATTCTCTACACACACCGCACTGTAGAGTTTCCCTTTAGGGGACACAAGGTTTAAAACCAAAGATGTTGCACCAAGCCAGTTTGATACTGGCTGTTCTTTGGGACACAAACTGGTCACAGTGGGTCTGATCAAATGTGGAGTGATCCCCAGGTTTCTGTTGATCATAATTTTCAGTTAATCTTCTGGGAGGACACAGCGTGTCCTCCCAGTGTGTTTGAGCTTTGTCAGTCCTTTCTTCTAGCATTCAAACTGCTAAAACCTGGTATGAATTTTCAATGAAGGAAATGGTGGGGAGAAGGCATTTCTTTTTGTTAATGGTTGTTTCTTTCAAGCTACATTATTATTCAGTTGCCATGGTTTATCTGATTTTATTAAGTACCAGGGGAGATATGACACTGATTGGGCACTTGGAAATAAACTGACAGGTAGGCGTAGTGAATCTGTGAAAATTGAAATATTAACATTTTTAGAGTTGGTGAACCCCTTCTACATTGGTGAGCTAAAATCAGGGCCCCTTTTCTCTTAACTATTGACTATATTAGATAACTGACTATCAAGAAATATTACTTTATGTAATAAAACTATTTACTTTTAAGAAGGACTCTTATTTAACTAGAAGAGAATAGAAATTTGTCAGAATTATTTCTTCTCCRTATGCAAAAGCAGACCACAAACTTTGGTTCAACTGTAAGATTYGTAGTGCTTGCTCATTTGTGTTATGGTGCACCTCAAAACTTGCCCAATGCTAGGACTTCTGCACTTGTTAGGAAAATATATACACAGTGGAGCTGTGTGTGCTTCATTGCCTGCAGACATCTGCAGAGCCCAATGATCCACTGCAATCTCAACCTCTTATTTAGAAGTCCTCTGGTACAGGAAAAAGAAGAGGGTGTTTGTATTTCAACCTGGATATGTCAACAGTGCCCCAAATCCACGTGTGCTCCACCCTGAACACAGAGTTGTTGGCAAGCTTGAACAAGAGCACCTGGCACCAGGACGTGGGTTCTCCTGCACCATGTTGTGGGTGAGATGCTCCAGGCAGCCTTTCTTGCCACCATCCATCTCACATCTCTGCCTTGCTGGATGGGCGTTAYCAAAATGAATAACATTCCCAGTTGTCAAGCAAAATTAGGATCCAGGCCTGCACCTGGGGCCAGGTAGAGGAGTCTCCTGCAGAGAGGCACCTTCTGGCACCTGCAACATGGTGGCAACCTGTCTTTGGTGCAGCCATGTACGTGGCCTATCTTAAGCAACTAAACAGTGCTTCTGGCTCAGAGAAGTGGCCATGTGGTTAGGTTGTGAGCTTGTGCTTTAGAGCTTTATTGCTCACAGCAGATTACTCAATATCTGGCAAGATCAGTTTCCCAGGGGTACGGGCTGTGCGTGCGAGCGCCGTCGCAAGGTCCCAGGCCTCTGGATGAGAGCGTCGTGTCATCCTGCATGGGAGGCAGAAACATAGCTTTGTTTTATAAATAATAAATCCTTGTAATTCCAAAATATTTGTATCAAACACAAAAGCTATGTACTCAGGTAACTCACAGGCTAACCAGAACTGATTGCTATATATATTTTTTAGAAGGACTTGTGTGCTAATAGGTATAGCAATATGTGTGTGTATAGGGTATTTATGCATATTTTCATCCCCCATCATTTGAATAAAAGGCTTAGAGTAATAGTCTGCAAGAAGGGATTTTGTGTTATTCTGTAAAGATATTAAGAGGATCTAATTTTTTATTGCCATGACTTACTTCCTAGAATTTGTAACCACATTTTCTCCTAAATAAATTAATACACTTTTTATATCTTTCAGCTTTAATAGCCATGATAAAATTAGTAACAAAGGTAAGTAAGGAATAAGACGAATTTTAATCCCTGGGAGAAAAGTAGTTTACCAAAATCTCCAACAGTAATATGTTTTCTCTTTCAAATGTAATCTATTAAATATTCATTTTCTCTTCTGTTTAAATATGTTTCTTCATAAGCTCTAATTATTTCTATGCTCAGGGAAGTAGCTGCTTGAGACAAAAACTCCCTCTGAATCCATTTTGCAACAGCCCCAATTTAGCTGCTATATTGTACAGACACAGAGCTTTTTGGCTTCACTGGCCTTCAAGAAGCCCATGCTGATCCTTACAGGAGGTGTCACTGGGCTCATGACCTCACCACTTTCCACATGGGTCCAGAGAGACTGCAAAAGGCTCAGGCAGTGCTTTTGGATGCACTTGGAAAAGGATGCAAGCTTTTGCCAACAGTGTAAACCTTGTTCTTGCTCAGGCAAAATTTTTAAGTGTGTCATTCTTCTTATCTGTGGTGCATTTCAGGCTCACATCCTTTCTCTGCCAAGTCAATTAAAAATAGGTACTGTTTCACTGGAAGGAACTTAAGGAAAGACAAGGAAGATTTATGATTACAAAGTAGACCTGGAGCCTCCAGGGCAATCTAAAATAATCTTGATGCACAATGTACATAGTCAACAGAGAAAAGCAACTCCACAGAAGCACCAGAAGATATCCAGAAGGTAAGAGGGAAAAAAAGCATCAGGAAAGTCATTCAGGTAGCCAGAGACATGTCTTTTTTAAAAGACCCTACTTTGCTAGAGGCTTTGCTGGGGGTGGAGTTACCTAAACAGCTAACTGAGGGGTGGTTTTCTAGAGACCCTTGAAGAGGCACTGAGCCAGGTGCTCCMAACCAGATGAGGTGAAACACAGAAGGTAATATAGCCTTACGGTAACCAAAGGACTCAACATCTTGTAGTACTGGAAGGAGGTTCATTACACAGCTGCAGTTAAGTTAGCCCAGGGTCAGAGAGCTTGCCTTACAAAAAGAAGTTATAAAAACTAAATAATGGATAATGTAGGGAAGTAAAAAAGGCATCTGAGCAGGTAACCGCTTTCCAAAGGCATAAACTACCGTACAGAGTTTAGAGGTATAGGATGTGCAGAGGCATCAGCTTTAGCCCTTTGCTTCTAGAGGCAGCTTCAATGCAACCTCACCAGCAACTGTGTCAATCTACACCTTCAAAGCACTTAATTCTTTTTGGGTCCCTGAATTGTTCAGCGTGATCCATAAGGACTGGGAAAAGACAAAGGCTTGGAAGACCACAGAAAGAGGAATGCTTGGAAATAAGAAATGGTATATTTTGGCTGAATATGAGGAATGGTTTTCTGAGAGCAAAGTGTGGGGCTGAGGAAGTGTTTTGTGAGGGGCAGGACTGAAACTCCACAGGCATAAAATGAATTTCTGGGCACCTTATACAGGGCAATAAACCTTAAAAAAGGAGTCAGTTGAAGTGTCTAAAGAGAGAAATGAATCTTCAGCTTCATCTCTCTAAGAGACTTAATGTTACTCTCTGATCTTGTGATCTGGATTCATGATTCAGACTCTTATCCTGATTGCATGGACCAGTGTTTCAAAGAAAGAGCAATTGAGAAGGGGTTGAAAAAATAGGTGTGTAAGAAAAGAGTAAGAGGGTAGGAAAAGCATGAGAGAAAAGGAAAAAGAAAAGAGTGGAGAGCAAGAGACCTGGCATGAATCTGGAGGTTAATGCATAGGAGACTTACCATAAAACTTCAGAATTCAGTCCTCCTGAATGAGCTTCTAGTATAAAATATATTGGGTCTGACATTCAAGTGAATGACCTAGATGCTCTGTTATGCAGTTATTCATGCTCTTTACCTCAAAATTAGCTACTTACCCCATAAACCTTTCTAGGAAAACACAGATACAGACAATAAGGCTCTTAATGGAGTTTGTACACAAACATTTATTGTTCAGTTGCTTTATGATGGACATGAAGTGCCATGTGAGACCCCTTACCTGCTGCTTCAGGGGAMTACCAACTTTGTGCAGGCCCTGCGGTGCATCTCCAGGCTGCATGCCTACCTAGAGAGGTAGTTAGATGGCATACTGGCACATCTCTCCCTGCATGTCATTACACACCATAAGAACTAGACCATTCACATCCTGGAGGAACGGGACATATAAGCAAGAAGTAGCACCAGAGGAGCATCTCCCAGAGCCACTCTTAGAGAACAGAAGACCAAGTGATGTTTGCAAAAGGTAGGAAATTGTCACATAATGCTCCCCCAAGCATTATGGGGGGAAGCTGTGTAAAGACTATAGCCCTTTTGCACCCTAAGGCAGCAGACAATGAGAAAAACACATTAGAGGTCAGCTAGTAAGATGAATATTTAATCTAAAAAGCATAGCTGGAAAATGCTGAAAGAGCTTGTAGCAGTTGTCTGTAAGTGTGAAAGAGAGAAAGATGTTCCCTAGGCTGGTAAAATAATCTGACAGACAGTGACTGAGCTGTGAGCTGACACTGCAGCAGCCAGAAGGACCAGCCTACGCTTAGGGCAGGAGTCAGTGCCAGGAAAGCCTATGCTCATCAGGGCAAAGAGGGTGGGCAGGGGTGCCAAGGGCACCCAAGAAAAGCTGAGACTGTCACCCCAATATCAAGCCCATCACATTTAATTGAACAGCATTTGTATTTTTGAATGATCCATGTGTCTCACAGAGAAGTCTGCTCCAGAGAAGTTTCCTATTGCAGCTTGCTCTCTAGACCTGCATTTTATTAGAATACCATTATAGCCTCTTAGTGACTTTCAGAAATTAGGCCATTGCCAGATCAATGTGCTTAYGTTTACTTTTATTTCAGAGATTGATTTTGGTGCTTTAGGAGGATAACCTGATAGTAGTTGACTCTCTTTGACATTGCAGTATGGAGCAGTTTGACTATAGCCTGGACCAGTAGATCCCTGCATCTTTTAAATTCCATTTGTGTTCAGACATGGGGCAWTTTTTTTTACCCCAAACCTGCAAATGACATTTTGCCTGTGTCACTGTTCTTTCATATRCTGAAAACTGCCACTGATACACAGAGAGACACAGAATTGGAATCAAGAGCCACACTGCAGATCTGAGAAGATGGCATTGCCCTTATCATGCCCTTTCTTGCTGTAAAAGGACTCAGTATGAAAGTGRCACACAGCATCCTGCTTTCCTGCCGTTCAGGAGTTTCCAAAAGAGATGTGCTCTGGTTCCATCTTCCAATTCCTAGCCCTGCAGACACACACAGGGCTGTGAGTCACTTCTGTCCTCAGAGTCACTGTGTGCATCCGCTCTCCTGCAGCCCAGATACAAAATGCTAGGATTCAATAAATGGCTCAATTGATGATGTTTTACTATGCATCTTGCTAGTATCCCATCACAGTGTTGGCTTTTTTGGGGGGAGCAGCACTAAAATGGCATTAAAAACTATTTTTAGCCCTCCAGGAAGGAGGCCAGAGAATGAGTATGGGGAAAAAMCTGGTATTTATATAGTTGCTTTTCAGAGTGGTATCAGACTTAACTCCTAAGTTACTGTACAGTCCTCCTTGGCTATGGTTTTGCCCTTTATGGTCTGTATCCATCCTGTTGGTCCCTTTTAGGGAGAGATGCCTGCGCTGACAGAGACYCTCTGCCCTCAGCTGGATGTCAGGCTGCTGCTCAGGCTTCCAGTGTGCCAGTGACGAGGGTCCCCACGTATACAAGCTTCCTACTGGCTACCAGCCATGCAAAGAGGCGTCTCTGCAAGATATCCATGCAACAGAAATGAGGCTTTTTATCTGACCTATCTTTATTATTACTATTGTTTGTCATTTTTCACACAATACCTGGAGGTACAAAATATATTTAGTTAGGAAAATAAAGCTTTTATGGCACTCTGAATAGCTTCCCATAAAAAAAAAGGTCATTTCCCAGAAGACAAAGAAGTCTTGAATCTCTCTTAAATGACCCCAAGACATTTTTGTTACAAAGTAAATGAGAATCCAGAGCCATTTGAACTTCTTTTAGCCCTACTTTTCATCAGATCTTCTAGAGCTGCAGAAAATCCTGCCTAGGATAGGGTATCATATTTAATATATTTCCATATATGCCTTTGTTGGACCTCAGCACTCCCTTTCCAGTACTTTCCAATATAGCTAATACAATTTATGCCTCTCTAAATCTTTTCCAGTGCTTTTTTTTTTTAATATACCACAATCAGCTCTAAAAGCTCAACCCTAACAGAAGTAGTTCAATAGCTTCTCAATTGCCCAGACTTCTTCAAAGTACACTTAAAAGAGAGGATGTGGTGAGACTGGTAATGGGATATAGGGTCTTTCACTTGCAAGCTGCCAGCTTGAGATCAGTACTCTTGAGGCCATTTTGACCGGAAAAAAATATTGTGAAATGTGCTCATAACCACATTCATTTTCTAATGGCCTATTGCTTACATGAAAATACCTGTAATTTCACCAGAGAGAGATACTCTGCAGCCCAAGCAAGGTGCAGCCACTGGAGATGAGAAGAGCGTGGCATGCATCCTGGTGCAGGAATTGTGAAGATCTTTTCAAAACTTGTTTGATCCTTATTGCCCCCAAAGTAAACTGCAAATGCCAAACTATGGTCCCAGAAGTAGCTAAGTAGTTTCCAAATATATTCAAGTTTCAAAGACCTAACAGCTTGTAAGGCACACTGGTTATTTTATGAGACAGTCGTYGTTTGATTTTAATACTTTCAGAAGTCACTTGGAGGTAAAAATTGTATCTCAACTCATTCTACTCCCATGGTAGCACTGTTACCATCCAGTGGCACCACAGTTTATTTCCAGGAATGTATGGCAGAAGAATTCTGAATAGCAAACAAAGCTGCATTAGTCCCTGCAGTTTATCATTAAGTCAACTGACCTTAASAGCAATATTCTGCTGCCCCCCAGGGGAAAGAAGTAACATTATTGATGGACTTGAGGGACCTGTATCACACAACCGTCAGCTCTGGAGCTGAACTTCTGCCCCAGACCTGCTCTGACAAGCCTGCTGCTTGGGAAACTGTGGGCTGCTCTGGGAAACAGTGTTTTAAACACAGTATTTGAAGGACAGAGCCAGAGGCTGAAAAAAAATAGTGGGTGCTGTGGGATTTTTTATTGTCATTTCACAGAAGAAAATATTGAGCAATGATAACTTACCTGGGTGTATGGCAAGAGAGGAGAGTTAATGCATATGTATGAGCAATTTAGATGTTTGCAGAAACAGCAATACTAATGTCAGTAAGTATAAGGATAACTTCCCATTGTCAAATAACATACATTATTTAACAATAATATATGTGCATACATAAGTGCACGGTGTATATTTGTGGTCTTTCTTATACTCTTGGAAAATATTTGTTAGCTGTGCAAAAAAAGTTGGGTATGAAAATGCATGAGGCTAATCTACCATGCAATTGTCACATTTGTATGTGCCACTGTCACATACAAACATACAATGTTCAAAACGATAACTTTACTCTGCTTAGGATCATTCTTGCTAAATGATTTCTGAAGGTGACAGCAGATGTCAAGGAAGTTAGAGCTGGAGAAGACTGTTTTTCCATAAATGCCCTCTGTCTGCCTACGCAGGGCTCTCTGTTGTGCTCAGGTAGGCAGCATTTTACCTAGCCTAGCATGGAATGATTCTGAAAAATTCTGAAAAATCAGGCAGCTGATTTTCAATAATCTAAACCTCCACAGCCTATGTGTGCACTGAGCTTCCCATGGAGTCTCCTAACTGATCCAAACTCAAGGAAGCTTTCTCAGGGCAGAAAAGTGCATACTCATGGCACGAGCATGATCTTTTTGCCAAATTGCAAGTCTGTGCTCCAAAGCACAAAGAAGCCTATCAAGGAACCACTCAGGATAATTTATTTACCTTTTTTAGCAAGGGCAAAATAATGACTATCATATAACCTTACTCCTGGAAACAGCAATACAAAGCAAAGCAGTTGGCTGTCAATGGAAAAGTCAGCCTTGAATGTTTAAATCTAGTTTATTTGCCAGCAGGCAAAACCAGGCCTTAGTTTTAGAGAATCAGACATGGGCAAGACATGCCTTCATTCTCTTCCGTGCATGCAGACACCCAGCCCTTCCCTCTGCCCTAATCTGCTTCCCAAGATGAGGTGAGGTGGCCCCAAAGCTCAGGAGTACCCCCATTTCAGGAGGGCCCACAGGTTGTGTTTGCAACAGAAGGTCCACATGGGCTTCCTTCAGTACCAAGCTTGATGAACCTAGCAAATCAGTCCAGTCCTTACATCCTTTGTAAACCCATCATTCCGAAGACCYGACTGCAAAAAAAACATAGCTAAATATCCTACCTCTGCTTCTTGCTCTTTCTAGTGTCTCCGAATCATTCTCATCACATCCCATTAGTCTCCATCCTTGCAGATAATCAGAAGACATCTGGACACAGTCTTGGATAATGAGTTGTAGGTGACCCTGCTTGAGCAGGGGGGCTGGAYTGCAGAATCTCCAGAAGTTCCATCCAGCCTCAAGCATCTTGTGATTCTGTGATCTCCACCAATAAAACAAACTAATGTCTAACCTATATTCTCCAAAGCAGTATAATTTGAATCAGAAGTATATTTATTATGGATGCATTGAATTAGAAGTAAAAGCCATGTTAAAGACGGTGTTTATTCATCCTTTGTATCTATTTCCTGTGTATGTGCAGGATTGCATGGACTTGMCACATTTGGATAAGGTCTATTAAAAGTTCCCGTTCGTGCTAAGAAGATTTGAAAACTTTGCAGCCAATGCAAGAACCCTGACAAACTTATTTCATATTATGTACATTTGGTTTTATCTTAAACTGACTGTAATTTGTTAAGATAAGCTACACAAAGAAACTAAACTATAAAACTTTAAAGTATCCATCAATTTCAAATTGATTTGTTTAAAAAATAAATTATGGGTTAACCTGGAAGGTAATAGAATTCAGAGAGAAAGTGCTTGCAATAGAAGGAGTCCCTTCATACATTAATTTTCATTTTTGGTGAGATGAAGTTTGAAATTAGATTCAGATTGCAAATTATAGCTTTGTATGGGCTCCCTGTTGCTAGCTCGTGAAATACTTAGATTCCTGAGGATGAAGCAATTTTCCTTCCCATAATAGACTGCAAAAGCCATATTTCCCACTGGTAGAATAATAGGTCTGCAGCTTGGACTGAGAGGGAGCCATGAATTTGCTCCTTGACTTGGTCACCAGCAGGGAGGCATTAAACCAAAACRTGACGCTCGTGTCCGCCCTGTCTTTTTCACTTCCACGTCGTGGCTAAGCCTGTGATCCGAGCTCCGTGGAGGCAGCTGYCCGTCGGTTCATGCTGTGTGCAGGTCTCCTTTGCCTTTCCCCATGCCCTGCTGACCCCTTGCTCTGCACGAGCTTCTGGGCTACGCAGTGGTCACGGGTGCAGGGGGAGAAACACATATGCCTCCTTGCATAAACTGATGGACAGGGCCTAAAAACAACAAAACCTCATTGAATTGAAGAAAAACAATAAACTGCAGTTGTATYAGCAAGCTCAGAGCTTCATCTGGCAGCACCTGCTGGGACAGGGTCTTTGGTTGGGCACACGGCCTGAAAGCATCGCCAGCCAGAGCTTAAGTAGCAAATGAAAGTTCTCTGCTTCCCCTCAAGGAASACAAACACATTGAACTACGAAAATACTTCCCTCTCTAAAAGACGAAGTTGCTTTGTTCCCCCTCAAGGAACGCAAATAAATTGAACTATGAAAATATCTCCCATTCTAAAAAAAAAATCCTTGGAGCAGATAGAAAAAAGAAGAAAAATAGTGAAACTCCRGAACTGTGGAAAACAACTGGTGAAGATGAGTGCCAGCAAGAAATGGGTGCAGGAAAAAGAGAGAAATCAGAATATTGCCTGACGTTCTGAAGCATTTTCTGTTTTTAGTAGCTCTCAATTAGCTCAGGCTGATAATAAAACTGTGCTACTGCGTGAAAAATGAGGAATAATGGTGAAGTGAAACAAGTGTCAGATGCACTTCCAGAGTACAAAACAGGCTTAGCAACTGATCACATCTTCCAAATTTAGCAATTGAGATTTCTGAGTAGAGACCAGATTGGGACTGGGAACTGGGACAGTATATTTAGGTGGAAGCTCCAGCAAGATCCAGAATTAATCTTCAACAAAACAAATTTAGAATTTTCTAAGGTAAATTGAAAATCTAGTCTGATCTAAAGCCCATAAAATGTGACCAGCTTTCTGACACCCAGTCAAAAATCAGACACATTACATAAAAAGGATGTAAAATTTGAAGTTGGAGCCCTCAAGAAACAATATCAGAAGCTACATATACTTTGCTAAACATCACAAGCTGTGACAAGGTCTAGCCTTTGGGAAATAATGCAAGAATGACAGTGGAATATATTACTCGATAAAAGTTTATGAGGAGCCGCGATCACAGGGTATATTACATGGACAAAAACACAGCAGCAGGATCTCTGGAAGCCTTTGTATAATGGATGTCATGGAGGGAGATGAAGCCTGAAAGCAAATCGAGTTTTTATTCATTTTTAACAGAACAAAGGTGGATAAACCAACATGGTGCTAAAAACTACTTTTTTAATGCTAAAAGAAGAAACTCAAGGAACAGAAAGCAAATGGATTAAGCTTAAGATTCAGAGTGTGACATCTACCAGCTATGAAGTGGGATGGGACCTGCAGGAGGAAATAGTTGCAAAAAGGCTTCGACCTAGGGGAAATTTGTGTATTCTTGTGTTGACAACAAGCTGGTCCTTTGGTCACATTAAGAGCATGCACTCACTTGGGAGACTGGGAATCAACGTAACAGGGATAGAGCCTGGGGATACRTTCCAGAGAAGAGGGAAGCTGCTAAGAGCATACGGAATGGAGCTGTAAGGAAATTGCAGCCCCGTGATTCCCATCCCTTCTCTTTGTACTGATATTCTTCAGTGTCCTCACTGGATTGACATGGAAGGATGAGTCAAGGTCTAGCCTAAAAACAATAAAACCTCATTGAATTGAAGAAAAACAATAAACTGCAGTTGTATCAGCAAGCTCAGAGCTTCATCTGGAAGTAACAGGAGAACACATCTGACAACAATGTCATGTTTTGGAAATGTTCAGTGATGCCTCCCTAGAGGAATCAAAATATTAGGCCACAAAAATAGATCTAGGGTTGTCAGGCACTGGTTGCAACTTTTTGGTGATCTGAGTGTCTGACTTTATAGGGTTTGAATAGGGTTTGAAAACAGAAAGGATGAGCAGAATTGTGTAGCTATTTTCTGTAGAAGTTGCAGYTCAGTACATTTGAATTATGTTGAGATATTTTCATGTCACTGGAAGATGTACAGGGAGGTGCAAATCACACTGAAAAAAACTATGGCAAAGGCCTGCTTACCTTTGCAAAAGCTACTTCTCGAGGCAGGAAGATGGACTGAATGGACAGCTGGTCTAGCTTCATATGGTAGACAACTACTTTGCGAACAGAATATAAATCAGAGAGGGTTTGGGCCTGCAGATGCACTTGTAAAACTCTTGTCAGGAATGTGACGAAGCAAAGACCTGAGCAAAATGATGACCATGTCAATCTGATTTGAAAAGACAAAACCTGTCTGGGCCTGGCCAAAACACGGACAGCTGACTGTTAGAGCTGCTGCAGGCTGCAACTCTGTGCAAGGCAATTAAGGCTCTTAGCAGGTGGCTGGGATGGCATATTCCCAAACTTTTCATCAATGCATACAGAATCTGTCAAAAGGAGATGCATTTTTGCCTGAAGGCAGTAGAAAGACAAATGGTAAGGTGTTAAGAGTAATTTTAAGGAAAATATAAAAGGCATTATCGCTGTGTTTTACATTAGTTTTGGATGAACAGCAACATGGAAGAAGTCGCCTGCATACACCAAACCTTATTGCATATACTGATGAGAGGAAGTCAAGACACGTATTAGAGCCTAGGCTAGTGACAGAGAAGAAAAAATGATTCCTTTGTGCAAAGTTTACTTCTGTTTTTGGAAAAATACAACTTGGTTGTGTGAGAACTGCTTGCCTTTGTTTCTGCTAGAGCTGAGTTCGCTGACAGAACAGCAGCTACTTGGGCCACAGGCTAAGGGGGAAAAGTTCAGAGCAAATACAGCTTTAGAAACATCAAGAAATTCATGTTATCCCCATTCAAAGGAGAATCGGAATGAGAAATTGCAGCTATTCAGGCCAGTTTGTGACTGGACTTTTCCATGGAGCAGCTCCAGGTAGGTAGCAGTGCCCAGCGCCAGCTCACAGAGACATCCTGTGAGCAGCACAAGGGAAGTGCAAGTTATCTGCTCTTGACATGTCAGTAGAAATTCGTTGCAACAGTGCCACCCAACTGTTGGAAACCAGTGCCAGAGTCACTGGAAACTTGAAGTTATAGAGTGCAAAAGGAAAACGTGAGTTTGTTTTGGAAACAAAGAACTCCCAAGTCTTTATTTATATAAAGATGTGCATACCTACACTGTGAACTAGTGACTACAGGGAGCAGCAGGCACGGTCATATATGAGGCTGCTACTCACACTGGTGCTTACTGTGAGAAACCAGTGAAACCTTTTTTAGACCCAAAAGGGAAAGAAATAAGTACTCTGAAATTAGATATTTTGTTACATGGTTCACAAGACCTCCTCAGGCTTGTACAGGCAACAAACATATAATCAAATTCAAGAAAATAATAATACTTATCAGTAGCTGCCCAGCTTCTGCAATGAGGCAAAGATGAATATTTAAATGGGACTTCAGGGAAGATAATATTATTTTGCAGTTGCTCCAAAAGCATGGGAGAAAGCATGACATATTGTGTTAAAAATGGATGTAAAAAAAGAGCACTGATAAAAGGTACTTTGAGGTATTCTTGGATGTTCTTACTTCTAGGGAAGGGAAGGGTATGGGAAGTCATTTCTTTATTACAACTTGCTTCACATGTTTTTTGGGGTTGCTCATACCTCTCTCTTTGTTAATCAATAGGTCCCATTTTATTTGCCTATGCTTTACCTCCTCTAATCGTCATGGGCTGGTGATCCTCAGGCCGAGAAGATGGAAACACAGCGTGCAGAGATGGATCCAGACCCAGAACTGTCCCTGCCTGCTTGTGGGACCTGCTCTGTGYGTGCAACCCACAGGCAGGAGCACCTGGATGAGCTCCCAGGAGAGTAGCTCACAAGTATATTTTTGCACTGGCAGTCTGGAGCTGGAAAATGGGTTAAACTGCAGCAGGCAGCTCTCAGGATCCAAGMTAGATTTTATAAGACAACTATTGACATAGCTCTATATTACATTACAATGCAAAATACACTGTAGTTATAGTTTAAGTATAACTTGCTTTATGTGCACATATCCCTGATGTTGAAAAGAAAGCCAGAAGGCATGCCAGCCTATTCTTCTCCCAGGATTTTTTTTTAAAAAAGCAAATGCCTTTTTCCCAGAGGTCAAATTTGCTTCAGGGACTGATGCAAATCAGCACCTCTGGCAGAGAGCAAACTGTTTTGCTGCTCATGCAATTCCCCCTCTCTCTAAGCTGATTCTACATAAAACCATTGCATAACTTGAAACTCATGGTGTTAAGAACAATAACTTTAAGACTGTGTTTAACATAGCAAGCGTGTGATGTCTTGCATAATAAAATATTTATTCATGAGATTCCTAATAACTGAGCAAGCATATTTTACCTTAATRCTCAGATACAGAAAAACAAATACCCTTTGCAGTCTGGCAGTGATCTGCTTTCTCCCAGTTATTGCTCGTGCGAGTGACCATAGTTTGTGCTTTTTTGCTAATCACAGAAAATCCCTTCTTTGATAATACTGTGCTGTAAGAGAATGATAAGAATTAGGGTCATGCACCAGAGTGCTGGGTCTCTCTGCAGAATGACTGTGAACTGCCTGGACAGCAGCAGAGAAACGCAATGTCACTGCCACCAGCTGCTGCCACAGCTCTGCAAGGCAAGAGAGGAATAGCAAAAAATGGGGAGAAAGCATAGGCAAAGGTTTACAGGCAACCTGCGTGTGTGCATGCTGCTCAGAGCAAGGGGAAAATGTGACCTGAGTGCTCTTTCCACCACTGTGTGATAGTTTACATCTTTTGGGGTGCTCTTTCAGGCACTTATATCTCTCTCTACAACATTGTGTAGAGGACAGTGGAGCATTTTTGTTCCTCTGAAACACATGTAAGAATGGACCAAAATATGTCATCTCTGCACTAAATTAGCGCCAGAGGAAACTGCACAATTTATTATGCATTTAATTTCTAAATTAGTAACAGCTTTGCCAGAAATTTCGGGCATAACCTTTTCTTCCTAGGACTCAAAGGCAATTTTGCCACATCAGTGGGAGCAAGCCCAAAACCTTTTAATACGTCCCAGTTGGCTGGAGCACGCACTTCCTTCACATAAATGTGCATTGCATACAGAAGCTCGCTCTCAGAGCTGCAGAAGGAAAAAGCTGCACAATCCATTGATATGAGCTATGCCGAAGGAATAGAGAGACAAGCAAAGATTAGACCGGTGCCTACAAATTCCTTCCCAAAGAATAAGATAAGTTTTCCTTCCAGTAGTAAATAAGCAGAAACATCCATTTGCTTTCCCCGTAGTCAGGAGCAGCTGAGATAAAAGCCAAATATGCCCTTTTGGAGACTGATGTCAAGCTTTCTGATGGCCCATCAGTCTGCTGCTCTCTTTTGTTTTATTTGAGCGGTGGTGTGTGTCTATCTGCAGGATGCATATTTAGCAAAAGTGAGACTGCTTTACAGCTAGATACCCAGCAGTGAGAGTCAAGTGCTTGGAGGTAGATTCTGTTTACTTCCAAGCATCAAGTGGGATGACAGTTTCCCAAATTCATGGTCCAAAAGACGTCATAGTTGATTGATACCACTTGAATCTTATTTTTTGGTTTCCATTACTTGTATGCCTTATTCCATATCTAATTAGCCAGGCAAAATCACAATTCATATGTGCTAATTGGAAGCACACAAGGATAGGTGTTCATGCAAATCCACCTCTGTCTCTTTGGAGGTATCACATGCTACAGGCAAGCAAAGCTGGCACTGGAAAAAAAAGCCCAGAAAGTGGGCTTTTTGCTTTAAATTGTTGCTTATACAATTTTAAAAGTTGAGCTTGTATAGGGAAAGAAAAAGGGCTGTGATAAAGCAAGTCTAGAATAGGAGGCAAGAAGAGTTAGAAACGGCCTAAATCAGTACCACTGCGTGTTGACAGCAAAGCCACAATTTGTAGACCCTATAATTAGAAGTGGCAATGTAATACAGAAATAAAAGAAATAAAAATAGTGAGATGGATGGCTCTGGGGACTGATAATAAGAGTTTATTTTGAGCTTAGTACTTCTTGCCATTGACAGTGAAACTAGCTGCTGTCCAGTGCAAAATTAGTTCATGGTTTAGTGTTTAGCCCCGGTTTTGACTGACTCAGTGAAGAGGCCAAAGGCTCGATGGACAGACAGACTCTGAAGACTGCACTTTCCTGGAGGAATATTTGCCTAAACTCGTTTGAGAGTTGATGAGAACTAAGAGGGAGTTTTTGTCGTTGTTTTCTATATGTACTGCATGCTATTTTAAATATGCAATTAGCATGTCTAGCGCTGTCAGGCAGAGCTTTTGGTCAATTGYTAATGAAGTTTAGAACAAAGCAAGGACTAATGTCTGGGAAACAGAAGACAGACAAATTGAAATTTGTCACATTTTTAAATAGCAGATTGAAGAATGCTAGAAGAAAACACCAGGAAAGAAAACTGTGGTTAATTCTCCACTTCTTGATATAAAGGTGTAGATAAGATATTCTGTGAAAGAAATGTTCATCCAAGTTATTGGCTTTTTGGCAATATTGATTATTAAAAAGGACATCTGCTTTTTGCTATATCTATATTTATGTATACATATATGTATGTACACACACACTCCTATATATGCTATATATACACTTATATATATATATACACACACACACACACAGAGCCCTGTCAGATTTTCTTGTAATTGTAAAAAAAAAAAAAAAAAGCGAGATGGAAAATTTCAGATCCCAAAACGTAGTCAGGACAGAAAGGTAACATCCTTGAATTAGTACTATATTATACAGAATATAACTGAAGAACTACTAGTGACACTGAGTAGTTAAAAGCAGGGGAGCAGGGCAAGTGTTATAACTTGATGTAAGTTTATATTAAGAAACAACCAAAAGTCAGCTTATTATTGCCTTCCTTCTTATTACAASTTCGGTCAGGTTCTTCTGTGACAGTTAAAGCTCTGGTATTTCTTTCATCAAACATAATATTACTCATCATCATTAATGTCACCTTACCTTCCACTTTATCTGGCCTATCCTTTCTGTAAATTCTGTRCCTTAGTATTTCCAATCCCTGTGATTTTCTTGGCTTTACTATGTTTCAGCAATGCTAAYGATGCACTACTCCTGCTGTAGCAGACTTACCTTGATTTCCTTGGTCTCATTACATATGCTTCCARCAATGGATATTGTTACAGATACTTCGTATTTCTTTTTTCTCTCCTACCTTTCTCCTTTCCTTTTCATTACTCGTTGCAACCTTTGCCTACAATTCAGGTCTTTACAGGTCTCTGACACTGCTTTACATTGGGCAATTTTTCACTAGAAAATTGACTTCTGTTTTACAATGGGGTAAATAAAATTCYCCCAGGCCTTCCATTTAAAAAAAAAAAAAGAAAAAAGAAAAAGAAAAATAAGAAAGATGTATTGCCTTATACTTCTATGATAAAACAGAGGGAAGTGTTTCAGTTGCCTAGAAAACATTAAAATTTGTTTGCCATCTAAAGTGATAGAAAAGACTTAGTCACCATAAAATCCACTAACTGTAAACTCTGCAAACTTCACACACGTTTTGTGTTATTAGTATTGCAAAGCATTTATATAGCACCATACATTTCTATGGCTATTTCTTCCCAGCAGATAAAGAACATTCCTCAGAGAGTGTAAAAACTAAATAAGTCAAGGCAAATATTGTACATGATAAAAATAGAGGACAAAAGTTCAGTGGGGATTGATGTGTGGGGACAGCTGATAAGGAGAAGAATGGTAAGAGAAATGATTAAAGATTACTCCTTGAGATCCTTTAAAAAAAAACAGAGAAGCTCAGCACACTACACAGTACATGACAATAAATGCATTACTACCAAAACCTTGGTTCTGTTGTATTTTGAATTTTATTTTGCAGGAAAGAAGGTCTCCCTGGCCATAACGACTTGGTCTATTCRGATGCATTATACACAGAGTGAATCCAGATGAATTATACATAAAGTGGACATTGACTGGAAGGCAATGGTGGCATATATGACCAATCTATGGTTTCATAAATARGTGTGAATTTCAAAAGGGGCATATAAATACTGCCCTTTTGATGGAAAACTCAAGCTGGACACCCAAGATCTGGCAGGTGATAGCAAGGAGAACGTCCCCCTTTCTGAGACTATGGTCTCACGAGCTGGTGAAAGGCACTGGCTGCATATATTCTGGAAAGATGCTGATCCCATGCTGAAGGAGAAGGTGCCTCAGAAAGCTCTGCCTAGGTGTCCATCCCCAGCAGAGGACAGAAGCTGGAGCTGCCCTGCTCAGCCTTGCCTTGCTGAGACGGCTGCGAGCCCTTAAAAACTTCATCACCGGGCTCCACTGCTCAGTCATTGGTATTAAGCTGCTTTATGGGACTTGCTTCAAGTGACATAACCAAAARCACAGCTATTCAGATTTGCTACGCCAGGACATCTCCTCAGAGCCGTGTAAGGTATTCAGAGCAAAAATTACAATCAGTTTAAACCTTTGTATGTATAAGTCCATCTATAAATCTGCGATCCTCTCATCAGTGCTTAAGCTGAAAATTGCTTTTTGGTGCATATAATTTACAAAATGGCTTGGGAGGCAGAAGAAACATAAGCACAGGAGAAAAAGTGAACTTCCAGTTAAGTTGAATATTTAGTAACAAACAGAAAATGAGGACATAAACAACATCAACACATACATAATTCAAAGCCATTGTCTGAAAMTACATATTTCACTTGAAGAAAGACTTTTAATTACCAAAGCCATGGGCAGGAGAGGAGGAAAGGGGAAGGGAGGGAAGATATCAAATATCAGCACTTGATTAGCTCTGCTTTAGACAAGAATGGCCTAATACTTGGGCCCAGATCCTCTAAATTATGTGCATAATAAGAATTATCCATGAAGAACATCATAAGACCTAGCCAGATATTCCAAAATAAATCAGCACCTGTCTCCATCCACAAGGAGAAGGAGTCAGGACTTCAATGGGCTGAGCAATGTCTGGCAGAATGAAATGCTAATCTCCTCCTGCAAAGCACTGAGTAGGCTCAGCACTTCACAAAAGAAAAGRAGTCAGTAGAAACTTCAGATACATCAACAGAAATGAGATTCATCTTAGATGGACAGAGAATTTTCAAAAACACTTGTAATGAATTCTTCAAAACCGCCGGCCTTAYAGTATATCCAGGTCTAATCCATTCATCTCTATTTAAATAATATGCCTAGAAATGGAAGATAAAAGATGAATGAGTATAGAATGGATTTGTTTGCAAACTACAGACAGGAATAAATCCCACATTTAGTTGATGTTCTTGTTAGCAGACAGTGACAGTTCAGGGCAGAGAGGCAGTAACCACACTGTAGTGCAATACCGCTCATCACCACTTTCTATTTTAGAGAAAGATCTCCCTCCAACTCAAATTACATCTCTGCAGTAGATACAAGGGGTCTTTCCTATTACCAAAGCTTTTCCAGTTATTATTTTCCACAATTTTATACACAATTTTAAAGAGATCCTCCAGATCGTGGTCACTGCTATAGACGTCTGATCACAGCTGAGAGAGAAGATCTTGCACATTCTAATCAATTCCATTGTGAACGTCGACAACTTGTACTGATGAAAATTTACCAACGTTTTTACCAACACAAGCAGACACTGCTCACCAAAATGCTTTACTATGCCTAGGTTTCTGACACATTAGACAGAGGCAATTTAGGATAGAGACTGTCTCTTCCTTCATTTTCCCAGAAGAAAAAGGTCTAGGGTACTGCAGAGCTAGTCTCTCACAGAGAGGCTTTCGGTGCTRCTACCCAAAGCACCTACTACCTACAAGGAAAAATCCTACCCAGGCTAGTAGGGATTCCCTCTTTCCAATAATAACTGCTCCCAGGGTGTCTGCCCCATGAGAGGAAAAGTGAGGGACCATCAGCTGCTCCCTGCTTGTGCATGCGTAGGTGCCACCAAAGGGGAAAGGGATGCTGGCACTGCACAGCAAGGAATGTAGCCTGGCATAAGCCATAAAACATGAGGCAGCACAAAATGAAGCCACTTGTGGAGCTGGCACTGCCAGTAGTTCTGGTGGGTCGCAGCCCATGGGCTCATCCTGCACACCTGGACACCAGCACTGCAGTGCTCCTAAGCATTCCTGGCCTGTGGCAGACCATTAATGGGCAAGAAAATAAAAGGGATGATCTGGGAGGGGTGATCTGAGGACACCCACACCATCTCAGCACATGTGAGGCCAAGGACCTGCTGCAGCATTCCTGTGGCTGCAAAGTAGGCAACAGTAAATCACCAGGTAGCTGCAACGTCCTTCCCAACGAAGGGTGAGGGCTACTAAGGACAGGACCCGCTGGGTGACAAGCAGCAACAACCAGGCTGTGGAGCACAGCAGCCACCCCCTGAGCACATGGTGCCAGTAGAAAAGGCATTTCCAAGGAGCCCAGAGGGACCACGGTTGAACCAGCTGCAAACCAGGAAGACTGTGAAAGCTTATGTGTGGACAGGAAGCCTTGTTGAGACACAAGGAGTGCGGAGATAACAGCTTAGATGCCCTTTCACTTTAGTCCATCTTACTCTGATTTTTTTTATTGAAGACGTTCAGTCTGTGTTCCAAAAAATTTTGCCTTGAGATGTGTGAAGCCCATTGGTGTCATTTTAAAGACATCACAAAGGTAAATTGACTTYGTTGTTCTGGTCAAACTTCCGAAGTGGGAGACACAGAGCTTGGTTCTTCTGTTCTTTGGGAGGCTTCAACCCTGGTTTCCTCACATCCCCCTCAGCTTAATCAGTAAGACATTTTGGGAGCCAACTGGTATTTTCAAGGCCTGCATTCAGAGATGCCCTTGACTATACATCTAATTTTAAGCATTTGAGTAACTACACATAGCAGACATTGGATGAAATGCAATTTGATTGCTTAAATTAACTGTATATTTACTTTCTACTTGCTTATTCAGAAATTACCCTAGGAAGAAAGTAAGAAATACCTCAGTTCAAGGAGAAGTTATGAAACAATTTGATACCATTTGGTCAGAAATGTAAACTTTCAGATACTGCATTTCTTATAACTAAATGATACACTCCAAGAACATTCAATAACCCTCAGTGAACAGACAAATAAAGAATTCAATATAAAAAAGAAAATATATGGCAGTGCATTTACTTTGGTCCTGTGCACACCCTGTCTTCAGTCAGCATAGAAAATAACTGACTTTGCAAGCTGCTTATTCCTGTTGAAAGTTGAAGCAAGCATTGCTTTTCATGTTGTAGAGATCAATATTCCTTTATTGCCAAATTAAAAGCCAGTCACAGACACAATTCTTCGGTCTATTTGAGCAGATTTCTACTTCTCTCTTTGCAGCACCTCAAGCATTTATCCGGATCAGAGTTCTCATCCCCATGTGATATTGAGTACAGGGCAGTGAAAAATGATCTATAGTGTCACGTGTAAAATTCAAGGAGGTGTAACACCTAGGGGCATAATGCAGTCTGCAGAGGGGGATAAGTATCAGGGGTCACTAAGTGCTTAATCCTCGTGATGGCTCCTGGGGCTTCCAGCTGCTGCCGTCTCCAGCCAGCACTCGCTTCCTTGCACAACTTGCCCATTGATGCAATATTCTCTGCTGCCTCTTTTTGCCACATCAGGAGATAAAGTTTGCACTAGAAGCTCATGGCACCTCTTTGTGAGGACCCCTGCCTGACTGCTCTGCGGAGAAACTCTTAGTTTGACTCCACCCTAAAATACAGTCATTGCCCTCCTTAACCGCCGATACTTGAAGTAGTGTTTATGACCCTCCAGTTGCCAATGACACAATATTTCGGCAGCGGGATCCAGCATTTTTCCAGCAATTTTTCATACTTTCCTCCCCTCACACACCAAATGAACTAGCTTAGAGCCTCCAGGCTGATGGAGCAAGTGTTGCTGTGAGCAAAACGAGCTACACAAACAGGGTGATATATTGATTCCCCTCCAACCCTGCCTTCTCCGCTGACCTTTTGCTGGTTCTCTTCCTGCCTCCTTTCCTACATCTGCCTTTTCATGCCCCTCCAATGAACTCTTCTTGTAACTAACACTATATGTTTTTAAAGATGCTCACCCTATGTGCAGGCATTCCTGCTGCATGAAATTGCCTTGAACACTGCATTTCTATTTCTATTAAATGAGGCTAAGGAGCAAAGAGAGCCAATGCAGAATCAAAGGCAGGCAAAAAGATAACACCACTCCCAAAAAATAACACATGCAACCAAAACAAACAGCACATTTTTTCATGAGTCTAGCTAATTAGATTTTCTGCAGAGGTTTATATAGGCAGTTGGATGGGTTTGTTTAAAAAGTCAAGAGCAGAAGACCTCCATAGATGCGTAGAGAGAATTGATAATGTTGAGAGCACTCCTGCTTTTGCTCCCTTGTTTGCTCAGAAAACGTTTCTGGCAAAGCAGAACTACAGTCTGTGAACAACAGGTGATCAACTTGAACAAGAAATATGTTGATGAGATTAAAAGTCTGGGTAAACAGACTATTGTCATATTCTCATCGAAATATAGCTGCTCAATTCCTCTGTGTCTCTGCAGTGCCATTTCTTGCCACCAAATCGGAGCAAATGCTTTCCTCTCTCACACGATGAAGCCGTGACAGAGGCAAAGCTTTTCAGTCCTCCTCCTGTTTGCCATTTCACAGCCCTCCACTATAAGTTTGTGGCACCTCTGTCTGCAAGTTGACAGTGACAAATCAAACCTGTCAGTGCTGGCTGGCAGGAGACGGTCCCGCAGTGATACACACTTTGCAGCCTGGATGGGTTCCCTCTTGCAGCGCTGTGCATGCCCAGTGATTCTTCATCCCTAATTCTCTGCAAATCTGACTTCACAGGGAACATGACTGCAGCTTTGTTCATTCTTAAGAGTCATTTCCATATGCTATAAAGATTCTTTAATATAAGAGTAGGACTTTGCTTCAAGGGCTTTGAATTCAAAGCATTCATTCTTTATCATGGAACTTTCAAATATCTGAAGGAGAATTTTATGTATAAAATGCATATGCTTTTCCATTATCCATATGTTGTTGCATATGTTAGCATTTCCTCATTCCTCTCAGCTTTACTGTGTTACAATCCAATTAGTCCATGCTGGTTTTTCTATGTTGTAGAATATTAGGAAGATCTTACCAGAAGCCAGTATCACAGTGTTATGTGCTAAAATGTCACTTCCAGTTACTTTAAAAAATCCAAATAAAAATACATCCTACAGTCTACTTTGGAATCTCCAGTTCTGTCTGCATCATGCAAGGGATAAAYTATTCATTTTCATTAAGTGGAATTTCTTGTGACATAAATACATGAAAATCTTTAATTGTATTTATAAGTCATAGAGTGATTAAGATTTTAAATCATTTAAGTCATTTGCATGCTAGTGTTAATCTTTTCATGAATATGAGATAAGAACATACTAGTTTATGCATTTTCTTTAAAAGAACAGTATTCACAAGATTTAAAAAGTAAATTTATGACTCTTCTTTCTTCCCTGACTTTTTACCTCTAGATGCACAGAAATAGAGTTCTGGTTCCAGAACATGTTCTGAATTTAGCTAATAATGGAGCACAGGATAATAATGGAGCACATTCTGTGGATGGATGGAGAGTGATCCCAGCTCAGCTTCARCACGGGCAAGCACCCTGTTTCCGCACACTGAGTTAATCACTTCAAGAGACGTGAAGTCGCTCCTTCCTGGTACACACTGTTAGGCTGATGTGACATAGAACTCTTGAGTTTGCACCCATTTCTATGACATGTTAAATATGAGTCCACACTTCACAGTAGGGCACATGGYGGTCTGTCTTGGGCTGGGCTCTTCTGCAGTGTTTTCTTTCCTGCTGTTATCATGTCCATTGCTACACTGCTCACAGCCATCCAGCACCTCTCTCTCAGAAGTTAGGGTGCAGTCTGCACCACTACTTGTCCCCATGGGATGCCCTAGATGATGTACACAATTCATTTGAAGGACTTTTTGTCAAAATCCACTGGAAGTGCCCCCATCTCTCTCATTTCTTGCTTTGTGCAGCTTTGTACATTGTACATTTTGCCATGTGCAGGCATGTCTGAGCAGCACTTGGACTCCCCAAGGACAGCATGTGTCCCCGAGTGCTGAATCTGAATCTCTGTGCTGAAGAGAAAAGCTGGCCATGATTGTGGGCAGAGTTGAGGTCTCAGGACTCTCCAGAGTGGAAGAACTTTTGAAGTCATCTGGAATAACCCAGCTATATGTACGTCTTTGAGTGTATATACACATCMTATTGCTACAAGCTGCTGAGTGCTCCTTGCAATCAGCAGACACAGAGGATGAATATTCACTTGACAGGAACTCGCTAAAGAAACACTGCTTGATTTACACACACCGACAAGATCAAAATCTGAACAAATGCACCTACTAGAGTTGAGTGATCTTCACTTCATATTTTGTAAGATTAGCAAATGCCAGCTCTTCAGCACTACAGTGAGTGGGCTGCATCATAAACCTATGCTTGCAGGCACAGAAAAATGAGTATTCTTTGTGAATATCTGCTTTTCAATGTGCCTAATGAACCACTCTCTGCCAATATGCGTATATTAATAAATGCATTTTGCAAGCCTGGGATCACCACTTTCTCTGGATATATTTGGAGAGTCCTTTCAGATGCATAGAATTTCTGCAGGAGAAAGAAGTTGAGAGCTTGGCTTAGGCTTTTTTTGCCATATTAGTCATATTAGATGAAAGAAACATAAAAACTTCAGTGCCACCACATAAAAATCATTGTCTCTAATTTTGTAGAATATGTCTCTGGTGCATACCTTGTCCAATGGAGAGGAAAAAAAAAAGGCATATTACAAAATTCTTTCTCCCTGGTTGTTATTTTGTTTTAATCTGCTTTAATTTTCATGTGTCATTTGTATGTCTAAGAACACTACGTTGAGAGAGCCTTCTGCAGCTCTCAATATCCATTTCAGTTTTAATTATATTGAATAACTTTGAACCTAAAGACTTATCCACCCCATTTCTTACCCTCTTTTACAGATCATTCATCTGTGTCAAATAGCATAGACATCCCATGACTTTGTGCGACTAAAAAACTCACCATCTGCTTCTACTTCTGTTTCCTATCTTTAAACTCATTCTTAACTTCATGTTACTTTATGGCAGGTTCATTTTGGTATGAACCTGGAAGGGATCTTCCCCAAAGCATTTTGGAAGTCCAGGTACTTTATGCTTTTCTTTAACTGAACTCTAACCCCAAGCTTATTCTCTTCAATCCTCCAGTGCAGGCTTTAAAACAAGACACACATCTGGAGCCTGCAGTTCAGAATTGTCCCTGGTTTCCTTAGTTTCCACATCTGCTCATTGACTCATTTTTCTGCAGTGCCTCTTTTGGAAGCTGGACAGTACTGGTCCTGATCTATCTCTTTCTTTGTTCTTTCTAGGATGGTGGATAAGACCAAATTATAGTCACCAAGAGTTTGCTTGATAGTTGTGTCCTGTCCCTGTTAGGATGGAATGAAAAGTTTCTTCTTCCCATTGGACTCTTTTTCCTTCAGGGTAGAAAAACAGAGGGTAGCTGCTCCCTCAGCTATGGATACAGGAGATGGAGAAGAACAGGATCTGCTGTACAATTTCCCTCTGCTTTTTCCTTCTGGAATGGAGGAATTAACTGACTGGTGCTTGCAGAGTTTTTAGGCATCCTTGAAATGTGATATTCTGGAGGTTGTTTGCAATTAAGCTCTTAACTACCATTTGAACCTTGAAGTTTATCATCATTAAAGGAAAATATCATGATAGTGCCAGATAATTTTAAAGCAACTTTGTTTCTTCATCAAGAATAAGTTGAATTCTCTTTCTCTGAGCTCACAAAAAACATAAGGAGCATCCTTTCAATTAATKTTTAGCCTATTAAGTTTTACCCTGTGTCTCCCAGATTTTTGTGTCAAATCCTTCATAGCTGGGCCTTTATTGCTGCCTCTCCTGAAGTGCTTTTCCTACAGGTTTTCTCAAGGACACATGGATGTTAACCAAACGATATCGAGGTAAATGTCTCTACCACCATTTGCCCTACATATGCCTTGAATTTGTGTAGCAGTAAAGACCTATTTTTAACATATCAGAAGCTATTAATTTAGCCTCTTTCTCCCCATTGGCTTACCAAACCCCTCTGAAGCGAAGCGCAGAGGTTACGTGCCTCAGCTTGCTCCGGAGATGTGTGAGGTCTAACTCGAGCTGTCAGCATTGGACACACTGTACATACTAGGGCTAGTTTGTGTTCTACACCTTTGAAAACTTTCTATTACCTTGTAAATGCAATACTGAATTAAAGCTGTTCCTCCCGGCCTGTTTTCTGCTCTGCTTGATTTATGGTTTAGGAAAAAAGAGAGTGGCTATGTTCTGGTAGATACCCCTTCTCACACATTTTATCATCCAGTGTGCTATCATGCAAGCGATAGGTTTTTTAAAAGAAGATTTTACGATGAGATGTGCAGACCATTCAATTAGAAACAAGGGGTACCTTTCTGCTCTATCAACGGCRACGTAAATCCGGACTATGCATCATCTTTGAAGATGACAGAAAAATAACAGGTAAATACAGTGAAAGAATGAAAGGCCAAGATTTATCCCAAAGTAATCCCAGGGTGAAAAGTTCACCCTGCTGCACTGGACATGGCAACCAGATTGAGGAAAGCCAGTACTTTTATTGTAATACCCARTCTCCCAAACTAGACTGAAGGACGAAGCGCCCATACAGCGTGCAGGTGCAAGGCTGAGCTCAGGGGTGGTAAGGGCTGCAGTGGTGTTTTGGACGAGGCTTTATTCCCTCCCAAGCTCCCACCCTCCTTGCCTGCTGCCTGGTGCCCCTGCGTCGCTGGGTGGGAAGGCAGCAGGGCACAGATGGCCGGCACAGATGGTGCTTGAGGCACCAGCGGTCAATTCAGCATCCACAGATACTCCCAGTCTTTGGACCTTGGCTTCACCTCTTTCAAATTTCCAGTTGCACAAGTCAGTTTTATGATCAGCAGTTCTTGTATTTGCTAAGACTCTGTCAGATTTCTTCTTTCCCTGCTTTGGGGTGATCTGCTGATACTGATATACTGATACATACTGATCTGCTTTGGGGTAAGTGTTACCATCAAACACATAATAAAATTCTCATTATCTTAAATCCTCAAGCATCTTTTCCTTCTGAAAAATTACAGTAGTTCTGCTGATGCAATTCATGGAGTACACGGCTTTCTGATAAACATTGCAGAAATAAGACAACTCTAATACGTTACATTTTGTAATAAACACRTATTTTCCAGGGAGATGTAAGGTCTATGACTCTCCCAGCATTACTGCCAAGATATCCCAGCGTGCATACTGGATGAGGTTGTGCTCCTGTGCAGACCCTCCTCTGATTCCATATGTCATATCCATATTGGGTGTCATATCCATATGTCATATTCCATATGTCATATATCCATGTGTCTGTCACAGGTGGAGCTCCATTCGTCCCCCTAAAATGTATTTACTCTTTCTTATACAAGAAACTTGCAGGGATGATGCAGATCAGCATTTCCCAGCAAACAACCAGCACAATAACCTGCAAGCAGGAATACTCACTACTACCATTAATGATAAAATGTTCTCTAACTCATTATTTTAAATCAAAGTAAGGAAATTTGGTAACAGAGTAGAGTCTTTCATATCCTCAGTGTTTCTGAGAAATTTTGTAGTGCTTGCTTATCTAAGGCATTTAGCCTGTTTTCAGCTTACAGATTATTCATCATTTCTAAGGAGGATGGTTTTGTTGTTCCAGGACACTTTTACAAACAGATTCAATCTCTTGAGTTCTTAATCTGAGATCTTAGCTAGTCACTTTTCATCCACACCCCACTATAATTTCCATCTTCTTTGACCAGAGTAGAAATTCATCCTGTCAGCAAACTTCCAATAAAATAAACATATGTACTACTTATTTTTTCATTTTCTTCTTCTCTTTCAGATTTTTGTCTCATTTCATTCCACTTGGGCTGTTGCCCGTACCTTTGCTTTTAAGTGCCACATTTTTCCCTTTTCTCTTTCACCTAGCCCCTTTTTTATTCCATCCTTTCTCAGTCTCCCACCCAGCATTTTCTGGTGTCTCATACAAGTTCAGAAAATGTTTTTCCTCTAAGATTTTCCAGAAAAGTCACTGCTCCTGTGACTACAGACTGGGAGTGTGACCTGCACCGGATCCAACCCCTCCAGCTTCCTACTCTGTGGGGTATGACTCCCAMCCAGGCCCATCACTGACCCACTAATTACCTGATAATGCCAAGTCACCAGGTAGGGTGGATCTATAATAAAATCCATGCTTTCTCAAAAGCTGTCATACATAAACCTGCTGTCCAGGCTGCATATACACATCTATCAGAGAAGACAAAGCTTTCCCACTCAAAGGCTGTCACAAGAAATAATTTAGCAAGAAAATCCAGAAATTACCAACTTATGGTTTCAGACCCAGCAGCACTGCATACAAATGTGCCTTATTTTCAAGAATATAATAAACTTCCATGAGCATCCCAAATCTGAAGATATGTATTTATGTACTGCCTGCGGCTACCTAAATTTGTTTAGTACCTGAAAAATCTTCTGKCAGAGAGAGCTCACTTGAACACATAACTAAGACAGATACTTTGGCAGCTCTGTCAAGACCACTGTCTCATTGATGGGAGCTTGTCAGAGAGAGCAGAGGTCCTGCTGAAACCTTAAAAAATCCCAGTGTGATCTTAATGGTCATGATGGACAGCCCTTTCCATCCGTCTCGCTAATGTAGCTGCAGTCAATAATGAGTAACACTGTAGGAATTGCAAGCAATAATTTATTAAAGCTTATATGTCATGGGAAAAGAAAAGCAGCAATCAAATTTACTTTCTGATCAATTAACTGCACTCAGACAAGCAATRCTCAAATTATTTTGAAACCCCAAATGAACTGATCTAATCATTAGGAAGTCTGTGGTGCTGCTTCGTGCAAGCAGCTGCTCATTTTATTGTATTTACTTTTACAAATGACTGTTATCATCTTGCAACCCTAGCTTTATGCCTCTTTGGAAACTAACCAAGATTTGATTTTTAAGGATTCTATCTGCAATTTAATCTACTTCAAGAGAAAGTATTGAAAATCTTGAATGAATTGGAGCTGCAGCAGGAAGTGTTTTAACAGTTATTTGCAAGTAATAAAAATACAATTTAAACTCCCACCAACAGTCTTTTTCCAGCCATGTACTTTCTAATCAGAGAATTCTGTCCAACATAGCACACGTATATCTGTGATTAGAAAATATCTGACAACTGCTCCCTTTTAAACAGCTTGAAATCTATACCTTGAAATGGTTTGTATAAATCAATCCCCAAGGCCAAACAACCCTTCACAGCATAAATCTCTATTGCTCTAGACACAGCCTTTGCTCTATTTCTATTTTTTTAACTCATATTCTCACTGCCTCTTTCCATATTTCCCTGAAAACCTGAGCAACTCTTCAACTTCTGTTCGTTGCAAGCAAGTGCTTGGAGTGGAATGAAGAGTTCCTTCTTGCTAGGAGAACAGGAACAAGGCTTTTGTTCTTGGATGTGTTGGAGCTGGGAAGGAGATAATATACTTTAAACGTTTCTGAGCTTATTCCAGCAGTGGCCGATAGCCAGGCAAAGGGGGCCGCATTGCGTGGTGAGTCAGTGCAGCAAACATCTCGTGTGTGAAGCCAAGGCCAAGGCTGAGCATGCCAGCGAGGTGCAGGGTGCAAATCTAACATTAATGCCACAAAGACTTCATCTTTTCCTCTCTTTTATTGCTACTAGGGTAATTATTTTAAGACTGCTAATGGGAAGGAAGAATGAAAGTGCTTCAGGGAATGAAGTGAAGTGAATGGAAAGGAATGCAAGAGGCAAATATATAGCAAAAGAGAGAAGAGACTGGGGATRTAGGGAGGAGACTAAAGTAAATGAATCAGTTGTACTAGCAACCATGTTCAGCTAAAACTCTACCAGTCGGAGGTATTCCTGGTGAAGCTCAGCCTTCAGGCACTGCCAGGCCCTTCCTTTCCTTTCCCTATGTGCAGGTGGCTTTTCAGGATGTATTACTTGGCATTCATTGATTTTTTTCCCCAGACTCAATTTGGCAGCACATACTGCAGCTATTAATACATGTAGTTCAGGGAAAAAAAATGAGCTGCAGATAAGCAGCTTGTAGCTCTGTTTTTCTGTTTTGTTGTATTGTAGATAGATCCAAAATTTGGAAAAGAAGCTATGCTGCCCAGCAGACACTCTACCATCCTGCAGGACATGCACTTTTCCGTGCCCATCCTGCTAGGAGTAACACAGAGCTTAAGGGACAAAGCGCCATGACAAGCCCAAGGGATGAAGCAGTCAGGCTCTAAGGGCAACAACCTCTCCTCCTTTCTCCCACTACAAAGAAGTCCTCTGGTGCGGGCAGGAGCCCAGGGCACGCGTGGGGCTGGAAGCCGCCCGCCCTCCTCCTCATGACGCTGGAGGCAGCAGTGGTGGCAGGAGGCACCAGGTGACATGACTAACATCGGGACACAAGCCAAGGCACTTGTTTAGCTTGCTATATTTTTTCTATTCTAAAACAAGCCCATCACTTCTCTCTAGACGGGCAGCTAACATGTGCCTGCTCGCACATGCCATGCTGCAGAAAAGGTAAGTTCAACTTTAGCTTTATTTTGTATGTAGGAAATATTGGCAGCTGAAAACACAAAAAGCTCTCCTGGCTTTGTCTTATCTTTTGCTGAAATGCTGCCTGGAGCCACATTTTGTGTGAAGAGACAGAGATTATCTGTCCAAGAGAGGAATCCATCTGCCTGAACCTGAGAGTCAAACTTGCTCTTTCATCTAGGTCTTTCCTAAATTATTTATTCCCATTTGGACAATAAAAGGTTTCCATAGTCACTGACTGGCTGTGATTTCTAAAGTGCTGCTTGCTGTAGGGACTCTTATTCGCTATTTCATTTCCAGTTTTCCTGGTTTCCCTTTATTTGGGGGAATATAACTGCACACATTTGTTGAGCAGAACTGTGCTCCTCATCCCCTCTTAAGCAGCTTGCCGTGTTACAAGGTGTTACCTCAAAGCAGCTCTTCTGAGAGAGTTTACCACTGTACTTCACACCCCAGCCCCTTGCCCCCACAGGAATGTGCAAGTGCTTTTCTGTGCACTCTTATTTTCACTSTTTTTGTTTCTTTTCCTGTAAGAAAGATTTTTATCCTATACACAACAAGATCAAAATGCACACAGCAGGTAATCCCCGTTCTTTTATATGTCTCAAAATGATACACATCACATTAGAAACCCAAACTGCAGGCTAGTTACAAAATGCTAGACAGTGCATTTCGGAGCGCTATACATTAAAAATTCKTTTAATTCTCCTGTTTGCATAACCTCATAAATAAAAGGTTACTCCAATTAACAATAGAGATCATGGTGGCAAAATTTCAAGCTTTTGCTCATAGGACACAAGATTTTAAAATCTGAATGGCGCTTACACTGAATCTGATATGGTCTGTATACATTGTATATGGTATGTATACCTATATGTATATGGTCTGCATACATACAAGCTTCCCTGCTTCTAAATCTTTATTTACTTCCTTAACCATTTGCAGCAGGCAGCAACTGCTTTTGCAAACAGATGCTAATTGTTATTTGGTTTCTTAAATGCCAGCAGTATGCCTGGTGCTGGGCAGGACCCCTGAGTGAGGCAGCACTTGTCCCCCTAGCAGGATGTCCCCAGCACCACCCCGCTATGACTCCCTTTGTGGCCACCAACACAGGGTGCAAGTCACCCCAACACAAAACCCTTTTGAACATCTGGATACATTGGCCTCAGCTGGACATGCAAACCAGATATAGAGATCTACGTAATTAAAGGACCAAACAGAGAGACCTGTAGCCTGGGGGCTTCCTGCAGAGACTAGAGTCCAGGGCCCACCACCCTGCTTTTCCCCCTGCCAGTACCCCTTGGGATTCTCTGGTTCCTGCTGTCTCTGGATGGTGCCAATCCTTTACCCCTGCTGCTCCTTGTTTAGGGTTTCACATGGAGATAAATAAAAGGAGAAGAAAGCATTCAAGACAAACAGGAGATAGCTGCAAAACACTTAGTTTTGGGTACCTGCAGATCTGGAGCACCTTTGGCAATGCCTTTCACAGTCAAGTCAGAAAGTACCTAGAGACCAAGCTCCTGCTCTAGCATCTAGTAGGAGACTTTTGGCCATAAGTGGCAAAATGCCAACATAGACAAAACTATGCCAACAGTGAACACTGCAGCAGGACCCAGCTTAGCTCAGATTTGACTAAAATTACTCTTATCAAGAAAAGTTTCAAAAAAAAAAATAAAGACAGAAGTCATAGTTCATTAGAATAGCGTTTAAGATGCTAGGCATTTTCAACAGAGAAAACTCAAAGGGTTTTATATCACCCTGAAGAGAGGGAGCTTTGCGGGGAGCACAGTGTGAGAACTGCAGTCTGCCTGGGTAAAACACTCCTGCAGAGGTTAGTTCTGTGCATTAAGTGTTGGACATTCAAGAAGAGCCAGTTTCAGAGAATCCAAACATTGCTACTAACCTCGCACTACATAGGCTGAAGGCTGTTCTCAGTGTTGCACCGCTCTACATCTTCAACAAATAGGAATTATCTTCCCAAGCAGTAGGTTCTTCTACAATACTCTGTCTTCCTTTGAAACAATAGCCATTAAACCCAAGTGTAACTGAAATGGTGCTCTCCGCTCATCCAAAAAGACCCATGTAGGTCACATTAGACCAAAAAACTGCAACTCAAACAATTTATGGACCTTTCATACTTCTATAAAAGAGATACAAGGACAGATCTACCTGAATAAATTCTGATCAATGACCTGAGAAAAAAAGACAGAAATATATTTCCCCAAGTTTTTCGAGAGCAGCCAGCATTGACCATCTGCTTTCAACTCACCCATCATCCACTGAGCACTCACTTTATCCCATTCACATGATGCACAACTGCAGTATCGCACAATTCAAAAAGTTTTGAGCCTTGCCAAGAGAAAGTAAAAAAAAAAACAAAACAACTCACCATGAGTATAATAATTTGTCAGATGTTTAACCTAGCTAGTTGACCTTTTGTGCTCACAGATTCTGCTGGGTCTTGATGTCCAGTGCCAAAGGGAAACTGAGCATATGTAGCCAGAGCTAGAAAATTGGTCCCGCTTGGTAAAAATCAGGCTCTGGTTTGGATCAAAGCAGGTATTTGCTTTTTCCACTAATTCGTTAATTCTTTGCTGCTTTACAGTGCATATCACAGAATCTTTATAAAACGTTTTTTTTTTTTTTTTCAATAAAGTCTCTTGCTGCTATTTGTGACCCTGCTGCTCCTGGAAGGATTTTTCGAGGCTCTGGCTCACATTTCGATGTACTGCTTCTAATAATGGCCGGCACTAGGGGAATCAAAGACTCTATTATATCAATAGATGGTACCTGTCACTTTGTGGCATGCTTTTTATGGCAGGATATTTATTTTTCAAAGATGTATTCCTCCCGCTCTAATCCTGCATGTTCCTCCTTTACGCTTGCAATGTGCTAGGCTTTAAACCAAAGGACAAAGCAGCTGAAAATAGGAGTCTTTCCACCCACCCAGTCTATTTCTTTTCAGATACTAGGAAATTAAAACATACAGCTTTGTGGATGAATTGCTGCCAGAGTCATTTGATAGCTAGGATCCCAGTAGAAGCTTTTATAACAACATTAATAAAGATGTGCTAGCACTAAGATCCCTGCATGCTGCATACCAATAATACCAGTTAGAATTATTATCTTCAGATAATAAATCATGCTTTTTTAGGAGAGAAGAAATTATTAAACCTGTCTTCATTCCAATCCCTTCCTTATTTTTCCAGGTCTCCAGGATTCAAGAAGAGGAAGTTTTTTGAAAAAAAAAAAAAAGAAAGAAAAGACCTTCAGAATTACAATTCATTAAAAATTTCTGCTGCATCATAGTCATTCTCATGGCTGTGTCTCCTGTGTTATGCCACACTGTGCATTTGTTTGCATAGAATAGTTTTTTTTAAAAAAGCAATCCAAAGTATTTTGATGGATGCTTCATTAAACAGCCAGGAGGGTTTTATCAGCAATCACCAATGCTGAACACAGAGTCGGGGCTGCAGAGCTTCCTCAGGCCTGAATGGTGCGAGGCAGCCGGTATCTGCAGCCCTAGAAAGCTGCCCCACGCTGCTCTCCTCCGCAGGCCCTGCTGCCAGCACCAGAGCTGCAGAAAGCTGATGGCAAGAGTGTCCCCAGAACTGCCCGGCAAGATAGACTCTACCAGGGGAACCAGCAATGTCTGGGAACTAGGSATAAGAAGGACTCACCACCACTCTCCACATCTGAGGGAGATGGAATAAGGATGGACACTCTGTTGAGGCAACAATACAGTAAAACACACAGTTATACTTTAGTACACCTCCTTTATGTTGCCTGCATTTCCTCAAGCCAGGAAACATCACCTGCCCTACAGTGTCTCTTTTCCCGGATATAGAATGGGGCAGAAGAAGATCTRGAGTCTGTCTGGAGTGCAAGGCAACATATCCATCAAGGCACAAGAAGCCAAACGTGCATTATTGCAGTCCTGAAGTGACTGCTTACATAGGCAAGGCCAGAAGTGTGTCGAGCACAGGGTGTCCTAATGATGTTTTCACTCCTCCTTAGCATCTCTGAGCTGAGGAGCTGGGCTGGTGTTGAGCTAACAGGCCTTTGGGGTTGTCAAAGAGGCTAATTCCTGGAGAGGTCTGGCCATGAGAAGGAGGAGTTTCCATGTCCAGATCTCTCTCCCAGCAGCCACCACCAAGCCAGGATAAGTTCTAGGACTTGCCCTGAAACATCTGGGATCTTTTCAACAAACAGCTCTATTGCAAGGACACTTKGTAATGGCAATGTGGAGACACGATAGAAGTCACAGATGACAGAACTATGTGGTCCACGTAGCAGGCACAGGAGGAGAGCTGCTGAAGCTCTCAACTCACTAGGGTGCACAGCAGCTAGGCTGTGAATTAATGAGATAATACCAGCTTTTCTTCCTCTTTAATTCCCATAGCAAGCACAGCTCTAATGARAGGAGAACAGGAGTGTTGAGTTTTAAGGAACTGTAACAGCCTGGAATCAATGTTACAGACCAGCAGGATATGGTATATGAGGTATATTTGCCCAGCAAGGCTGTGGAGTCTCCTTCTCTGGAGATCTTCCAAACCCGCCCGGATGCCACCCCGTGCCCCATGCTCTGGGTGTCCCTGCTGGAGTGGGGGGGATTGGACTAGAGGATCTCTAGAGGCCCCTTCCAACCTTAACCTTAACCAGTCTGTGATTCTGTGATACAGAATGTTTCCCCTAGTAGGGAAAACAAATGAGCACCTTCTAACCTAAAATGTCATKAACATATTCATGTTCATGCTAACGCTGAGCCTGAATTTAGGGTTAGGAATAGAGAAGAAATAAATCACAGAGTCCCTTGTGGCACTGTGTTGCAAAGGGCATGGCAAAGGCAATGTGAGCCTAAAAAAAGGCTACTTCTAGGACATATTATCAATCTTGTCCAGAAAGCAAGTTGTTGGTCACAGATAGTGTCCCATCCTGGGATTAGGGCTAGGGCTGGATGAGTGATAAAAAGCACAGCACCATTCATTTGCAATGAGCATTGCCTAAGGAACTGTTAGATTGTACCAAGGACAACTTTCTCCTTTTTGTAAGGATGAGTTTGGCACTCACTGGTTGAGAATTGCCTGAGATTAGGACTAGGATTAGAAATTAGGTTTTAACAAGTACCAAAACACAGAGAACCATGTAGCACAGAGTTGCAAAAGGCTTGCCAATGAAAATGTGAGGCTGAACTAAGCTTAGTTCCAGRATGTCTTTCTAATCTTGTCCAGGAAGGGGTCTGGAGAGTGTAAGACTAGGACAAGGGCTAGGGTTAAGGCTAGGTGAAAGGAAGCATAAGGCTGCAATAAGATTTCTAYCAAGAGAACTTTTTCCTTTTGGACAGGAAAGGTCCCAGGTTGAGGCCCAGCCCAAGATTAGGGTTAGAGTTAGGAGTAGGGGTAGAAAGGAGAAAAAGGATAGAGCTGCATGTTAAGGATAGGCTGGTTTGGAGAGGGCATGACAAAGGAAGTATGAACCTGTGTTAAGACTTCTTCCAAGACATCTTTTTAATCTTGTTCAGTCCATCCAGGTTTAAGACCCAGGGCTAGGATTAGGGTTAGCACTAGGTCTAAGTCTAGACAAGWGAGAAAAAGCAGAGATCTATCTAGCATGGATTGTAAAATTCATGCCACAGGACATTTCAGGCTGTCCCAAGAAAGTCCACTTTTTCCTGTCACCAGGATGGAGTTGTTAGTCTCTAGTTGATGATTGTCTCAATGTGTTAGGATTAGGATTATCAGTGTGTTAGGACAGTGTTAGGATTAGGATTAGACAAGAGAGAAGGTGTAGGGTCCCATGTGGCAGTTGATTGCAAAAGGCATGATGAAATAAACAGGGGAATGCACCACATTTACTCCCAGGACAACCATTTAATTGTTGGCCAATAAGGATGTTCCTGGCTCAGGTTGAAGCCTGGCATTGTATCTGTATCTGTAGGAGAGGATGAATACACGGAAAGAGCCGTGTAAGCCCCTCATATTGAATAAGAGACACAACTGTTCCTTGTTCGTATATACAGTCACCATTATTCCCCAGCTGACAAATTTGATTTGTGGCCTTGCTTGTAATGCTCTTGCTAATTGTAGTCATGCTATTGATTTTTATAGAGGCATTTTGCTCCATATGAATCCATTACTTTTAAACCAGTTAATCATGCATCGCTGACTCAACTGCAATGGCACTTTTAATGTGAATCCTCAAGCAGTGCTTCACTTCAGGGATCATCAACAGCTTCCATCTGAAGTCAATTTCAAAGCCTTAAGAAACTGCTTAATATAGTTATTGGATGCTCACCAGTTCCTAAGACCCTGCCCCAGCTGTTTCATACACTTTATGCAGAACAAAATCTTCTAATTAAGTAGATGAAAGAAAGGAATTAACATACCACCTAGGGGACTGAACATACATGATTATTAAGCATTATAAAAAATGTAAAAGGCATGCCCAGTTCAAAARCAGGATTAAAAAAAGTCCTAAGCAAGGAAGAAAACATCCCTATACTGCGACTGGGAAAAGAATGGCACAGAGTTTAGGCTGTTTTTTTTCTATAAGTGATACTGGAGTGGCTTGCTGAAGGTAAGGTATAATTTTTTTGAAGCAGCTATGTGTCATCTGTGTGTTTGTGCRACAAACTATGTGTTTGTCAGGTAATATTTGCTTTCCTTTCCAGGGTGCCTTTGCTGAGATATTCTCAGCGAGGTCTCACATCTCTCTCTCATGCTGCTCTTCATGCAGAGGCTGAACATCTGTCACCAAATAGGAAGAAGGGGCTTGCATGGCTAAAGCCAAATTTCCCATAATAAGCCATGCTAACATAAGGATTTTTRTGTCTGGCCTTACATGTAGACAAAGACTTATCCCCAGCCACCCAGCAGGAGTTCAGGGTGATTTGCAGTGAGGGATTTTTCACATCCCTCCCTGAGGTCATGGAACAGCCTCACACTTGCTTTGTTACGCACCCCAACACCRAACGGTGCTCTACACAGGACCTCAGCCTAAACCCACCAGTCCAGTTCTGGTTCAAAATAAAAAAATGCGTCCTTGGACCCAATTCAGCGCAGGCTCTCACTTCCTTTGGCATGTCCTAGTCGACGCACTGCCACATGGAGCTCTACACTTTCATACTCATCTAACCCTAAACTTGAATCTAACCTTAGTCTCACACGGGACCCTGTAAGCTGAAATCACCAACCTCATTTCTGGCCAAAAGAATAATGGAAAAGTTCTCTGTGAGTAACATTGGTGCAGCCTCAAGCTCCCTTCTGCATATCCTAGGAAATCAAATATCCATGGTACCCTACTTTTTCTCACTCCGACTCATGTTGACTCTAACCCTAGMCCTAATCCCAGCCCACAGCAGATGCAGCTCTACACTTTCTCATTCATCTATCCCTAACCTTAGACATTATCTCAGGATGGGTCTTAGCCTCATCCCACCAGCCTCCTCCCTGGACAAAAAGAAAAGCTCTCCTGGGAACAATCTGGGTACAGCCTAATGCTTTGGCATGTCTTTGACAGCCTCCTGCCACGTGGGGCTCTATGCTTTCTCACTCTAACCCCACCTTAACTCTAGGCTTAGGCTTAGAGTTCCACCAGCCCTCTTCCAGATCAAAATTAAAAAGATGTCCTGTGATCAAATTTATTTCAGGGTCACATTTCCTTTGGCTTGTCTTTCTCAACCCATCACCACAYGTTTGGATAAAAGATGTGGTATTCAGTGATAATGTCAAGACCAAATTCAAATAAACCCAACTCCATTGAAAATAATTGGCACAGCTGCATTATTGGTGAATTGGATGGCATAAAAATATATTACAAAAATAAATCATTTGCCTATCRTCTCTAATCGACCCCTAAAAAGTTCTCTTCCCCTTTGTTGCTTCCAATAAAGTAATAAATAATCAACACAGGTGCCATTTCTATTTCTTTTTTGCAGTACCAGTCAAAATGTAGAATATTTCTGGCAGATGGCATTGCTTATTTCTGTGTAATGTCTAATTAGATAATTAATAGTGATTGTATTTATTATTATTTAACATTTTCAACATCTTAAGAAATATTATTCAATGTTTAAAAAAATCTTCAGTCCTAACAGCAATACATTTCACAAAAATATGGAGAGACAAAGGCAAAATAAATGGCATCTGCTGTAAAGGACTCTAGAGTCTTTTTCATTATGAACTATAAAAAATAATCATGACAACTTATCCAGTTCTCTGTCTATGTGGGGAATACTACTACATCCTTGTTGCATTTGAGGCAGACTAAGTCCATAAACTCACAACTRTGAGACATAATTTCTGTGTAATTACTACTGTTCACAGTATTTCACAGTATCATGAAGCTGTAAACTCTTCTTTTAGAGTTGTCTTCTTGGACATAAAGAGGTTAAGAGACACATTTGTGCAGGAACAACCAAGAACTCTCTATCACCATTAATTTCATCTTAGCTCATGAAACATCTTCTGGAGTGAACATATTGGCCTGAATGTGCTATCAGTTTCTCTGCTATACACCTTGCACTATTCCAGCAGGATAAGTGAAGACAATTCAGATTTATATCTGAGTACTAGAACTGCACTAGACAAACTATCTAAAATAGAAAAAAAAAAAACCCTTTTTCTTTCATGTGAGTTTCCCATGAACAACTTGATCTGTTGTTTTATTCAAAATTTTACAGTGATTTCAACATACCAGCTTCAATGCAGCGAACAAAGGAGGATCTACAATGTCTTTATGTCAGTAACAGCTTAAGCACATCCTTAGCAAAACCATTTGACTATTTCTTCTTCAATAAACAAATTATCTTTACATAAATACTCACAAAAATCAGTTAAATTTTTTTTTCAGTAGCAAGCACRCTTCTCACTTGAACAAATAATGACACAAACACATTTTTATTGATTTTTTTCTCAGTGAGCAAAGATACTGACCAAACATTTCCCCATGGAATACCATTTCTAAGAAGCAGATTCTGACTCCTCTACAGTTAGTGGCAGTGTTATGCTGCTCTGGAGTGTTATCGCAATTATAACACTGAAGGCACGTCATGATAACAGGAGTTAAGAATTTCTATGTATTTATGAAGTTTTGCTCATCTCCTGTGACTAGTAACATAACCTCAGGTACAGAAGAAAATGTCTCCCAYGTGCAGCGTTGATAGTATTATTTGTGTCTTAGAATTATAAATGCAGGATGATAAAAAAAATCTTAAGTACTAAGAGGTGATATTTTGCTTCMTAGATAACCCTCCAGGGATAAATCTAAACTGTGAGCCTTAAAAATCTTCACATAGTGAATAAACACAAGAGCAGGAGAGCTGCCAGGAGAGAAGCTACATGGCACCTTTGCAAATTTGACTCTTGTCTAAACCTTTGTTGATTGATTTAGACTTTGCAACGTGCATAACTTGCATCTTTCATAGGTTTGAAGAAGTTGACCCAATGTTCAGTTCTGCCAGATTTGGTCTAAGACAYTGAAGTTGTGGGTGCACATAAAATATAGGAAGGGGCTCAAAAATGATTGCTTTCCAATTCTCACTTTGTGTATGTGTGTGCAGAACAATTAAATATTGTTTCAGATGGAGAACACTAAATATCCACAGCCATAAGGAGCATCGTACATAGGTTCATGTTCATTAAATGTTACCATCATTCCCATTAATTTTCACTGTACTCCCTGCTGTATTATTGTTCAMGTTTTATCACTGAACCGCTAGTGAAAAGCAGCACAGCTACCTATCTAGGCTAGGAGCCTTGCAAGCTTTCAGAAGAAAGGGTCAGAAGAAAAAATGTGGCCCCAAATTGCTGTTTCTTTTTCCACATTCTGGTCAAATTTAGAGACAATTAGCTGCTAACTGAGAAGAGCCTCTTACCCACAATTATACACTAATATTAAGTACTGAGGTCAAAGCTGCTGTAGCCCCAACATCTGGAGAGCAGTTGATTAGTGCTCTTCGTCTCCCCTTTGCCATTAGGAAGACTGCAGCTTTGGGGCAGCAGCTGAGATGAAAGGGCTGAGATCTCTTTAAGAAAATCTGTGAAGTGAAAAAGTAAAATAAAATAAAATAAAATAAAATAAAATAAAATAAAATAAAATAAAATAAAATAAAATAAAATAAAATAAAATAAAATAAAATAAAAACATCAGGCTGGAGAGTGACCAACAGGGACAGGAAAGAAGGGGGTAACGCAGTTCAGGAAGCCACATTGAAAAGAAAGGAGACAAATATAATAGAGAATGATGTCTTAAAAATGCTCAATAAACCAATTAGATCAGAATTATAAAATGATGAGGCGGTAAATATATATTAGATTGCAAAYGAACCAGCTTATCCCAAGTTATAAAAGCCCTATGACATAAACAGGAGGATAACTGGCACAGAAGGAAGAGAAAACCTGGTAACAAGATTTCAGTCGTATGGGAAGCTTCACTCGGAGAGGATCTTTAACACTCAGGGCTGGCGTTTCACGCAGCGCTACCACAAAGCACAACCCGGGCGCCTTCCCCGACCTCCCCGCGCGGCCTCACRCCAGCCTCCAGCTGCAGCGGGGCCAGCACGGTCCCCTCCAGCAATGAAGATAGAGGGTGGCAGCAGAGAACCTGACTGCAAGAAGGATGGGAGGCAAATCCAGATATAATATCTCCATTTTTATTATGGGTTCAAGGGCAGGTGACCCAGTCCCTGTCACTATGGGAGATTAACCAGTGGGGGTCAGTTACAGAAGGATGCTCACAGCTTTACAGGTGTTTTCTAACTCTTCACAAGTGTCTCATACTTTTGCAGCTTTTCCGCTGCACGACRGGTGCCAACCCTGCACGCACAGCTCCGTGACTGCGGGGGAAATACGTGTTGTTCACGGGCCACCACCTCACTCGCATCCTGACTTGCTCTCAGCCGCGCGAGCTGGCCACTTTCTCCTTGCACCTCGGCTGAATGAGCTAGGAAGGGTGCAGGACAGTCCGGGCTGTGCTCTCCTTGCACAGCGCTAGCCGCAACGCTGAGGCTGCTCTCTCCCAAGGGAGCTTCCACAGGCAGGATCTAACCCCCCTGTCAATGCTCCTCTGGCACTTCCCTGCAGAGCTGAGCCATGTGCCTCCCGCGCTCTTCTCATCTGGGCACTGAGCAAGTCAAYGCTGTCTCTGATTGCAAAGGCACATCTTTTTTTCTTTCTTTCTAGTTGCCCATAATGGCTGAGCAGTAYCGGGTTATTTTGGATAAATGTTTCAGGAGGGAGTAAATGAACTGGTGATCTTAATGGCAGCTATAAATGTTATTGTCTTGGTTGTTGTCATTTTATTGCTGGACCATGACTGAAGCAACAACTACAGGCTGATCAGTTGAAGGAATGTAGTGAAATGCAGAGCTACATTGACTATGTGCATATTAAAAAGGTACCTAAAATAGACTACAAAAGAATTTCAGGTCTCAGAATGTCACATTTCTAGGCAGGCTTCATAAAAAGAACCTAGCTTCCAATTGCTGCTGATAAAAATCTTCATTATAGTCCTAGCTAAAATAAATTTGCAGATACTTAGGTTCCAGATCAGCACACGTTGGGCTAGGTGGGACATCACAAATGATTTATACATATAAGAAAAAGAGTCAGAAAAGCTGTATCTTTCTGAATATCTTATCTGCATATCTTATGCATATTTCCATTTCATTAAAAAAAAAGCAGAAGAGAAAGGAGAAGGAGAAGAAGATTGTTTTGTTGACTGAATTCTGAAAGAGGACAATTATATATTCAAGACTACCACGAATTAACTTCAAAACAAGGAATATCCTTAAAATATATTTTATTAAAAACGTAAATATAGACTTTTCTATGTGGCAATGAATAGTCTAGCATGTCATTCACTCTGCCCACAAAAGCAACAGATAACTTGGACTTATTGATATTACATAAACATAAAATGTGCCCCCATATGTTGCATGCTGCTCTATTTGAGCAGTGACCCCAGAATATCCTGTATCTCTTGTCATCCTGTCATTCCATATTGACTTGCTTCTTTGGGCCAGAGGTGTTCCTGGTGGCACTTCACAGTTCACTGGTTGTCGAGTATAATACTATTCTGTGGAAATGAGTGTTGGAAAATCAATAGTTCTTTGTTGATTAATAAATGATTTTCCACCAGTCAAAACATTTGTGCTGATATGTTGCATTTGTCTAATACTAAGAGATGCTGCTGGAATGGTGCTCACATACAGCTGGAAGCTCCACTCACAAAACACCAGCTCCAAACGCTCACCTTTTTCTTTTTTTTTTTTTTTTTTTTTTTTTGATCCTTCCAAGCCTTTCACAGGAAATAAAGTCACAGTAAGCAGAGAAAAAGAAGATGCCTCAGAAGCTTCGCTCTCAAGCCCACCAGCAAGAGCAGGCTCAGGGGCTTCCTGCTTCCCACTAGATGGTGCTGTAAGATTTAATTTGCAAGAGTTAAAAAGTTGTGGGAAAGGAAGCAAGCGTGGGCCTGTGCCCTGGAGACGAGTGGGTTCCACTYGAGAGGAGTCAGTCCTGCAGCCTCGCTGGGCTGCAGGTGGGCCTGCCTGTAGACATTGGCCCTTGCTAGAGGGCTGCGGCGAGCCCTCTCCAACGTGTTTGGTGGAGCTGGACACGGTTCTGGTCCTGCTGAATATCAAAGGCAGCTGTTTGCTCAGTGTCAAAAAATGTTCTGCACAAAAGTTATTTTAATATGTGCAGTTAGTGTATTCATAATGGCCTTCAGAGTTTACTTGGTTTGTTTAAAGCATGGTAAGTTTTCACAGGAGACCATTTTATTGCCTCTACCATCTGTCTAATCTCCCTCTACTAGTGAGACAGGAGCTATACGAGAGCTCAGCCGTGCTCGTCCAGAAAAACATCAACACATCTCACAGCGAGACATCCCAAAGAAGTGAGAGACAGAACATGGTGGGAAGGCTTCAGAGCCAGGATCAGGTGAGAGGGCTCTTAATCTGTTGTGCCCTGCTGCACTGTCTGTGAAATGGGGACTGATATTTCTCTGTGAACACAGAGAGGCTGTGAATCTAGCTCGGGATGCTGGTGAGGTGCTCTGAAAGCTGCCCTCACTTCTGCTGCCCTCCCATTTGGGATTAGCAGCTCCAATGGCCTCCTGGGTGCCCTGTCTTCTCCCAGCCAGGCTCTACTCCAAGGCGTAAATCAAGAGAAGGGTCAGGATGGACAGTGAGATGAAATGGCTCRGGGGGTCTAAAGGGAAGATGGGGCTCTTAGCCCATCTAATCTGATCTTTGTCTAGTACAACCCCCTGCATTTATTCAAGTTCTCCTCTCCTGAGCTTTCAACATGTATATTGGTGAATGCTGTCCTGCAGGGTCCAGCCTTGATACAAAAACCAAAAAKGAAAGGGCCACCATTGTCTTCTCCTGCATTACTGCCATGACTGTGGCTTTATCACTATTTCTCTTCTTGAGGTATTTATAGCTAAAGCAGCTTGGGCTGTGTCCCTAGCAAGGAGAAGAAGGAAAGCTTGCTGTAAAGCAATCTCTCCTAGGCTTGCTTCAGCTTCACGAGTCTTTCTGCACTGCTCACAGCTTGTCAACAGCTTCACGTGACTTCCCTTAGTTCTTGCAGATGAGCAGCATCTGGGTGTGACGTGTCGGATGGAGACGTTGCTAATGTGCACAGCGATGTGAAGTCAAAGGCCCCGATTCTCGTTCACATTGGAGACCTTTCCCCGCTCTGGCAAATTACATTACACTTACATCCAATTTCATGCTCCTCTAAAATGCCAGTGTTGTAAAGGGGCCAGAGTGTAAATAAGGAGTAGACTCTCATTTATTCATATTGACTTAATATTAAAATACTGACCAGACTCTTAGGGTTGCTGCACTCTTGCTAATCTTATACTAGTAGAAGTACATATGAACTAGCACTTACATATGCTAAGCCTGCTGTGCAAGCATTTTGGTATTTTATATTGCAGCTCAAAGATTTTTTGATGATGAAAAAGATTCTTTTACTTAGCAAGGGCAGAAGTGCGGTTCCTGAGGGGGCTGCTGCTACGGTTTGTGTTGAGGTGGGAGACCTGATTCCCTGCTCTCCAGACCTCCGTTAGCATAACTTCATTCACCTGTTCAGTGAATTCACTCCTGATTTATGCCAGCATTAATAAAAAAAAATAAAAAAAAAAAAAAAAGGAAAGAACCAGACCTGCTGCTTGTGCCCTAAATTACCTCCCTAACCACCTTGCTAAGACATCCTTGATTCCGCACTTAGAAATTTCCTTTGTTACTTTTCAATACATCATTAGCAACTGCTAAATAGGGGCCCTGAAAGGCAATAAATACATCTGCATTTCTAAGCGTGGCTGATGCTTTCTTTCCTTAAAATCACTTACATGTGGCATCTACTTGCTTGAGTCATTAACTCCCCTTTTACAGAGGCTGCCTGTGTTATTTTTATGCTTTGTCCTTAATGTTTGCTTACATTGTCCCTCTTTTCCATGTCAGAGAGCACAAGGTGATGTACTCCATTAAGGCTGAGTAATATATAGACAGAGAGAGAGAGGAAAAAAACAGAGAGTGATGAAAGAAAAAAGAAATGCATACTAAAAACCTTGTGTGGTACTTAACAGAAAACCCTGCTGCTCATATGAAAGCAATCTATGAAAGGAGACTCTGACTACTAGAAAGCGAATGCACATGACTGAGGTAATAGTACAATTAAACCATCAGAGTAAAATAACAGAAAATATAGTAGTAAGGTGAATAATAAACTCCAGTCATGAAAGCACAAGGTGTAGAAGGGAAATTACACTTCCACTCATCATCTCTTTATTAGGGAACTCATTAAAACCAGAGCAGTATAAATTCTTCCCAAGAAAAAATTGGATGGACATATGCAAGCCYCTAATGCAATATACGTGCATCAAACTTCCCAGAGAATCCCATGTGGGCACAAAAGGAAAGATCCCTCTGCTGATGCTAATGCAATATTTTCATTAATTGAAACTTCGTGCTTCTCAAACCCAAATTTTCTCTTTCAATTCCTTTTCCCTTTTCTCTCCTGTCTCTACTTTAACCTAAAAATGAACCTAGGTCTCTGCATGCTGCTGGCTCATGGTATATCAACATATGTAAACTGACCWGAGAATGTAAGTAAAATGGATGTAAAATGACCAGGGAAACCAGGACTTTTGGAATGGGGAAGAAGAAGATTTAGGATATGCAAAATTAGAATGGAGGTGTGTGTCTGTCTTTCTGTGTGTATAATTTTCTGCCTAGCAAAAAGGGAAATAACAGTGGCAGAAATTCCCAATGAAAACAGCATGTTTACAAAAACATTTCAGCTTTATTTTTTATTAAAAGTGAAYGTTCTGTCAATATAATGTGCTGAGACTCAGAGACCTTAAAATAATTAGAATAACTTTCCTGCATCTAATTTGAAAAGTGCAAGGGTTGCCAAAATAGATGTTGTTGTTTCATTGTATTCCTCTGGGGGTATATTATAAGCACACACTCAAACATGCATTAATATTTAGAGCTTGTAATCCTTAGCTGTTATCCTTCAACTAGAGAAATTCAAGAGGATATCAGTGCAAAATTTCACAAAGGGATTGTTTTTCATCTTTTCTGCTGTTAAAGTATTTTAAATGATGCAGGCGTGCTACAGTGACAAATTAAATGGAATCTGGATATTTTTAAGCACATATATTAAGCCCTCAGTTGCACAGAGAGAAACTGGCAAAGACACAGCTGGAGTTTGGTGCACAGTCCTTGGTGACTTTCAAAGCCCTTGTAAAACCCTGCTCAAAACCACTAATGGTGCCTCGGTTTTGAAGGAAAAAAAAAAAAAAGAGAGAGAAAAAGAACATGTATTTTAACTTTCTGTGAACTTTCTAGATGTAAAAGCATACTTCCTCCATGCTTATTTAGTGTACCTTTATGTACTTTTAGATTTAAAATATTTTGGAAGAGGGATTCTACTTCTGTAAAATATATATTTCTGTATGATAGACTGCCATGCTCAACATGAAAATGGACAACTTACAGATAATATCTATAGTATTGCTATAACCATACATTAGTGTTCTAGTATATGACTGATACGCTGGTGATGTGGTCAGTTTACCTCGCCTGTAAGTGTTTCGTAGCACATTGTTGCAGCAGCCTCTGCCTCTACACAGGCACAGCTGGATGAGGTTGGTGGAGATCAGCAGTGCACTTGCTTCCCTCCCTTCTGGGGACACATCTTCCCTCTGGCGAGACACCTTTTCCTCTTTGCTGCCTACACCGTGAGAGTTAATGTTCTCCAGCTGACTCCCCTGTGCTGACAGGGGAAATAAAGGATGAAAATAAGGGTACTGAAGTTGCAACACCCTGGCACCAGCAGCCCTGCTAAGACTATCATACCAACAATGGAAAGTCAGCAGCGTAAAGGAAAAAGTCAAGGAGAAATATTTATGAGATTAGAGCTGGCTAACCTTTCAGAGTATTTTAATTTCCATGTAGGAGATCCTTCTGAAAGAGGCATAAGGAGCAGYAGCTTTATTTTCAGGCGCTTCCTCTTGCTCCATTTAATTGTTTGACTTGCCACTGGCAGGATTTGGGCTTGCATGCTATTTTCTCTTTTGATTTTGCTAGATCTCTGCATCCTGAGAAGGCCTTGGGGAGCTGCTTCTCCTTTTGCCTGCCTTACTTGATGCTGCTGTCTATTTTTCTGCAAATYGTTTTCTCTGCTGTGGTAATGGGTCCAAGATTTACAGTGCTATAGTGTCCTCCAGCAAGAATGCACTGGAAGCAAAGAAGCTTCAATGGTGGGTAGAATTTGAAATTGTGTTTTCTTTCTTCCTCTCTTCTGTGGTGTGTCTAGCACATACCCTCCTAATGGGATGTTGTTCTTAAAGGTGAGAAATGTGGCCTTAAGCCATATCAGCTGGATATAGGCTGAAGTTAATGGCTGAGCTACTCAATCAAGGACAAAATGTGTTTGTGGAACATTAGAGTCAACAGGGAAGTTTTCCAAGAGTTTAGATGTTTGCAGGAGTGGGGTTGCAGTTTGGGGATGGTGTTGGGTGATAATGTTGGACTTAAGAAAATCAAATCTTTTCATAAGCTCTTATCATTATAGTGGATGGTAAAGGGGAAATAATCACTGGTGTTCTTTTCAACTGACTGAATAGTTGTACAGCCACTGATTTTAATTCTTTTCTAGTTAAGATTAGGAGAAACACTAAAAAAAYTAAATAAGAAGTGACAGAATCCAGGCCTTAAACACCTACTCTGATAGCCCAAGAGAAAGCTTGTAATAAAGAGGAAAATAATCCTTTGACAGAAAATAAACCTTAGAAAGGAGAAGCTGAATATATGCTGAAATTCAGTGGGAAGAAGAAGCCTTTCCTCTGGGACCACAATGGGATCCAGAGATTATACTTGAAAAAAATAATCACTCTCAAACCTCCTTCTGAAATTGTACAGGCAATTTGAGATCCCGGGAGGCCTCCTGCTTCCTTGTGCAGTGAGTGGGGTGCTCAGTAGAAGGCTTCCTTAGCTGAGAAATTTTAAATAACTTAACTATAAATTGCTTTACAAACTGCAGCTGGCATCTTGTATTTTAGTTGGAGTTAGTGGTGATGTGACCAGATTTCCTGGAAAGGTATTCAGAAATACTTCTATTGATTTAGACTTTCACACAAATCTTTTATTCCTAGCAAAATTCTCTGGGGGGTAAAGTTTGTTTTCTCACACTATGACTGTGTCAAAGAATTCTGTATTACCTATCAGACAAGGTACTTGACAAAACCAGCTTAAGAAAGAGAGAGAKATTTCATTTGGTTTAGAAAATAATRTAAGAGAATTCTATTATTCTGGTTATTTAACTTTATTTTTCTGCCCCCAGTTTCACCTCATACCACAGACGTTGCTCTACCATGAGACTAGTAGGAGTCACTCAGTCTGACTGCAACACCTTAGAGCTGTGATTTATTTTGACCTCAGCCTTGCAATAAACTCTGTGCGTAGAGGTATAAGGGTCCTTCCGCATTAGATCTTAATAATAAAGTCATTTAATCTGTACTCCTATGTAAATTCATGCAGAGAGCCTGCTGGCTACTCAGTGAAGATCCTCAGTTCTTGGAGGCAAGAGCTGAGCTATGGGAATCTCCTGGGACCTGGAGTCTTCCAGAGGAGGGAGCTCCTTGCCATCYTCTGCTGGAATGTGGGGAGAAATAATTTGCCTTCTACAGGACACATCTGCCTTTGTTTAGAAGGCTGGTAGGACCGTTTCTGCTMAGATACATTTTGGATCGATCTTGAGGCTAATAATAATTTTTAAAAAGTTATTCTTTTATGGTGTCYACTAAACAAGAGCCTCAGCCAGAACTGTATTGAACACGTTTGACAGCAAGACCCCAGAAAAAGAAAAGGGAAAGGGCAAAGGCTTCTYGCTGGGAGATGTCCCGCAGCAGGGCTGCACATCTGTCTGCATGCCCTGGGCTGGCATCACCCCTTGGAGGCTGCAGAGGTGCCGAGAGCGGCGCGGAGATGTCAGCCCTCACGTCCATCTGTATCAACCCTCTCAATCCTGTTGCCTCCTTTTCCTCTTATGCCTCCAATATTCCTCTCCCCAGCCCCCTACAAAGCTCTTTATTTTTTTTTCCTTACTTTTTTTCTGTGTTTCAGGAGGAATTTCTCCTTGAGGGAACCCAGATAATGCAGTTCAGTCATCCACATTCCTGGGCTGGACTTTGAGCTTGTGCCATTCGAATTTTTCAATAGGAAAAACTGAAAACTAAATCTTAAATCAGGGACAACTTTTGCCAGAAGCTCCTGCTGAAAAAGTAACATCACTCCCCCCATATTTACCTAATTTTGATTTTGGGGATTGGCAATCTTAATTTGCTGTTTGTTTTTATTTAAAATTCTGCATRTTCCTTGTTTTGATTCCTGCTTCCTTTTTACATTTTCTCCCTATTGTAAAGTTAAGGTATCATGCAAGAAGCATTTATTTCCAGAAGCAGTTGAAGAAACAGTTTGAATAATGAAAAAGCCTCTTTTATTGCATTGCTGTCTATAGCAGCAATATCTAGAAGGCCTACAAAGCACGTAGCTCCCTGTAGAGCAGAATATGTCTGCTTATTGCAAAGAACCCTATTTAGCATTGGTTTAAGTCACTTTCTGAAGGAACTCTTAAGAAGAAAAAAAAAAAAAGAAAAATAACCTGTGTTTCCACGCTTTTCTGCCTCTGTATTAGTCACTTGATTCTGTTTCACATTAGACTGTAAATTCTTTGTGTTTATAGCACAGCTAGTGTGTTGGGATCTCCATCCTGTGTGATTATCCTTCTCTGGCAACGAGGCTGTGCCAAAATACAGTTGAATGCTTTTATTTATTTACACCATAGTCATATAAATTWCACAATGTGAATGTCCTATTGAAAGCTGTGGACAAACCATGGCTCACTGATAGACTATCTGTGCTAGGTGAGTAGCAAAGCTACCACCAACTTCCAGAGAACAAAAATTTCACCTTGCAAGTCTGATAACTTTTGGCATCCATTCTGACACTGGGAATATGTGACTACGCATCAGGAAGAAGAACCTGAGTATTAGTGAAAGAATGACACCCATGTGATGTTTTGCATCTCACCTAAGAAGGAGGAGCTGTGTAAAAACAAATTCCCACAAAAGACAAAATGTATGAGCATAAATTTGACATCAGTCACAGAAATGTAGAAGAGCAAGGGGAATATAAACAAATCAGGATGAGCATTGCTAAGCAGTGTGTCCAAGTACTGGTATTAACTAGGTTGCAACAGTATTTTTATCTTATATTTAACCTGTGTAAATTTTGTTTTGCATGCTATAAATAAAAGTATAGGTGAAGACAATGAATTTTGAGAAAAAGAAAGGACTGCAAATCCAAATCTTAAGATGATATATAATTTAACACTTAATCCTTGAAAAGCTTCTGTGAAAGAAAAATGACTCAGACTTTACAATAAATGATGGTCTATAAAGAACTGATCTTTCGTGGGATGACTTTGGTGTCTGTGACTCCATCTCTACATTTTTAATCTAGCTAGCAAGTGTTATAGAAGTGAATTGAATATATTTATCATAGGTGCTCAGTGTGGAATTTGAAATCGTTGTGCTATGCTTGACCCATAGGGGAATTGTATATTGCTCTGTAGGTGAGGTCTTCTGAGAGTCTACATTTTTAAAGTAATATGCAAAACTGACMTTTCATGAGGTTCCTTTTTTCCCCTTTATTCATCTAAAAAAAAAAATTAGTTTTGACCAGATACCTCTTGCAATTAATTTCAATAAGAACACTGCAGCGAAGGCCAGGCTATATAGCTACGCTAGCTGTATTCAAATCATCTGGCTTTAAGGGAATTTTATCCAGGAGTATTTTAGGAATTATCCTGAGCAACCTCTAAACTGTTCATGAACATTTCCAAGAATTGCTGGAGGATGGGAGTCTCAGAGGACTGGAAGAAGGGCAAACAAGGACTGTGGGACTTATTATCAATGAGTTTAACATCAGTTGCTAAAGTACTTAGTAAACAGTCACTTAATAACCTACAGAACAGACAATAGGTAGTTTTGTTAAGAGCAAATCATACAATACTATTTGAACAGCATTCTTTAATGTGCTTAGAAACCTATCAAAGTAGGACAAATAGTAGGGCAAAATAAAATTCATATTGACCATAGTACAGCTTTTGATGATCTCATGTGATGTTTTCATAAGCAAGATAAAGGAAAACGACCTAGACACAATTATGAGGTGGATGTACAACTGACTGCCATGCACTGTTTGAGTTTATTGTTCAATGGGTTACTTAATTCAGAAGATACAAGAGGTTGGGCCCCATAGAAGYTTGCCCTATTCTGATGAATTTGAAATCTGCTGCACAAAAGGATATAGAAGATTACAGTGGTGTGCAAATGAAAGTACAATATATAGCACTGCTGTAAGACATTCAAATGCCCTTCTGGGATGCATTAACGGGCAGGAAAATATAGGAAGTACCTCTGTGTGTGGCACCAGTGACCTCAGCTTGAATACTGTGTCCAGCTTTAGCAGTTTTAGGCTGGTTATTTTTAGAAGAACATACCTCTATAAATYGTGGAGTTCGGAGGTGGGTTACACGAACAGTAAGAAATGTGACTTCTTGTTCTTGGGAATGGTTGACAGAACTATGCCTGTGCTTTCTAGGAAAAATAAAAAAGGATGACAAAATGAGGCAGGTCTTCACAAATACAAAATGCATACCCTACCTCCAAAATTAGTAGGAAAAAAGTAATCTTGGTTGCTGAGATCAAAGATAATTTAGACTAGTCTTAAAGAAAGAAGCAGAAATACCTAGAACTGAAGACAACTGAGTGATGGCTACCTCAAGGGCTGATGGTGCCCTCTGCAATGGAAATTTTTAAGATCAGATAAGATGGTGTAAATCCACCTGATGTTGTCTCAAGAACAAAGCCTACATCAGGTGGCATGTTCTGCCACTCATCTGTAGATTGTTTGGACAATTTTCCTAGCCTTTTCCCAGGCTCTTCAGAAGCACATTTCTCCCAGGCTCTTCCAAAGTACATTGCAAGCTGTTAAGGAGTGTCACCATCTGTCCAGCTCATAGTTTCATAGAGAGCTTTCTCACATGGTAGGGGCAGGTTTCCCTGTTCAAACAAGGGCTAGAGCCATTCAGGGAGGRCAGTGGTTGCTAGCAAACTGCTCTTGCTCCAAGAGCAATTCATTTAGCTCCAAGTTCATTCTCTGATCAAGACTGGGGATTATCTGGGAAACAGGAGAGCCAAGGAAAGCTTCTGTGAAATACCAGAGTAGCAGTAGTGTCCTCTCGAACCTGCAAGGAAAGGAGAATGGAAATTCCTGAATTCAAGATTTCCCTACCAGAGTCCAGCTGGTGAACTGTGTATCAGTGGTCCATAACTGGCCTACATAATTTTCATATAGCTCTTCCCCATTAAAGATTTCCCAATAAAGCTAGATGGTAGTCTGGGAAATATTCCAAACTTTGGCACTGATCCACTCGTTCAAAATGTGTGGAAATCATTAGATGAAATGACCTCTTGAGATCATTTTCAACCTTACACAGCAGACATTTCTCTGAGGTAGTTATTTCACTCTTCTTTGGAGTAACAGCAGGATTAAAAATGGAAAAGCAAATAATGGATAAGAAAAAAGTCACAGTTTCAGTATCTGTTAATGATATAGCAAGTTCATGAGACTTCTATTTGTGCTAYGCGTAACAGAGTGTTAATGCAGATTTGAGAGAGATGGTATATTAAATTATGCCATTTGAGAATTATATAATATCTGTAGTGAAAACTTCTGGCAAATAGCTAAATTGTTGAATTGTATTACTTGAGAATTACAAATAGTGGAATTTGGGAGAAGGTTGTGACAAGTATAACAACATGCCTTGTCTTCTCATGTAGCATGCAGTGCCTTATTCTTCTCAAATAACATAATTGGCCTAGTATTTGTGATAGATCAATATTATTTGAAACAGTATTATATACCAGAATCATTGCAGTTTAACCTATCAGGAAAGAAAGGACAAAAAAAAAATCCCTCAATGTGATATCTCAATTATACGTACTAAGGTCTACCTGCAGGGCAAGAAATCTGCTGTGGAAAGACCCAATTTTAATGCTTCAGGCTTTAGATGTGGGAAAGACAAGATATCGTTACATTGACACAGAGAGCTGGATAAGGGCATATTTTTACTTAGGAGCTGTTCCTCTGCTTATCAGAGAAATCCCCCGGCATACAAAGGTCTGGCACAGCCTCATTCTGTGACRGACAGGGAGTGATCTTGCTGAGAATATGGCACCAAGATTACCTCAAGTTACAATTCTGCTTCAGAACCTCRGCAGAGACTACATGGGTGGCTCTTCTCTCGTGCAGAATAGTCCTTTCATCCAGTACTAATAATTAAATAGGAGAGTATGCTACCGAGTTTCTGTTGCTGTTGGGAGTATCCAACCCTCAYCATTAAAATGGTAAGAAATCAAAGTGTGTGAGCATGGTGAATAGGAATGTAAGCTGTTTACATAATCATTGTTTACATTCTGTTAGAGGTGACAAAATCAACAAGAAAAAAAAAATTTGTCAATGTTGATAAAAAGCAGATAAACAGCAGATTAAACAGGACATAGAGAGCCTTATAGCCCAATTATACATAATTTGCCATGGACATGGTTTAAGAAAGAAATGTACACAGTGACTTAGAGAAAATTGCTTAGCTTGACCACATCTTTATTAACAAGAAAACAGTGCCTGGGGGCAAACTGTCCTTGAAAAATATCTCCTGGAAATAATACTGTGTCATCATCTCCTGTCTGGTGATGAAGAAGGCTTTTCCTCCCATTCCTCAGCCTCTCTAAAATTTTATAATTASTAGAGCCTCTTCAAAATCTACCTGACCTACCTGCTTGCAACAAGCTTCCTTGCTTTGGTGAGCCTGGGTCTGCACTTAATCATCATGGGTCTCCTGCAGTCAGTTTTTCAATATCTACGCGGTGACTTGGTCCTACTTTGCATCCACGGTACTGCAGATCTGGGAGGCTGTGATACCTCTCCCAACTCTGACATACCTCTTTATCCAAATAGCATTCTTGCATCCTGTCTGGAGTCTTATTCTCACAGTTTTCTGTACTGATGCACTGACTGCAAGCACAGAGACAAATCAACCATATTGCCAGAGAACTGAATGCATAGGTCTATGAGGAGTCTAAGGAAAATACCTTTCTAGCTTCATTTTATCCCAGCTGTTTATGAAAAGCATGCATTTTGTTCCACCAGCAATAGCCCCATGAGGCATTTTGTTGATCACATTTAAACATGACAATGAGTTTCCTATGAAATTTTGAAAATCAGAAGATACTGAAGTGGATGAAGATGGTGACTTGTTGCCCATTGTCTTTGCATCATGAAAAGGGGATATGGGAAAAGTTTTTTCACTGCCATTAAAGTAACATGAATATTAAGGACAGAATGTCAAAAAATAAAATGATAGCCTAGGAAAGACTGAAAGGTGCAATGCCTTTTCTAGTGGCTTAATCTTTTCTTAGAATATGAACTGTGACCCATTGCCTAATGGACTTCAAAATGAATAATGTGAGAGTACCTGAGAAATGGCCAGAATAGAAAAAGAATCTGTTAAGGAATATTTGGATAAGTTAAGAAAGACTCAAATTACCTTGGCCTTTGACAAAACCTCATAAAGCACTGAGCACTTTTTGAGTTTATGGACAATGGGAAAAATTCCAGAAATCTAGAGAACAATAGTCGTACCACCATCTTAGAAAACAGAGAGCAGGTTTATGTAAAGAATATCTGGCTAGGAAACAGTACTGTAAAAAGTACCTATAATGGATAACAAATTGTACATAACTTTAAAATGATTTTTTTGATCAAGAAGAAAGAAATCACTATGGGATGTTTGAATAACATATGGAAGAGAYGGGTGATAAATACTGTCTTTTACATGGTAATGTCTTGGTCAGAGCAGTATTTCTAATATCAGAGTCCATGTTTTAAAAAATATACAGGTATAATGAGAAGATATTTATTTATTAGGAGGTAAAAAAAATCTATAAGATGATTTTTGTGGAAAAGCAGAGAAGGAGGGGAAGTGTAGGTGTTAATTGGGTAACAGGTAGCTATAAACAGGCAAGTAGTCATTTATTCACAATTTGCACCGAGAAACTTCCAACTGAACATATAGGAACAATAAGGCTAAGTTAAGTATTAGGAAAATTTTCTTATTATTGAGGCAGTTTGGTGCTACATTGGAGATAGTTGGATACTCATCATTGGAAGTTTTAAAAATAGTTTAGACAAATGTCTCCTTGCTTGAGAAGAGCAGTTGAACTATGTGACCTTCTGTGCCTGGCATTTCTTTAATTTGTTTCTTCTAGCACATACCTTGATTTTTAAGCAACCTATTTTGTGGCACATTCAAATTCMAGCTACAGGCTCTTTGTTTTGTTGGCCATATGCTTTTCAGCACAAAATCGTGTGCTGTGTTTGACAAGCTGAAAGGCTCCAGGGACATCTTGTTGGAAGAACACAAAGAAAAAATACTAGGAAGGTGAATGAAGAGGAAATGAGGAATATATTAGCTATCCAGCTCGAAGAAGTGTTGCAAATATCACTAACCCAGATCCTCTTGCCTTTGAGCCCAACTAATTACAGGCTGAGTTTGCAAGGGGTACTGTGTAGCACACATATTTATGGTATCGTGACCACTGCAGGGGTTTAATGAGTGTTTCAGCACAGGAGAAGACACCATGAGCAGATGGAAAGGCAGCAGTAATCCACAGACGTATTGATGAGGCGTGCAGGCCAACTGGGTGCTGACCAAGAGCAGCTGTCTCTCTCTCTCTGGGCTAGTCTGTCTGGGAGAAGAAGAGGAAGTTCCAAGTAACACTCTGTGTGTTCATTTCTGCTTAGTGCCAATCTAGTGTGCTTATTTTTTGCAGACCCTGTCTTATCCATAAACAAGATGCAATTTTCACTACCCAGGAATTGCCACCATTGAGAGCCTGCATCGTGATTTTCTCCTTTTGGTGATGAGGCTGTGTGGAGAAGGCTGTCTCTGGGAGAAAGAAAGTGAACCTAGGGAAGAGGAAGTAAAAGGTGACTCTGATAAATTCTCCACTGTTCAGAGCCTACAAAGCCATTGGATAGAGACTATATCTGAACACATGCCTCTCTTATGTGCCTACCCARTAAGTTTCATGAAATTCTTATGTACCTACTATGTGCAAGTCATATATTAAGGAAGAGATGTTCTTTGGCTTAGCCTAAACCTATTCATAATCAAATTCAGCTGAACAGGAAAACACTACTTTAATACTAAAAAAAAAAAAACAAAAAAAACCAAAAACAGTGCTTGCAGAGAATCTTGTTTCAGTTTAGCTACAAGGGTTTAAATTCACATCTGGTTAAGACTGTGTGATCAAGGCCTTCGGGATGCACAACTAGAAATTGCCTAGTCCATCCTGCCTGCTCAGGCAGGGTCACCTACTGCAGGCTTCCCAGGACYATGTCCAGTTGGTTTTAAGTAGCTACATGGATGGAGACTGCACAATCTCTTTGAGCACTCTTCAACCCTGCTCCCAGTGAAGTGTTCTCTTGTATTCAAGTGGAAGTGGTATGCAGGTCTCGACACTAAGTTATCAAGGAATTAGGAGGACCTAATAGAAACTGGAGTAGAGCAAACCCTTTAACTTGTCAAGAACAAAAAAAAAAAAAAAAAAAAGAAAAAACAACCAATCATTCTTAAAGGCTCCTATAAAAATCACTGTGTGGTGAAAGAAAACATTTTCATTATGAGAAACGACTGGTAGTAACCTGGAGCTGTTCCTTGTCTAACGGGATTTCAGTAAGTTTGCAGTGCCTTAGTTCAGCACTGTGGTTTCAGGCCCCCCCAAAAAGCTTGTATGGAGGAAAGCCAGTCTGCTTGTTTGTYTGTTTGTTTGTKTGTGTGTGTTCCTTTTTACTGTATCAGTTAGTTTACCAGAAGTTACTATTTTTAATAAGCTTGCCTCACATAAGCTAGGACACTAGGGCTACAGCAACATTACCTCATTAATACAACATTACAATACCAACAAAACACTGAATAACACATTCCGCTCTGTCAGTATCAGGACCAAGGGTCAAGTAGACTTTTTTCATTCTGAACATTTTTCATCTTGCTTTTAACTTACATTTTTAGCATATCCAAGGCCCACTCAAAATATAAGCAAACTGGCCAGGAACCAGGACTCAAGGAGAGTCCAGTGACATCTGAAATTAGTTATATGAATATGGGTGAGGGCTAGCTGAACAATGTGAGGATGATTCTCTTAATATTATCTGAAAAGATACATTTCAAAGAACAGAAAAATTACAAATGCTGAATCACCATGCAAGTGTTTAAGGAGAGCTGGCAACCTTAATTCTATTATTTCCTCTCTCCAAATGCTGGATTTTGCATTTTTGCTAATATCCTTGTAATATAGGTCTTGTGTGTGCAGTTTTCTAGGTTGAAAAGCAAACAAACCCTTTCTCTTCTGTGCAGTTATGGTACRCCTGCAGGCTCTCTCCATAGATCCAACTTTCATTCCACCCCACACACCTTTGCCACTTGAGTAAATGCTGCACCTGTGAGATGTCCTCTAGAACGAGGCTGAGCATCAGTGGGAYACCTGCTGAAATCGTTTTCAGGGATGTTTGCTGCCAGCAGATCATTAATGAGACCCTTTATTTCTGCTCAAACCAGCATCTGGAGGACAACCCTGGGCAGATACTTGCTGGATACATTTCCCACCTCTTCCAGCTATGATTGCTGAAGCCTGTGGCACATAGGAATAAATGAATCCCTTCAGAGTTGAGGCTCTGTGTTTCAAATACATTTTTTTCTTTTGTATAACACACTTGTTTGCAATTCAAATAGTATTTGTATTTGCGATGGCTTCCATCACAGCTGTGGATTTCCCTGTTTACTCTGATCGTCCCCCTTGCACCATGTCAAAACCTGTCTAACCCCATGCTGTCCTTGCGTAGCATTTCAGACTTCTGGCAGGCAGGTATGACACCTTGCTCGTACCAACTGCCTTGCTTTGACCAGAGAGGTCCAAATGGCATTTGCAGCTCTTCTTTCCAGGAATCCGTAGCTGGTTGCTATAGTGATAAACAAGTTGGCTTATTAGAAAAAAGAACAAAGCGCTAGAGAAAATGATTTCAAAATGGCCTGCGTGCTTACATAAACATGCGATCTGGTTCATTACCAGCTCAGACAGCTGGTTGCTTGTTTCTGGAACAGCACAAACACCAAATATATGATTTTAGCAAGTTCAGCTGGTCTCTGCTGCCTGTCTTTCCGGGACAGACCTATACTTCCCATTTATCCGTGGTGTTCCTCTGCTTCTGAGAAGAATTCATATTCTTCGAGACTTTCACAACTGAAGAGTGCAAGAAAATATTGTTGCTTTAGGTCACTGTTCAAGTGAGGCTGAAATAGGTATAAAGGAAAAGATGAAAACAGATTAATTGTTGCCACATTCTATACTGTTCCCTTTTCCTGATCATTTTTGTTTGTTTGTTCTTCTTCTGCTTATGTAAAGGTGCCTGTACACAGACTGAGGGTGGCTGTCTGTGCCTGTCAGGTGGTAGAATGGGAGTATTTCATTCTCAAGGCTGGCTTGATCATTGGTCCTTCAGGACCAATAAGAATAAGAAATAGAATAAAATAAGAAACTTTTCCTTGTTTAAATCCCTAAATATGCAGTGACTCCACTGAGGTCAGGCTTGAGCCCGTGAGCGTGTAATAGATGGTGTAGTAGGTGGATACTCCAAGTAAACAACTAGCTGCACTGCTGGTGCTGGCAACAGGCTTTTTGTGATGATGACCATAGGACCCTGTTTGAAGATCAACAAATTATTGCGAGTAATGGGACCCATCCTACATGTCTTTGCCAACAGGCTGGGCAACCTCATAAGGAGAGCTTTAAACTAGAAAAGATGGAGGGAACAGGATAGTTATGTAAACCAAAAAAGCAAAATGGGTCTCAAGTGGGGATATGTCCAGCAATTTCGTGCAGCTAAGGAAGTACCTACAAGACAAGATTGTAGGGAATCCTCTTGCATTCCTCTTGGGGAAAACAACATGCTCAGATGACTCTCTGAAGTGCCTGTAAATAAGTGCATTCAGCATCAAGGAATAAACAGAAAGTAGAAATAAGTGTGTGGTCACAGGGCTGTGATCTTATCACAGTTACAGAGACATGATGGGATAGCTCACAACTGGAATCCTGCCAAGGATGGAGACAAGTTCTTTAGGAAAGACAGATCAGGGTGGTGAGGAGGCAGAGTTGCCCTTTTTGTGAGAGAGCAACTGAAACATACAGAGCTCTGCCTAGGTGTGGAGCAGGAATGAGCAGGAAAGGATTAAAGAGCAGACTAACATTAGTTACGCTGTGGCGAGAGTTTTCTACAGGCCMCTTGATCAGGAAGAGGATGTAGATGAGGCCCTCTACAGATAGCTGAAAGTAGCCTCACAATCGTAGGCCCTGGCTCTCAAGGGACACTTTACCCACTCTGGCATCTCCTGGAGGAACAAAACAACACCAACTTTGAGAGCACTGATGATAACTTTCTGACAGAGATGATGGGGAAGTCAACAAGGAAAGGTGTGCTGCAGGGCCTACTACTAACAAACAAGAAAGGGCTGGTTAGAGATGTGAAGGTTGGGATGGTAGAGTTCAGGATCATGTGAGGAGGAAGCAGGGGGAAGGGTAGGATCACAACCATGGGCTTCAGGATCCTGGGAACTTCTTGAAAGAATCCCATGGACCAGGGCCCTAGAATGAAGCAGATTCCAAAACAATAGGTTAACATTCAAGGATCACTTTCTCCAGGCTTGAGAACGGTGCATCCCAATGAGAAAGAAGTCAAGCACAGAAGGCAGGAGACCTGCATGGATGAGCAAGTTCCTGACAAAACTCAGACATAATCAGGAATTGCTTAGATATAGGCCACTTGGGGGAAATACAGGCCACTTGGGGGAAATACAGGAATGTTGCCCGTGTGTGCAGGGATGGGACTAGGAAGGCCAAGGCCCATTATGAGTATAATCTTTCAAGGGATGTCAAGTACAGCAAGAAGAGCCTCTTACAGCTAATACATAAATATCGGAAATGGGTAGCTCTGCTACTGAATGGGGTAGGGGCCCTAGTGCCAAAGGATATAGAGAAGTCAGAGATACTAAATGCCACCTTCAGTCTTTATTAACATAGCCCTCAGGAATCCCTGACCCTGGAGACCAGCGAGAAAGTCTGGAGAAAGGGACGCTTTTCCTTGGTCAAGGAGGATTGGGCTAGAGATCATTTAAGCAAACTTGACGCTCACAAGTCCATGGGCCTTGATGGGATGTACACGGGAGTGCTGAGGGAGTTAGTGGATGTCATTGCTAGGCCACTCTCAATCATCTCTGAAAGGTCATGAAGGACAGGAGAGATGCCTAAGGACTGGAAGAGAGCCATTGTCACTCTAGTCTTCAAAAAAGGAAAGGAAACTACAAGAGCCAGTCAGGCTCCCCTCAATCCCTGGCCAAGGGAAGGCCAGTAGTGTCCTAGCCTGCCTTAAGAAGAGTGCTGGCAGTTGATCGAGGGAGGTGATCCTCCCCYTCTACTCAGACTGACTGAGGTGATATCTAGAGTGCTGTGTCTTCTTCTGCGCTCCCTAATACCGGAGGGACATGGAGCTCCTGGAGCCAGTCCAGAAAAGGTCACTAAGATGATAAGGGTCTTGAGCGTCTTTAATATAAGGAAAGGCTGAGGAATCTGGGTCTCTTCAGCCTGGGGAAGACTGAGGGGGGATCTTACCAATGAATTGATAAAAACTGAGGGGGATTTGAGGGGAGGGTGTAAAAAGGATGAGGCCAAATTTTTCTTAATGGTGCCCAGCGATGGGATGAGAGACAAAAGGCATAAAGTCAAACACATGTGAATGTCAGGAAAAGCTTTATTACTGTGATGGTGACTGAGCACTGGAGGAGGTCTCCCAGAGAGGTGGGGAAGTTTCCTTCCCTGGAGATATTCAAAAACCACTTGGACAGGGTTCTGAGTAATGTCCTCTGGGTGGCCCTGCTTGAGCCCAGGGGTTGGACTACATGATCTTTAAAAATGCCTTCCAGCYTCAACCATTTTGTGTTTTTCTGACACTCCCGTGAGAAGCAGCGCCGATGCTGTTTTTAGACTATTGACACATTTTGGTTGACTGAATGAAGCCAAAAGTTATCATTTCACTAGATGCTAAACAACTAGTGAGTGCATAACACTAGAAACTAAACTGCATTTATTTAATTTAGATAGGATGGCTAGTCTTATGCCTTCCACATTTTGAGTCACTCCTTATCTGTTTTTACTCATCACAGTAATGAGGCTCATGAACCACCTTTGCATGCCAGATTTGATTACCCATTTTCAGTTATCACCAGCCACTGCTGTTGAAAGCAAACAGCCAAATATTCCAAAGCAATGAACCATCCGTGAGTTAAATTTACTCAATTACAGTCATGCAGAATAGAACTATTTTTTTCTACAGTATTTTATCCACTAGTTAAAAATAATTGCACATTTTTATATGTTTATCCAACTGTTTTTGCTTCTGTTTCCCACAGAACTGTAATAGTTTTATCAGCTGCAGAGCCTACAAAATAATCAATGTTAATAGCTTTTTCCAAATGCTATCTGTAACTCGGACTGGCTTTCCAATATCTGTAGAAGAACAGCCTGTAACGTTATACCTAGCTTGAGAAATTCCTGATACTGAGAAACAGAGGGGAAAATCAAAAGCTGTTTTGAACAAGGAGAAGTCTTGCCCACTGGGCAMGTCCTGCGGAGAGGCTGGTGTTAGCAGAAGCCTCAAGACGAAGGTGCCTGATGGCCACGCGACCATCTGAGTGGGAGAAAAATGAAAGGATTTTTGATGTCGAGGAGGTGGGAGTGCAGATGGCCCAGCCAGAGCAACTCTCGCACCACGCCTGTCCCTTCCTACAGAGGTTGGAAAGGCTGCAGCCAGTGGCGAGCGGATAAACTGGGGCATGCAATTCCTGGCTAACATTGCGGTCCCCGATGACTGTGTCCAGCCAGTGCAAGCTGGAAGAGTCTGCAGCATGCTCTAATTTGAAACAAATAAATAAACAAATAAAGCCTCTGCAGTCCTACACAGAATATTCCCTTATCTAAATGAGATTTCTCTTGCCGGTAAGTGCATATTCATGCACTGTTTTCCGACAGTGCCGTCAGTGCCAGAGCTGGGCATCCTCTGCTGGGGATGCGCTGGGTTGGAGCAGCGCATAAAACAGAAGGGGAGCAAACAGCCCCAGCACATCTGGGACAGAAACCTTTGGAGAATGGGGGACAGCAATGAGAATCAGCAACACCAAAATAGATAAGGTAGTAATCAACTGCAAACCATTCTGGGCCAGTTCCTAAAGAGAAATGCCTACCCACACACACCATGATACAACTCGGAACATGCCCTGTGCTGCACATCGTGTGCGAAACCATAGGAACAGTCTGAGTCGCACCGTGATTGGTACCATCCATCACAAGTTAGAAACTTGTCCTTTGTTTCAGAGCAACACCCAAGGCCTCAAATCAAATGTGACAATTTTTATAATAAACAGTGCTGAGATGTTTTGCAGCAAAAAACTATCTTTGYGGACTGTCCCTACAAATGAAATAGGTATTTCTTTGGGTCCCTCCAATTTCCAAGAGAAGAATATTTGCTTATCTGGGAACAACAGTTCCATAAATAATATTTTTGCTTGTATGTATTGCCTTTCAACAAYAGGATTTCCATGGGAATTCTCTCTTTTACCTTTCCTCGTAAGATAATCTATGCTTAAAGCTAACAGCAAATGTATTGCATTTAYCACCACCACACCTGACACGCTTGACTTACGACCTCTGAGTCTKCTCTGTAGCATGTGAAAACATCTTACAACAGTGCTGGAATAAAAGCACACGATCAAACAGCCAAGTATCCTGTATCGTTATGTTACAGATGTTATGTACAGTTGGAAAGAGTAAATACTATGTTAGCAAATGTACAGAAACATTAAATTTATCCAGCMGATTCCAGGAACACAATTAAAGAGATGGAAGAAAACCAAACAGTCCACCAGAATATCTCCCTGGTGCTGAGTTAGTGTTTGCGCTCCTGTCTAAACTGCRGCAATTAAATTAGCTATTCTTATTGCTGCCTTTATTAAGGTCTTATTAAGTATTAAGTATTCTCGCAGCTTGGCTCTGAATATGTACACAAAAGTCCCACTAGAGAGAGCATTTTTAACTGGAAAAGACTAAACAGTCTGTGAAAAATGWCAGTTAAAGCCATGCATTTGTAACCCCTCGTTTCTAAATTCTGCCCCAAAAGGGCTTTTAGTGTCCTGACATGGTAATATAGGTTTATGTTACCTTGAAGCTACTAGCTTTGAATCCACTCCTCTGAAATGACTTCTGACTTTCAGATGAGACCAAACAGTACTATTATTGCTGTATTGCTTAAATAACATGTGTTTGCATTATTTGAATGAATTCTCTCCGTAAATACYGGTGGATGGTAAATGAGAAAACAACGGCATGCTCCGCCACTGGAGAGAGATGTTATTTAGATTATCGTCCTCTATCCAAACTGCATCAGCACAAAATGGACAACTGTAATTTCATGTCTGGGATGCTATGCTTTTGATTTAGATATATTGTTTAGGCTTGCCACAACCCTCCGTATTATTTCATTAATCACACAGCCACCCTTCTCTTTCTTCACTAAACATGCTAGCTCTAATTACCTCTCTGCTACACAGATGTTTCCTCATTTGGTCGCGTGCGTGGTCGTGGGTCACCCTCCCTTTCCCATGGATTTCAGCCTGTGTGACTTTCACCACTTTCACGTCCTTTCTGGGTGTGAACCCTCTGGGTTAATATGACCCTTTGAATAACAGATTGATTGCTAGGGAGATATGAGTGATTGATATACACAGTCCTCATTAGCTGTATTTGTTACACACATGCAAATGTGAAGGAAAGCGTTAGTTTAAGCTAAGGAGGCTGGTGAGAAAACAATAGATTTCTTTAACCCCTACTATTCCCACTAATGATTTTTTTTTTTTAATGTTTTAATGTTTTGAACAGGGAATTAATGAGAATGCAGCAATTTGTAAATACCGATGCTGTGTTCTCTGCAGCACAAGGATGCAAAAACATAATTCAACGTGTAAACAAGCGCTCCGGTAGCACAGTAGGGAACGCTGAGGAAGCGCTTTGCAAACTTCCCTGGGAAGAGGCTTCATGAGAGGGCTGAGATCAGGCACTTCGTGCGCGTTGTGGCACTCGAAGCGCTGCCTTTTGCTCAAAGGAAACAAGGGCAGGAGCTTATAAAGATCTCGTATGCGATTGACGTCTAAAGAAAAGCTCTCGAGTCGTTTGCATCTCCAGAGAAGAAACAAAGTAAAAGCTGGTCTGAAAAAGAGTAAAGAAAGGGAAATTCCGCTCGCTGCTGGCGTGCGGGAGCCCGGAGCGGCGCGCGGCCCGCGGGACCCTCCTCCCGCCCGCC